>NC_045793.1:29355026-29670192 GCF_009873245.2 Balaenoptera musculus | reverse complement strand
GACAGTAATTGCTAACATTTATAGAGTGACTACTGTGTACCATGCACTTTGAATAACTTTTTCCCCCTTATTATAAAGGAATATGTCTTACATAGATAACAGTTGTCACCATGACCCACGTGATTTAGTACAACGTAGCCCAAACAAAAACTCCAATCATTACTTGCATATTTTAAAAACATTTATGCCATGCAGCATTGAGTTTGTGGCAATGCTAATTAGAATCCTCTTTTTTTTAACACCTTGAAACGCCTAGATTTCTTTCACACCCTTAGCACAAAAGAATTCACTCTTTTCTATGATCTATTTCCCTAGATCATTTCTCTCCTCTTCACCCTGAGCCTCTCGCATGCTATGCTCCCAGCACATCACATTTCCCTCTACCTGCTCATCCCTCTGGAGGAATGCAATTAGCCATTCTCTACAACAGCTTCACTCAAGAGAATGCACTTGCACTCTTCTCTTTTTAGAGGGCAGGAGAGGGAGACAAGATGAGCTGGCAATACCCATATGTTCTTTCCCAGATGGAAGAAGGGAAGGCTGTTAACTACTGCCCCTCCAAAACACACACACACACACACACACACACACACACACATGCGTGCACATATACACACCCCACTACCACTTTTGCCCAGGCATATATGTCGAAGGAGAAACTCCTTATCAGAGCTTTTTAACACCCTTAAATTTAATGACCATGCAAGCGTTCCCTTGTTTTAAGCAAAAAGCAATGTATAAAATATGCACTTATTCAAAATTAAATTATATATTATTATTCACTTTACACAAGGGTACTTCACATATTTCTTTCAAGTAGGCAGCTTTCCTGGTACAATTATAATTTAATTCCAGATACAGAATAAATATATCTGTGATTTTAGAAACACTAGTAATAACAAAACTGAGCTGCAACTCCAAGAGATTAATTTATAAATATATGTATCATACAGTCACATCATACTCTTGACCCATATAAATGGAGCTTGAAAGAATTCCTATAGTTAAAGGATCACCTTCTCTTCTGGAATTAAAAAATTTCCAAACACTGAAATTTCATCACATATTTGAACATATAAGAATACAGATGGTCATAGGTCACGTATTTGAATATAGAACCCCTGATATCAGTGGTTATAATGTATGCTTATAGTCTTATCGCAGTGGCACAGTAATATTTGAGGATTTTTACAAGTTTATTATTAGTAGTAGTAGTATTATCATTTCAGATCTTGGCATATCACCAAACTTATCAGATGACTATGTAGAAACTGTGTTTTCCCCTGTATTTGTGCAGAGCTAGGATCCTTTATGAAATGTTGAATAGGAAAAACAGAAGCCTCAACTTTGGTGTTGACTCTAAAGCACTATTTTAGTTAGTTAATGGCCTTGTCAGGCATTAGGCCAAAATCTATTAAAAGAAAAACAAATATTCATTTTTACTAGATATCAAAATTTTTCAGTAATTTTGAAATTTAATACTTTCTTTTCATCCCCACAAAAACGATGCAAATAGTTTTGAGGAACTGTTTTTCAATGCAAGATTTCTTTTTAAGACAATTTTCAGCTAAAATTACTGACTTATAAAAGCTGTCTACTCTGCAGTGTGATTTCCTCCCTCAAATAGGAAAAAAAGGCTCCTTCTGGCATTTTCATTAAATACTTTATTAATCTCAGTTACAGAATTTATTTAGTTCTTATTGGCATTGACATTTTACTCCCTCTTAACTCACCGAGGTCAGGACTATATCTTCTTTATTCTGTTATCTCCCCACAGGGGTACTTAGCATAGTGCTCTTCTCATCATCAGAGTTGAACACATTTTTCTTAACTGTATTGAATTAGTGATTTGGGGAATATTAAATATATTATTTATAAATTTATATATCAAAAATATTTTAATTGAACCATAGAACTAGAAGTAACACCTCAAAGAGTTAAAAGAGTTAAATTATTGTCCAAGGTCAATAGCCAGTCGATGGCAGATCCAGATCCCAAACTTCCTAATGCTCTGTACAATATTCTTCTTTAATCAAAGTTTTTTGAAATAAAATATATTCAAATATTAACGACAAATTTACTATTTGAAATTTACTTTAAAATTTGTATATTAAGCGGACTCAATACAAGTGCTGTATGTTCACTTATTAATAGTGGCATCTTAAGAGTGTTCTACACTGGATTGTTTTGATACTTTTTTCCTCACTTTTGTTGCTCTCATATATAAAATAATTCCCAGGCAATTTCAATTTTTTAAAACATATTGCTTTGTTAAATTTCATTACTAGAGGGTGAAAACTGGATATCTGTGATGACACTGATATTACAGTAAGAGAATCAAATGAAGGACACTAGAAAGAGCCAGTTATACTTTCTCCAGTCTGGTATTCCTCATTCCACACAAAGAAGGATGTTTTCATGGCTTCAAGATTTTCTCCTATAGCAGATTAAGAATTACATTAACTTGTATTTATAAAACATTTTACAGTATAGAAAGAACTTAGTGCCTGACATCAAGTAGATGTGGAATAAATATTTATTTATTTTTTTAAAGTCTTTATTGAATTTGTTACAATATTGCTTCTGTTTTACGTTTTGGTTTTTTGGTCACGAGGCATGTGGGATCTTAGCTCCCTGACCAAGGATCGAACCTGCACCCACTGCATTGGAAGGCGAAGTCTTAACCACTGGACCACCAGGGAAGTCCCTGAATGAATATTTATTGAATACGACCTACGGCGGTGGGTGATTCCTTTATCTCATTGAATCTTCACCTTTATGAACTCCACAACAACTTCATGAAGTAGGTATGTATATATTTACTTTACAAATGAGTTTATGTATGTCAGAGCTGAGATTTTAATTCAAATTAGCATATTCCAAAGTTCTCTGTCTCTCTCTCTAGTTGTATTTGGATATTAATAGCTCATAAGATAATATGTGTAACTCACATTTTCACCTTAAAATATTTATGGTATGCAGTTGTAGAGATTGTGTTTATCATTCATTTCAGTCAGAATCATGATAGGACACACAAGGCGTATTCTAATAGGTTATTTTATTTTTATATATAAATTTATTTATTTATTTATTTTTGGCTGTGTCGGGTCTTCGTTGCTGCGCCTGGGCTTTCTCTAGTTGTGGTGAGCGGGGGCTACTCTTTGTTGTGGTGCGCGGGCTTCTCATTGCAGTGACTTCTCTTGTGGAGCACAGGCTCGCGGCACACGGGCTACAGTAGTTGTGGCTCGCAGGCTCCAGACGCGCAGGCTCAGCAGTTGTGGCACACGGGCTTAGTTGCTCTGTGGCACGTGGGATCTTCCCGGACCAGGGCTCGAACCCGTGTCCCCTGCATTGGCAGGCGGATTTTTAACCACTGTGCCACCAGGGAAGCCCTCTAATAGGTTATTGAAGAGAGATTAATAAAAGAACATTGTACAAGGATGTGGACAGTTAATAAAGAGAAGCCAACAGGTGATGATTAAGGATCTAGGGAGCTAGCTACAGTGGGTGGGGAGCTATCGCCATCAATTGCCTGAAAGGCAAAAGGGAAAAGATGATTCCATCCCTTCAGCCACCACAAGCCCAGTGAAGAGAATCCTTTTGAATTTGGGGTTATCTGCAAAAAGGAGAAACTGCATATAATTTCCCTTGGGCAACAGGATTGGGGATATGCCTTCTGTGTCTATTTGGTTAAAACAGTTGAATTGGTGAAAGACAGTAGTAAAGAAGCTCTATTGGAGCAGTCTGCACTCCCACTATCTATCCAGATAGAAATTGCAGGCAGGATATCCAGGCTTGAGTTGCGTTACTAATATCATGGACAGCAAGACTATACCAACAAGAGAATATGGGAGGTATCCTAGAGTAGGAATCTGAGTAGAACTCTTTTAATAATTCATGCTCTCATCCCAGGTAAGAAAGCCAGCTTTGGAACGCAGGTGTAAACATTTGGCCTATCTCATATTTCTCTTCCCATGCTCCGCTGTAAGAGGAGAAAGGTAAACCCAGAAAAGGAGGGGACAGAATTAGAAAGGGAAAAGAAATGAAAGAACAGGACCCACACACATAACTCCACAGTGCAATCTCCTTAGACCTTTAAACAAGCACAAGACACAGAGAGGAAGTGTGCTAACCTAGCATGTAGCTGAACTTATGTCATTCTAGAATGGAATCAATTTTTTAATGTCTTGGAATGGATGAAAAGTTATGGAAACAATCTAAGATAATTTTAAGAGTACTGGAAACAGTGATTTAACAGAGCATGGTTGAAAGTAGCAATTGGAAAAAAATAAAATTATTTCATAATTAATACCCAACCAGGATGAACCTGCCTAATAAACCAGTTACCTATATAAGCATTGAGCACCATCGCATACATATTTGACAATAGTACTGCAAAGAATTAACTGCAAATAACTTTCAGCCTTGTTAGCCTTACATTATCAATAAGCTTGGGTAGGAAAACTGACCACATATAGTCAGTTTAATAGGAACTCATGTTTTACCATGTATCACAAAAATGTACTTAAATATAATTTACTGTTTCTTATCAAATACATATAGACCTTTATCTTTTAAAACAGAAGTCCATTTTTGTTTTACTTCCTTTGTAAATATCACAGTCACAGAGCCAGGAGTGCAAGTCTCAATTTCCTTCTAACTTCAACTTTTGACTTGTTTTCACATCTCTCACATATTTTGAGTGAGCTTAGGAATAAGCATTTTTTTAATGTTTTCCACAAGGTTAAATTCTTTACTACTTTCTATTTCCAGTGCTTTGAAAACGAAGCAAGAGAACAGAAACATATCCATGAGCCTCTGTATCAAGTCACTAAGAATAGTCCAGCAAAGAACTCTTAAAAAATGACTCATTCACCCTAAAGTTAAAAGTATATCTAGGGACTTCCCAGGTGGCGCAGTGGTTAAGAATCCGCCTGCTAATGCTGGGGACACAGGTTCAAGCCCTGGTCCAGGAAGATCCCACATGCTGCGGAGCAACTAAGCCCGTGTGCCACAACTACTGAGCCTGCGCCCTAGAGCCCGTGAGGCACAACTACTGAGCCTGTGTGCCACAACTACTGAAGCCTGCTAATCTAGAGCCTGTGCTCCACAAGAGAAGCCACTGCAATGAGAAGCCTGTGCACCGCAACGAAGAGTAGACCCCACTCGCCGCAACTAGAGAAAGCCCTCACGCAGCAACAAAAGACCCAACACGGCCAAAAATAAATAAATAAAATAAATAAATAAGTTTAAAAAATAAAATAAAAGCAATCTCTCTTTTTAAAAAAAAGTATATCTAATTCTTCCATTTAGGAGTTGGTTTTAACTGCTTATCTTCAGCAGTGAGGATTAAAAATCATCTAGTTTTTTCACTTCATAGCTTTCAGCAGCAATATTTTTTTATCAGTTTTTTTTTAAATTCTTTAGAAACTTCTGTTTTACTATCTAGTAAGGAAAGCTTCCAATTACTCTCTTTTTTTATTATTTTTTAAATAAATTTATTTATTTATTTATTTATATTTTTGGCTGCATTGGGTCTTCGTTGCTGCACACAGGCTTTCTCTTCTTGCAGTGAGTAGGGGCTACTCTTCGTTGCGGTGCGTGGACTTCTCATTGTCGTGGCTTCTCTTGTTGCAGAGTACTGGCTCTAGGTGCACAGGTTTCAGTAGTTGTGGCATGTGGGCTCAGTAGTTGTGGCTCTCGGGCTCTAGAGCGCAGGCTCAGTAGTTGCGGCGCACAGGCTTAGTTGCTCCGCAGCATGTGGGATCTTTCCAGACCAGGGATTGAACCCATATCCCTGGCATTGACAGGCGGATTCTTAACCACTGTGTGACCAGGGAAGTCCTCAGCAGCAATACTGAATCAAGTCTGTACATCACTGTATAACCCTTTATATTAAAATTTGTATTAATCTTTTTGAAAACATTGGTAATACAACGTCCATCCTCATATTTTTCAGGGTAATTATGAAAAAGTTCTTTTTAAAAGAAGGAAAATAATTTCTTTCTCCCTCCTCTGCCCTCAGATGAATTAATTTCCTCCCTAAGCTTTCACATCTCCAAATGTGTTTTCATTCTACTTGACTACAGTTGGTCCAACTGGTCACTGTTTCCTTGAAATCTTCCTTCTTCTCTTAAGACATGATATTCCTATTTCCTTGGCTACAGTTTCCCTCTTGCCCATCTCCTTCCCTATTCTTTTTTTTTTTTTTTTAATTTTTTTTTTATAGCTACTTTATTTATTTATTTTTGGCTGTGTTGGGTCTTCAGTTCGTGCGAGGGCTTTCTCCAGTTGCGGCAAGCGGGGGCCACTCTCAATCGCGGTGCGCGGCCTCTCTTGTTGCGGAGCACGGGCTCCAGACGCGCAGGCTCAGTAGTTGTGGCTCACGGGCCCAGCTACTCCGTGGCATGTGGGATCTTCCCAGACCAGGGCTCAAACCCGTGTCCCCTGCATTAGCAGGCAGACTCTCAACCACTGCGCCACCAGGGAAGCCCTCCTTCCCTATTCTTGACTCACACTGCTTACTTTGATATTTTGTTCTCTTCTTTCTGTATATTTTCTATGTTTATCCATTCTTGCAGTTTCAGCCACCATATTTAGGTTGGTAATTCCTAAAGTTTACAACTTATATCTCAGTGTTTCATCCTTTTTCCATCATCTATGCAGAGGGCATGTCTCATGAAGTCTACAACATCTGAAATGTAAATAAGTCTTAAACCCAGACAAATGACCCTACTATTTAACTGGCACCCTGAGTCAATCAAACACTAGTCTCCCCCTAGTCAATCAAACACTGTCCCTGCCCCACTTTGTGCATCTGTATTTTCCTCTTCCTTTCTCTGGAAACCTCCCAAGAGCAGAACTTTATCTTCTTACCGGGATTACTGTGAAGCCCCCAGTTATCTGCTAGATCTCTAGCCTCCAAGCCTATCATTCTATCCTGCACACTGCTGCCAGAATTATCTTCCTCAAACACTACCTTTATGATGCCAGTCTCTTAGAATCACTTTCTCTTGCCTTTGACCTCTCATCGAAATTCCTGAGGCTGGCATCTAAGGCCCTTCATCAATGGGGCCCACAATCCCCATATTTTCTAAACAAACATCTCATTACTCTTCAACATACCATTGTTTTAGCTTCATCAAGTAAACCATAACTTCCCACATATATCTTAATTATCCCCTTTATGTGTTTTTTTCACAACCTCACATTTCTTCCTTTGTCCTTTTTACTGGCCCATGATTATTACTGGCCCTCCTTACTATCTTTGGCCATTTAATTACTGCAGGGTTGCCAGTCTAAGACTACAAAATTTTCCTACTTCTCATCTAACCTATTTTTGGATTTTCCTTGAGGGTCTCATGCATAGTAGTCATCAGCGATAGCTTCCATATATTGCTGACAATCCCATATCATTTTTCAAATAAATTGTCAACCTAAATGTATACAAACTACGTATAATTTCAGATGAATGAACTAACCCTAAATATGTCCAGTTCATTCATGAATTCAACAAACATTTATTGAGCATCTACCACATGTCAGCAACTATGCCAGTAGCTAGCAATGAAAAGATATATATTTTAAAATGAAAATACACTCAGTAATTTGAAAAGCTCCTCAAAAACTATTTTCCCATCCATAAACAAGCACTTTTTGAAGTTTGATGATCACTGGGTCATTTAAATATATACCCTTTATATCTAGGAGTCATTATCTGAGAGTTGAAAGAATTCCTTCATTCAACAAATATGAGTACCTACTAGGTGCTGAAAGCTTGAATAAATGAACTCCGCAAGTAGGGGAATTTTTTGTTATCCTATTGTATGTATCCTCTGTTAGAGAAAATACATTTTATATTATTAAAAATGTTTCCAAACAAAAGGACATGAACTTCTTGCTTTCAGAAGCATTAAAAATTACTCTCCATATTTAATAATAATGTACTACATGTGTCAATGACCCAAATGGCTCCAGCTGCTGCCTGTTACGTGGTGTCTCATTTTTCATACATAATATATATGATGACCAGGTTTTTTCATCTCTTAATGGCTATGTATTAGAAGAAGACTAAATAACAGCATTTGTGCAACCAAAACTGTTAGAAGGCAGTCTCATGTTAGAGATCCTCTCCTCGGTTCGTGACCTTGTCTCTGAGATGGGTCTTTTTAAGGAGATCACTCAGACATGAGTAGCAAACACTACAGATGTTTCATAAATCATCTGTTCACAGGATACATGTTTCTAAAGTGTCAAGAAAGAGTCCAGCTGCCTGTTTGAAGTTGTATACAAACTACAAAATCAAGGGCTGATCCAGATTTTGTTGGACCTGAAGCTTATACAATATTGGGAGACACTTCATAAAGAAACACAGAAGCAAAGACAACATGAGGTACAAAAGTGATGATTTATTTAGAATAAGAAAATCAACCACCAAAATTACTGCAGATTGAAGGTCCTTTTCTTCAGAGATTTCTTGAGCCATTTACCAGAGATACCAACAGAGAAATGCTTCCTGATAGCAACCTGGATTCTCCCCTCCATTTAAAACTCACAGTAACTCCCAGAAATCTCGCACTCACCAGGGGAGGTACCCTGAAGCTTTAATTCATAAGCTGCATGGGAAATTTACTTCTGTAGAGTTAAAACAAACAAATGAACAAAAAAAAACTTTAATACTCTTTTACATGTTTTCTTCTATCCTAGTCTTGGCCTTCTCCAATTAAGCTTCTGGCCTTTTCTGGGTTTCCTATGATGTGATCATCATCTTTATTAAACAAGACAATATTTAGGATGCAGAACATGGTGCCCAGGGACTATTGGATACATATCTCTACAAAGCTATCACCATTCTCTCTTATCCCCCATCATGCAGAGATCAGCATGACAACTATGCAGCCCTCATTTTTGTTCTCCCAGTTTCAGTCTGTATCATCCAGACTAACATCCAAGGGTTTCAACCTTTTGTCTGCCTTCTTTGTTTTCTTGAGTTTCTCCATGTTCAACATCAGCATGACATTCAGAGCCACATCCTCTCCAGAGTGCTAAGTTCTTGGACAGACCCTCAGGCTCTGGGGGCACCTGTGGTACAGCGGACAAGCCAAGCCAACAACTGAAGCCAAAAGAAAAACCTTTCCAAAAGATATTTCAGATAGTAAAGCAAAACAAAACGTTTTCCTACATCCTCTATCTAGAAAACCATAGAGTAGCTTATAAAATACCTCAGTCTCACAAAAAAAACTACATTGCCTTTGCATCTACAAATTTACAAAATGTTTTAGAACATAAGTTTATTTTCTGGTCATAAATATAACTTTTAAACACACTATTAACTGGGAGATCTTGAATTCTCAGTGAACTACAAATAGCAATTCTGGCTACTATTGGGGATTATCTCCTAAGGATAATGAAAATAAATTTTGCTTTGATATTTTATATCAGGTTTTTTTGTTTGTTTTTTAAAATATTTATTTATTTATTTATCTATTTATTTATCTATTTATTTATTTATTTATTTATTTTTGGCTGTGTTGGGTCTTTGTTTCTGTGCGAGGGCTTTCTCCGGTTGCGGCAAGTGGGGGCCACTCTTCATCGCGGTGCGCAGGCCTCTCACTATCGTGGCCTCTCTTGTTGCGGAGCACAGGCTCCAGACGCGCAGGCTCAGTAGTTGTGGCTCATGGGCCTAGTTGCTCTGCAGCATGTGAGATCTTCCCAGACCAGGGCTCGAATCCATGTCCCCTGCATTGGCAGGCAGATTCTCAACCACTGCGCCACCAGGGAAGCCCTATATCAGGTTTAAGAACACTAACTGGTGCAGAGACTCAGACTGGGAGTTTGGCCTCTACGGGTTTATTTCTAGTTCCTGAAAGTATCTTTGACAGTTCACTTCAGACAACTTTATTGAAGCTCATTAAGAAACTACTGGGTACTTTTGTTATAGTTTATTCTAATACGTTTTCTTTTAAGCAAAAATTTAGTTTGCCTCAATTTTAATAATTCTAAAGAAAATTTAAAACAATACCCCACTGTCTTTGTTAGAGGTCAAGCTGTAGAACTTGCAGCACTGTTAAGGAAATTGTTTAATGAGGTAAAAAATTTCTCTTATGCAAATATATTGCTAATCATTTAGCAACTAAACATGCTAGAAAAACTAGCCTCCCAAGAGAATAATGCACACTTTAGCAGGTACATTGTGGTTTGTTTCTGAATGAATCAGCCCCTTACTATCTGTTAGATAGTAGGAACCTATACATAATAACTGATAATACACTTATTATTATTTTCTTTGTACCACTTTTTGAATAAACCCCCTAAATATATAAAAGCATGTCATTCTTTGTAGTACATATAGGATACAAATAGCTAACACCTTCTAAACATATATTGTTATTAGACAACTTAGGACATTTTTTTCCAAGGTAAGCATTTTGGGATTCTACTTTATTAATATATAGATATGGAAATCATATCAATAAATCTGCTCTTTGAGAAAATATCCCAGTGGTTTTCCTTTTGGGAACCAATGCTTGGATCAGTGATATTCAAAGTGTGATCCAAGGACTACTATGAAGGTCTTCCTCACTACACAGAAACCTATTAAGTGAGCTATAAAAGGTCATTAATAGTTGCTGTTTATAAACCAAAGTTACTGTTAGAAGAATTTTCTAAGGGCTTTAATGTAGCATTCTGTTATGAAGTCTGGCTGCCATGCTATGCTTCACAATGTTGTAAAGCCCTACTGGGCACATCCCTTCAGATAGTTGAAATTCCTGAAATTTTCTAGTAGAATTGTACACTATTATTAGTGTACTTCAGTGTAGCTTTTAGTAAATTACAGGATTCATTTGCTGCTATTCTTTCTTTGTCTTTAATTCTATATTACTGTTGATTTTAATCATCACTATAACTATTTGTTATAAATTGTTAGGGTTTTCTCTTATAATTTGCATTGATACATGTTTTCATAAGTACATGAAAAGGGTCTCAATATCAATAGTTGTCAGAAAAGTGCAAATTAAAATCAAAGTGAGATAACATAAAGCCCACTAATACAGCTAAAAAAAAAAGAATGTATAGATGTAAACATAAATATAGATCTCCTGTGGATACCATAAAGTTTGAATGTATTCTTACCATAGTAGAGGAGAACACAGGGACTCACTGGTTGTCCAGTGGCTGAGGCTCTGCGCTCCGAATACAGGGTGCCCGGGTTCGATCCCTGGTCAGGGAACTAGATCCCACATGTGCAGCTAAGACCCGGCGCAGCCAAATAAATAAATAAAATTAAAAAAAAAAAAAAAGAGAATACAATCTTGAGGGAGTTTTAATAGCATCTCAGAAAGAAATGATAAAATCAAGGTATTTGTGAAGATTGGGAGTCTGGTTTAAGGTGTATATTCAATGCAGGGCTTGATTGAGATTGGTATAGATCATTATAATTTAGGACTGATGGACACAGCAAGGTGAGGATTTAGAAGCATGAGTTTCAAAGAGTTTACGGAACTAAACAGTTGTTTGATGCTCTCTACTGAACGGTTGAACAGTTTGGTGTTTACTTAAATGGGTTTTTAAGAAAGTCCATGGAACAAACAAAATTATTTTCATCTTCTCTTTTTCTAGACAAGAGTTCCCTAGAATGTTAAATTCATATTGATGAAGAGCAATAAAGTGATATTAATGAAGACGGCCAAATAATAAAAGTCATGCTTATACAGACCATAAGCAGAACGCACGTAGAGGGTTTCAGTTCTCACTGTCCTGCCATGTGGTAATTCTTCAGCCTGGGCTGTGAGAGGTCTATTAACATCTGGTGATGTGATCAATCCAAATTGTCATCACATGAGTTGTCATGATAGTGTATCATGTATCCAGAAATGCTTGTTTTAACCTCCGCAAGTGTCAGGTTTTCCTATTCCTTTTGTTGGATAGTCATTTGTTGGATCATTCAGTGCCCCAGTGGCTACTTAGCAATGTTCAAAAATCTGGAGATCACATATCTGAACACTGCAACCAGACAAATACTGAGGGAAGAATTATGATTAGAGTTTGCAATTCACTTGTCAGCCAGGAATCAAGGTGTCCAAATTAGTCAGAATAGATCTCATCCTCAAACCAAAGAGCCAACATACCAAACAGAGGTTTATTAGCCAAACTGATCATCTTATGGTTTGTTCCCTCCCAAATCTTTTTGGTAATATTAAAGATACAAAAGAAGTCTGCAAGAATGTACACACAATTCTTCCCCTGAAACAGCACATACTCCTTTTAAGCAGCCAATATTATATCTAAAGAGGCTCTGTTCTGAACCAGCACCTGTCCAATTTCATGAATTTCTCAAATGACACTTCTCTAGCAGGCACTTTCTGGCTCTTTTGTTAGTTTGTGAACCGTGGCATGTAGGTTTCTTCCTACTCCCCAGGCCTATTCTAATGCACATGGTGAACTTTTTCTAAAAGGAAAAACGGATGGGCCAAAATGGTCCCTGGGTGATGCAGACTATCTTGAAGATAGGAATCAGATTACCAATATAACAAGTCCCCGTCCAGTTGGCATGTAGAAGTCAGTGGTCCTTTGTACACAAATCCAATACCAGTCATTGGAAGCCAGTCAGTAATCTGTTTTTGGACAATCTACCCTAATGGACTGTCAAATATTGTTGTAAAGTTTGGCACCACTGGTCAAGAAAGGTTCAGTACCAGGCAATGAAGTTTGCAGTATCAAGATCCTTAAGCAGATCTAAGTCAGAAGAAAAACTGTTTCTTTCTTAGATCTTGAAAGTTAGTTGGCCTTCAAATATATACCATTTGTACCATGATCTTCTTCTCAGTTCTATTTTTGTGTAAGCTCAGTTTCAGAAGTGAGGCCCAACAAAAGATCACTGAATGTTGTTTCAGTGGAGACAGGAACCTCCTTTTCTAAGTACAATATGATATGGGGTTTCAGATTTCTCATTGCCTGGTCTGTTGTGGGGTTCTCTATATACAATGTTAGTTAACAGTCAAATACAATTACCCAGGAAACCAATGGATTTAGTATAAGGAATTGGTACCAAGGGAAGCTGGGGGGCTCCCAAAGGAACATGTACTTTCAGTTACGTTAGTTGCATGCTTTAGTTTGCTAGTAAATTGAAGTCATTCATGAGACCCATACAATGGAGTGACTAAGGAAGCAAACATTAAAATTAGGAATAGGGTTCTTAAAAAACATAGTTAAAGACAGTCCAGCAAAAGAATAAATAAAATGTCTAGAAAAATAAAGAACAAAATAATGAGATTAAAGCATTACAATCCACAGTCTTATTCTGTGGATGTTTGGTGGAAGCTGTCTATAGATACAGAGATAGATGTAGATACATCAATTAGTCATCTGCTCAGTCCAAAGATCTTGAGATGAAACAATCTCCTTCAGAATACTGTCTGCTTCTGGAGAGATCCAGAGAATTCTCATCTTGAGATCTCGGCTAAGGACCATCTTCCAGTGATTCAAGAATATTTTGTACCTCTTTATTTGAAAGATATGAATCCAAGTATCAACCCCTTGGAATTTTACAGCTGTTCTAGTTGTGAACAATGCCTGAAGGATTCTTTCTAGAAGACCTGGTCTCAGATTTTAGGTCATTCAAGGGTTGTTTAGAAAGAATATGAGAACAGGCTGAACAAACTTCTTGCTATAATATATTATTCCCCTAATTACCTGCAATATTTGACCATATCTGCTTAGAGTCCAGAGTCTAAGCAGTCTGCTAAGAGTCTGGACTCTTAGATAGAGTCCAGAATTGCATGTGATATTTAGAAATATATATATGGGTCACCCTGTTATTAAAGATAGGGGGAGAATCATTGAATCCCAGGAGTTGATTTCAGTTGTAATACCTTAAGCCTTAGAAGTTTGAGAGTCTCTTAAAGTTTTGCTAATTTGAATTCTCGTGTCCTTAACATGCTTCAAATTTCTCTGAACTTCTTTCTGTGTTATATCTCTTCTGCTTCCATCCAGAGAAAGTTCTGTTTTTCAAATTTTCTGTAATTATATCAAGCCCACCCAGATAATCCAGAATAACTTCCACATCTCAAAGTCCTTACCCCATAATCTCCAAAATCCTTATTTGCCATGTAACATAAAATGACAGAGGACCAAAGTATGAACATCTTGGTGGGAATATTACTCCAGCTACCATAAGCCTATATCAATCAAAAAATTTTAAGACTGTTCTTCAATATGTAAAGAAATTTCTCCTTGTAAAAGTAAAGGAAATTAAGTGCATGATTGCTCCTCAGAGTACCTTCATTGATCACTTGATTCATTTTTGCCTTTAATTTCTTAGCTATAACCAGAAAATTCTTTTTACAACATCTTTTCTGTTTGCTGTATCTATCTGTTTAAATATCTTTATCACAAGACTCTCTCCTCCGGTGTTTATGACTGAGGTAGGAGCCTCTGACTATTTATCTGTAAGGTCATCAATTTATTTTAATTCTTATTCTGCTTTTGTTCAAAGCCTTTTTCAAAATGTCCAGCAAAGTGCTGGAGAGCTGACAATGGGGCTATTTCCCACTCTATTTTTTGCTTATATGCTAAATCCTTTATTTCTGGCTTAAGGGCACTTCTAAAAATTGAAGAGAGGACCAAGGTTACTCCTGTTTCAGGAGTTAATCTTGAATGCTGTCTAAGGGTGTGTAAGAGCCTTTCCCTAAAGTCTCTGAACTCACCAGGACTTCCCTGGTGGCACAGTGGTTAAGAATCCACCTGCCAATGCAGGGGACGCGGGTTTGATCCCTGGTCCAGGAAGATCCCACATGCTGCGGAGCAACTAAGCTTGTGCGCCACAACTACTGAGCCTGCGTGTCACAGCTACTGAATCCCACACCTAGAGCCTGTGCTCCGCAACAAGAGAAGCCACCACAATGAGAAGTCCATGCACCACAACGAAAAGTAACCCCCGCTGCTGCAACTAGAGAGAGCCCATGTGCAGCAACAAAGACCCAACGCAGCCAGAAATAGATTAATTAATTTTTTTTAAAGTTATGTTTTTAAAAAAAAAAGGTGATTGAGAAAAAAAAATAAAGTCTCTGAACTCATCCTTCCTTTGCTTACAGGCCTGGAATAGAATCCATTCATTTTCACAGAAAAGATTTTTGGGGAACCTTCAAAAGACCTTGTCTAACATCTATAGCTTTTCTAAATCTCTCTGATTTCTTATGAAATTTGGGCCCTTTTAAGTCATTGTCAGACTCTTTCCATTTTGCCTCTTCCATCTAATGTTCCCACTAGTATATGAACTAATTGGTATAGATCTGGAGCCCCTGAATTATAAATTCCTAAAACAATTCTAAATGTCTCTATAAGGTTTTTTTTGTTTTATTTTGTTTTGTTTTTGTCCTATATGGGCTTTGGAAAGTCTTTGGCAATGGCTCTCAACTCAGAGGAAGACTGGAGCTTAAAACCAATCTCAAGGAATTCTTCTATTCTGAGGGCGGTTTAACTGTAAGAAGTAATTGAGTTTGGGAAGGTTTCTGGCTGAATAGAAGGGAAGGAGAACAGACTAGAGGAACAAATAGGGTGAGAGGGAGATTGAGGAGAATAGGATGGAGGAAGAGGAATAGTAGGATAAAGACCTTGAGGTGTGTGTTTTGATTTAAAGGGAAATAAATGAGAGATAGTTTTAAGTTTTTCCCAGTCCTCTTTTGCTTTGACCAATTAATCTCTTAAGGAAGCAATTTTGGAAACTTAATTTCTTTTGGGTGAATTTGTATATCAATAAAAAATGCAGACAGTTTGATACTTGGAATTTTGTTCCCTTTTCATTCTAAGATGTTTCTCAAATGAACAGTTTTGATCACATCGAAATTTCCTTTTACATATATCTGTCGATCCTTTGTATGTCTTCTTTAGAGGAATCTCTATTCAAGTCTTTTGGTCATTTTTAAATTGAATTCTTTGTTTTTTTGCTATTGCGTTGTAGGAGTTTCTTGTATATTTTGGATATCAACTCCTTATCAGATATATGGGTTGCAAATATTTTCTCCATTCTGTAATTGCCTTTTCACATTGTTGATTATTTCTTTTGCTGTGAAGAAGCTTTGTATTTGGATATAATCCCACTTGTCAATTTTTGCTTTTTTTGCCTTTGCTTTTAGTGTTCTATCCAAGAAATTATTGCCAAAACGAATGTCAAAAGGCTTTTTCCATAAGTTTTCTTCTAGGAGTTTTACAGCTTCAGGTCTTATGTCTACGTCTTTGATCTATTTTGAGTAATTTTTGTGTATGGTGCAAGGTAAGAATCCAGTTTAATTCTTCTGCATATAGATATCCAGTTTTTCCAACATTATTTTTTTATTATAAGGATATTACAAAGGATATTAAAGGATATAAATCACAACCAGATGAAGAGATACATAAGGTGAGGTACCAAACAAAGGAGCTTCTGTCCTCATAGAGTTTGGGGTCCAGTACTGTGGCACTTGGAAGCATTCCGGCTCCCCAGCTTGGAAGCTCTCCAAACCTCCTCATTTGGGGTTTTTATGAAGACTTCATTACATAGACATGACTGATTATATCACTAGCCATTGGTGATTGATTCAACTTCTAACCCCCTCTCCCCTCACTGGAAATCAGGAGGGTGTGCGACTTAAATTTCCAACCCCCTATTCTTGATTGGTTCCCCTGGGTCAGTCCCCACACTAAGGTGCTTTCCAAAAGTCACCTCATTAACATAAACCCAGTTATGGTGGAAAGGCACTTGTTATGAATGACAAGACACTTATTTCACCTTTATGGCTCTGAGGTGTTTTCAGGAACTGAGGACAAGAGAACAGATATTATAACAGATGCTCCCATTGCTCATAGCTCAGAAAATTCCAAGGGTTTGGGGAGCTGTGAGCCAGAAACTGTGGATAAAGACCAAATATATATATAAGAAATACATCTGAATTTTAAATCAACTATACTCTAATATAAAATAAAAATTAAATTAAGACAAGCAATATATCTGAATAACCAAATATATATTTCTTATATATCACAATATATCACAATATCACAGTAATAAGGCAGATTTCCAGCAAGAACAGGAGGTTTACAAATCTAATTAGATAACCAAAGATTTCCTTTAAAAGGCTTATTATTCCTAGAAGACAAATAAAGTCAGTATTTGGGGAGCCACAGGAAAAGAAAAAGAAATAGGAGGTTGGACCCAAAGCAATACCCCTGAGTTGAAAGCTCAAGGACTTTCAGAGAAGTGCTCTATTTCCAGATGGGTGGTCTTGCGCTGCAGAAGTGTGAGATCTTGATCAGATCTCAACGGGCCTCCAAGATGCTTTGTAACAGGGAAGAGCTAAATCGGACTGCGCGTTGGATCTGTTTCTTTGACTTTAACCTTTGCTTTTCGTTGCTTTTGTTATTATAATCATACATAATGGCCTGCCTCGGGGAACCCTGCCCCTCTGCTGTTCAGCTCACAGAGGGACAATCTGACCCTACCTTCCTGTGGATGGCTGCAAGAAAGACGAAACTGACAGATGCCCTCACCGAGGCTGCTCATTCCAGGAGATGTTTTGCAAGACCGATGGCTCTTTTACTTTACTTCCTCACCGCCTCTCCCTCTCTATTCTGCCTTTTTACTTTACTTGCTCACCGGCTCTCTCCCTCTGATTCTATAAAAGAAACTGGCGTCCCGACCCTGATTAGATGGTTTTTCAGAGTCACTAGTCGCCATCTTCTCGGTCTGCCAGCTTTCCGAATAAAGTCGTCTTCCTTGCCTCAACACCTCGTCTCCGAGCGAGCTTGGACTCGGTAACAGCTTCACTACAAATATCACCAAATTAAACTATTGATGAGGCAAAGCTGAATTTATTCCTCATGAGATAAAGGAGAATACTACTTTGGCAGCCTTTCTAAGGAGGGAGATTTATGAGATTCTGAGACTTGTTTAAGACAGTCTTCCAATGCAGAGAACTTTATTGAGATTGTGTGAGGATCGTGATATGATAGATTAGAATTGATGAACATGGCAAGGTGAGGTTTTCTAGAGGAAGGTTTCAGTCTTAAAGAGTAAGAAAGTTGAACAGTCTGATGTGCATTCTACTTTTTTTTCTGGTAGCTCCTGGAGCAAATAATAAACTTATTTGCAATTTCTATCTTTCTGGGCAAGAGTTTCCTGAAATAATAAAGTCACGTTGATAAAAATAGTGTAATAGTAAAATTGTGTTAGAGAAAACAGCTGAATAATAAAGACACGCTAATGTAGATGGTAAACTGTGTGGGTATAGAAGCTTTCAGTTCTCTCTTCTGCTCTCCTCCCAAAGAAGAATGTTTTCTAGAATCTCCAAGGGCTTTCAACAGTGTGAGCGTATTTTGTTTATCAGTAACTAATGTTTATCAGTAACTAATCAGGAACCCATAGCAATGACCATTTCTTGTCTAAAACTCTACAACAGCCTCTTAACTGGGCTCCCAGCTTTCATTCTTATTCTACTCCAGGCTACTCTCCACACAGCAAGCAGAGTGAGACTTTGAAAATGCAAATTGAAACACTTCAGTGTCTTCCCAGCTTTGTTACATTAAGAGCCAAATCCTTACCAAGACCTACAAAGCCAGTTGGTACCCTTCTTAGAACCCAGGCTGGAGCAAGTACTTTTCAGGGCCCAGTTTTCACCTCTCCCCAGCTGCACCACCAGCTGCCCCCACTCACCTGCCACCAGATGAGGTGTCTGCAAGTCACTGAAATATGCACAACTGGAGTATACAGCCCACTTACAGAACATGCCCTGGTTCTCCAGAGGCCCAGAATTTCCTGCTTCCAGGGCTGCAATCTATTCTTCCATATGAAGAATCTCTCTAAGGACAGGCTTCGCTGCAGCTGTGCACACCCTAGACCCAAGAGGTAACCAAGAGGCAGGTGTTGGCAGGGGTGAATGTGGAGCTTGGACAAAATGGTCTGGGATGTCCATATATATGTATAATCTCTCACAATATAGAATGGAGCTGAAGGTGGAAAGCGAAGGGGGCAGACCAGGGACCAGAGGGCCTGCTTATTCACCAACCTGGAATCATGAGTCCGAGAATTTTACATTTAAATCTGGCCTCCTGGGTGTTATAAAGGTTAAAGAAGGGAGAGAGAACTTATTTTATTTAAGAGTATGTTAGCTTGATTTGTAACTTTTAAATATTCAGACATTGAATCATAATGGGCCTCCGTTTGCTTTTGCCCCTTGTCCCATGCTAGGTGCGAGCTGCCTCCTAGTTTAGTTAATGCATCTCTTACCACTCCCTCCCTCCTCCACTTGCTCCTGTGGGCTGCCTTTCTGTTACTCAACCACAACTGGCATGCTTGTGCCTTATAGGTCCTTCTTTCTGGAATGCTCTTTCCCAGATAGCTAAAAGTCTTGGCCCCAGACTTTACTGAAGTCTTTTCTCATGTGGTCTCATCAGAGAGGCCATCCTCCTTCACCACATCAAACGCTTCCGGTCTATTGTCCTCTCTGCCCTTACACTCCTTCAGTTTTCTTCATAGCACTTTTCTAAAATAGCACTACCTGGCCTTTTATCAAATAGCTTTCCCTCTGTTAGAATTAAGCTCCACAAAGGCAGGCACCTTTATCTGTTTTATTTACTGCTGTACACCCAGGTTCTAGACACTTCTTGACAAGTACTAGATACTCTCTCTTCCTCTCTCACACACAAACATATCACACACGTAACATAGAAGTGAATGAACGAATGAATCTGCAACTTGCTCAAGATGTCAATTTAGGTAAGCAGAATGAGTAAATTGCCTCAAGCTTTAACATTTTAAAAGTGTTTCCTCTTTCAGTAATTAAAAGGTGTACTACTTAGTTGATTTCAAAGAGTATTTGTTGGCAATGATAGAAAGAATCTCACATTTTTATAGTGATGTTTATTTTTGGTCCATTTAAAATCCTTCAAACAACTGACAGGGCAGCTTCTGCAGAAATGTAATGAGAGTGGTGAGTGAGGGAGGAAAAGCCATTTGCGTGCCTTAAGTACTTGCTATCACTTAATATATAGTATGTGGGTGGAATAAAGGTATACAAGTTAAAGAGAAGAAACAGTCTCTACCTGATATAATACATCATACAAAATGTATATCATTTTATATATATATATATAATGGTTTTATGTAGTTATATATGGAAACAATGGTTTTTCAAGTAACATCATACAAAAGCATCCTTTTCTTTTTTAACATTTAATCCTTAGTGCTTAGTCAATAGTAGGCAGTTAAATATTTCTTGAATAAATAGCTAAAGTTAAATTGACTAGACTGATCTGGATACAAAAAAAGAGACAAATATACAGAAAAAGAGCAAAGAGAAAAATTGCAGTAGAAATTATACAAATGACTGGTTTATTTACTAAAACAGTAGAAAAAGATGAAGAAAGTACATATACTCAGGAGCTAGAATCCAAGATTATATACATTCTAAGTCATGTTTCCTTGACTTAAAATTTACACTACTCAATTAGGTAATATGTTTCCCTATGAGGTGGCTATGTTTAATTCATGTAGATTATGACTTTTGCAAGTCTTATAACTTAGAACCATTTTATCACACCTTCTCTATCACTGTCTTGTTCCATAGTTCAGCCATTATCTTTCCTTCTTTCATAAGAAAACACCCTTTAACCAAGTCCCAACTTGCTTCAAGAGTGCAGAAAAATCCTTTAGGTGTTGTAGTATATCAAGTACTGAGATATGTGCCTTGAGGATTTATTTTCCAACCTGAGATAAGTTTAGACTTGTATCAGGGATTCCAAGGTAGAATTCACCTCCGTTTTTTTACAGTTGACACTCTGATTCTATCTCCTCTGAACTGTGACTCATCAGTCACTGAAAAACAGAAACAGTTGCTCAGGAGTGCTGGGCAAGTAATTCGGAAGACACATCCTTATCCATCATGAATTTCTGCCCAAAATACAGTCATGCTAAATGCAAGGTGTTTGCAACAACAAGGTATAGGTCTGATGCCTTATGAGGATGAGCCCTCCGAGTCAGGCAAATTTCAGGATGAATCCAAAATTATTTCAGCATTATTCTTTCAAAATATCAGTAAGTTTTGCCCTACCCACACAGTTCTAAATGCACAGAAATCCTTTCTGAAAAATAAACAAATCATCACATGACTAGAAATTATAAAGCATGGTGTTTCTCCTTTCTCTTTTCTAGCTAGTATGTTCCAGGAGAGCAAGGATCATGTCTGCCTAATTTACAATGTACCTGGTACAAAGTAAGCACTCCATAAATATTTCTTGTTTGAAACAATTAAAAAGAAGAATGAAAAAAGTCTTTGGTAGCAGTTCTTATATAACGACAAAAAACATATCATGCTTAAATATGGCAATAATATGTTTTCTGGAATCTTTTATTGGTAGCCATGAATTGTGAAGGAATGACATGGTACCTGCTAGGTTTCCATGTACTTACGCAGCCCCAGCTTCTCTTTTGAATTTCATTATGGCTCTTTTTCTATGCCATAAAGCCTGGGAAGTGAGAGTCATGCAACCAATAGACATCTCCTAAGGCTCTACCTGTAAAAAGACAGCATTTGGAGGGAAAAAAGGTATAGTGCTCTTTCATTTCACACTGTAATCGATTTCTGAATAGCTAGTTTTAGATAACATCTGACTATAAATATTTGATATACTCATATTAAAACAAATGTCTGGGACTTCCTTAGTGGCGCAGTGGTCAAGACTCCGCCTGCCAATGCAGGGGACACGGGTTCGGGCCCTGGTCCAGGAAGATCCCACATGCCGCAGAGCAACCAAGCCCGTGTGCCACAACTACTGAGCCTGCTCTCTACAGCCCGCAAGCCACAACTACTGAGCCCACATGCCACAACTACTGAAGCCCTCGCGCCTAGAGCCCATGCTCCTCAACAAGAGAAGCCACCACAATGAGAAGCCCGTGCACCGCAATGAAGAGTAGCCCCCGCTCACCACAACTAGAGAATGCCCTCGTGCAGCAACGAAGATCCAACGCAGCCAAAAATGAAAATTAATTAATTAATTAAAATAATAAAAAAATAAAAATAAAAAAATAAAACAAAGTCGGAAGTTCCTCTTGCAAACTTCATCCAGGATAGCCTAAGCTTTGGAAGGCTTTGGTTGTTAATCATCCCATTGGATTTGGTCAGCATTTCCCCCAAAGTGAGATCTTTAAAGTACTAGTTTAAGCAGATGTTCCTGTGTGGACTAGGGTCGGGGGAAGGCATTTTTCTTAGAAAATGACGACGTGCATTAGCATATTTAAGATTCTAAGTCTTACAGTTAAAAGAAGTTTCATTTTGTTAAGACCAGAATTCTCCACTAAAATTTTTTTAATCTGGAAATTTTCTTTTAAATCCAAATATGTATAGGACTATCCTAGAACACTTTTAAGGAAGCAGCACTAGCATAGATTGCTCTACACAGCTGCATGTCTGCAAACTCTATCTGTTAAACCTCATGACAAGTAGGGTTATGCTGATGTTTTTGAAAAACCTTGCTTCAGGAGTCTAAGACTATTTTGTTTATTCTGAATGTTTGCCATATGTCCTAGAAGTCTTAAGCCATCTCCCTGTGGGCCAACTGGAGATCTTAACAGTGCTCTAGCTATAGGGGTAGACAAAAGTTCAGTACCTGGAAACACACTGTGAGATTATAATTTAATGTGATCCCAAACACATGAAAACACCATCAAATGAAGGGTAAGAATTCCTGGGAATTTCCTGGGAAACCCAAGGAAATGCAAATGAGCTTCACTTCCTCCTCAAAACAAATGATGTGAATATCCAATCAAAGTGTGTCTGGAGATAAAGGAAAATGTGGAGGAGGCCTTGGGCTGTATATGTGAATGCAACCAATGAGCTGCCTTTATTTCGTGTCTCCCAGTGAATGAATCTATGTTTCAGGCTCCTTAGGAAAACCACTCTATAAACCAGTTTATGATTTTCTTTCTCCGATCATTGCAGCTGGTCATTACGGAAAACGATGATCTCAGAGTCGGCTGTTCCTGCCAGAGAGCTTGCACACAGAGAGATGCCTTTGTGAAGCCAGCCATAGAAACCTGCAGAAAATTGGCCTTCTTTCCTTAATAGAACCATGCGAACAAAGATGAGTTTGTTGCTGACTCAGAGCTGAAAGCTTTGTTTTGTAAAGCTCTCTGAATATACTGCACTCTGCCAAAGGAGAAGGGCTCCTTCTTAAAAAAAAAAAAAAAAAATGAGGAAGAACAGTCAGCGGAAACCAGACAACAAATCAAAGTGCACACCCTTGGGGTGGATATTTGTGACCAAAGTGGACTGAAACTTTTTTTTTTTTGGGTGAATACTGGTCACATTTCACAAGCTGAATAAAAATGAAAGGAAGAGGAACTTTAATTGATGGGATGCCTTTTGATTTGCAGAGCAAAACTGCCAGAGCAGATGTACCAGCAAAGAGGATTAGATTGTCCCTGCTATGATGCAGTGCAATTTTCTTTTTTCCCCTGTAGTAACCCCATTGAAGAGAGGCTGTCTTTAGTGTCTAAGATTCAGCACTGCAAAGAAACTGTTGTCTTTGGGCACAATGGGCCACTCTCGCAAAGCCAGACAGAATATGTGAGGAGAGAACTAATATCCCTTTAAATCTTGGCAAGACAGTTTCAGTTTTACTATTTTTAAAAGGCAAAAATAAAAGAGAAATTTGTGGATGCATTCAAAGCTGATAAAATATTCATTCGAGTGAACCTTAAAACATTCATGACTACTGTTCATCATTTTGAAAACTCAGATTGAATCAAGAAGGACTCACTGCTCGTTTTCTTTTTTAATTTAATCAGTCCAGGGTGTTTGGAGGGTTTGTGTGTTTGTTTGTTTTGATTTGTTTTTTGGTTATTGTTGAGATTCTCATCTAAAAAGATAGCGCTGTCATTAAAAAGGAATAATTACCAGAATGTTAATTTTAATTGCCATCCAAGAAACCAAAGTGATCTGTAAATCATGCTGATGGAAAATGGTGTGCTTCAGTGAGTCTCAAGTGAGGGGAGAAGTAATGCGTCGTTATTGTTATTATCCTTAATACGCTTGTGAGAGGAAAACAAGAATTGGAGAAGTGTATTTGTTTTTAATGTCTAGTGCCAGATCGTTTTGTATTTTTCACTTCTGGGAAAAAAGTAAAAGGGCAAAATGCTACTCAGCTGGGGTCTGATTCTACTGAAAATAGCTGTGGTTCTCTGTACAACTCGGGTTGTGGAAAAGCATGAATGCTGGCACCACCACAGACTCACTTATTCAAGGGAAAAGTGAGGTCAACCTACTGAGGAAGTGAAAGAAATAATCCTCTCTCCCTCTCCTCATCCTCCGCACTACAGCTCCTTAGTGATGAGCTGCAGATCTAACCCAGGGAAGGGAAAAGTATTTATGCAAATGATTTCCTTCTGCACTGGCTAGCTCTGGGGTCAGTCTGTCTCTTTTGCAGTTATGAGACTTTGTCTTCTGACAACAACAAATAAATATGCAGTTCACGCACACACACAAACATGCAACCACACAAATAAGCCTGGATCCCCCTCTGTTTTAACAGCAGTTATCACTTCTTAAGACAGAATTAATACTCATGTGAAAAATAACTTTCCCATTATGGTCTAAGTGATTTTTCCAGGAACGTCTAGTTCTATGGGTACCAGTGCAGGCTGACTGAACAGCTAAGGAAGAGTGACCACATCTGCTTCCCCACTCTCCTTCTCATTCTGATAGGAAGAGAAAGTTCTCAGGGTTCTTTCATCACATTCTGGATAATTGTGTGATACTCCATTGGATTTCTCTTTTCCTCATCTAAATCAGCGCCAACATAAAGTATCATCAGGACAGAGTACCTCCACCCTGGGGCCCAGCCTCCTCATGGCCATATTAGACACATTTACACATAGAGCACATATCCTTGAGAGACTGGTGGGACCCTGCACTTAAAACAGGCCAGGTAATGGCACTCAGAGAGAGCCTTGAAGGGCGATATCAACACGCACTAGTGTTTAAAGGAATTTCAGGCACATGGACAATGTCCCAGACACTGACCAGTCTGTATGTTCACATACAAGCCTAATAAAATCCTAAGAGTAGATTAGGCCAGTAGAGTCTCATTGCTTACTTTGTTTCTACAGTTACACAAAAACATTGTGGACAAAGAAAAGACCCTGATGTTAAGTAATATGTGAAAGAAAATCAGACAAACTATATATTGTGTTCCTCTTGGTTTTATCCTCAGCAGAGCCAGAAGACAGCAGCTGGGAATCTTCCTTTGCTTAGCTATTTAATGTACATGATTAAAGCCTCTTATTACTCCCTTAAATTTTCTCCCTGCCATGCTAACCCATCCCAGTTCCTCTGACCTTTTCTCAAAGATCCTATTTTCCAGACCTCTAATCTCCTTGTACCTGAACACTAGACCTCTCCCAAATTCTTTATTCTTCCCAACTCTTGCCATCATTTCTAGGAGCATGTTTCATAAATGCAACTGTACTTCTCTTCCAGGCTATCAAGACCTCTTATTCGTATCTTCATTTCTTCAGTTGAGCAAATAAGTACTTACTGTGAAACTACTGACTACACTGTGGAAGGTGCTGTTGGGGGAAACAGAGTCTTGAAAGAACAAATCCAGTGTCCAGGAAGTTCACAATTCCTTACCAGATACAGATATGCATCCAACATCCCTTGGCTTAAGGCAGGATGAAATAAGCGCTCTTACAGAGGTTTAAGAGATATGCATGGGCGAGCAAAGGGATGAGTAATGTTATCAGACTAAGGGGCAGTGGGATAGAGTTCAGGAAACACTGTCCATGGATAGGTGACATTTTAGCCCATATTGGAAAAGGAGTAAGGTTTGAGTTAGGTAATGAGTGATCCCTAAAGGAAGGCTTGGTGGGTAAAGGTCAACCTTCTAACCTTACAAGGTGTTATGCAACACCTTTTCTGTGATCATAATTTCTCAGCAGGTTGACCGGTGGAAGCTTGCACTTTCCCTGGGTACAAACGCCCCACTGATCTTCTCAGTCTACTAGTGATGAAGTCACCCTGGGTCCTACAGGCTAGGAAGGTGCCCATATTGATGTTCATCTTGACCTCCCTCCTTTCTCATCAACGTCAGGAGGTTTAGTGGATGAACCTATTCAGAAATTTTAGCAAGGTGACGTGAAAACGAGCTGAACGTTCGGAGAGCTTAGATGTTCCGGGGTGAATAGTGTAGACTCATTGAAAAATTGAACATGGCGATTAAAATCATGCTACCTGTTCACTTCATTTCAGGCGCCCTATTCTTTGTCCACATTTCCCAAGTGGGCATTAGGAAAGTGTGGCTGAAATGTATTTCCATGGTTCTTCCCTCTCTGGTTTCCATATACTGTTTCCTCACTGTGAAACCCCTCTTGCCTTTTGCCAACTCCTCAACTGAGCTTTTTCTTTAACCTGTTTAACTCGTTTAAAATCTGGAGGCAAATGACATGTTCTCTAGGGTGTCTATCTCAGACCAAATCCAAGCAGAAATATTCAGTAGCTCCAGTCTGCTCTCCAAGCACCTTGTACATAGGGTAATAAAGGTCTTTTAGCCAATCTTTACTGAACAAACGCAGCAGCATGCTGAATTCACCATCACCCTTCCCACTCCCCATGAAAGCACATGGACCGTTGTCCATGCCTGCTCAAAGCTCCTGACAGGTAATATCTCTCCAGTGCGCTGTGCCCGTCTCCCCCTGCCAGTGAGCTCTATGCTTACCAAGGAGCAGTTGATTTGTTCCACCTTCTATGTCATTTGTATTTAATACTTTCATTATTTATTTAATATGTAAGCCAACACAATATGAATGAAATGAAAACCAAGTTACCTTGTGGGCACGCCTCTAAGCAAAATTTCTATTGAGTGAGATATGGGTTAGATAATAATAAAAGATTAAGGGGAAAAAATCGTAAAAAAATAACAGATTCTATAAATGTCTTATAAGTTTGTTTTCCAAGTGACTTTTTTTAAAAATTTATTTAATTTATTCATTTATTTTTGGCTGGGTTGGGTCTTTGTTACTGTGCACGGGCTTTCTCTAGTTGTGGCGAGCAGGGGCTACTCTTCCTTGCGGTGCACAGGCTTCTCATTGCAGTGGCTTCTCTTGTTGTGGAGCATGGGCTCTAGGTGCACAGGCTTCAGTAGTTGTGGCTTGCAGGCTCTAGAGCACAGGCTCAGTAGTTATGGCGCACGGGCTTAGTTGCTCCATGGCATGTGGGATCTTCCCGAACCAGGGCTTGAACCCGTGTCCCCTGCATTGGCAGGCGGATTCTTAACCACTGCACCATTAGGGAAGTCCCCAAGTGACTTTAAGCTCTCATTCTGCTTTAAGAAAACTGTAATTACTGGGTATTATACAGACTGTCATATAGGTATGGTTTATGGAAGAAAGTGAAGTCACAATTTCAATCAGCAGACCCCTACTCAAAGGAATTATGTGGAATATTAAAAGATTTATCAATATATGTATATTTATATGGGTACATTAAAGTTATATGTATATCACTCATATGATATTCTACTTAAATTCACTTTTTTGATAACCAATCCTCTATCAGTTCGAACCTAATGGGTAAATGGGTTTCTGTTGTATCTTCATATAGTACTTATTATGATGAGCAGCCATTATTTATTTGTCTGACTCCTGGCTGAGGGAGGGGACTATACTTTATTCACTGTTGTACTCTCAGTGCTCAGTAGATTATCTGACACACCTTGTTCCATAAAAGGTCATATATTATCTTAGTTGATTTTCATAACAATTGGTAAAGTAGCTAATGTAAATATCATATTCATTTTACAGCTGAGGAAACCAAGTCTCAGAGGTTGAGTGATTGCCCAGGGGCAAGAGCTTGAGATGAAAAGAACCTAGCCTCCTAACTCCTGGCTGGAACTCTAAAGAGCGTGTGGCACCAGTAGGATTTTTTTGGTTTTTTTGTTTTGTTTTGTTTTGTTTTAATGGGGTTTTCCAATTTTTAAAAAAATTTTTTATTTTATTTTATTTTTATTTATTTATTTTTGGTTGCATTGGGTCTTCGTTGCTGCACGCGGGCTTTCTCTAGTTGCGGCGAGCAGGGGCTACTCTTTGTTGTGGTGCATGGGTTTCTCATTGCGGTGGCTTCTCTTGTCGTGGAGCACGGGCTCTAGGTGCGTGAGCTTCAGTGGTTGTGGCACGTGGGCTCAGTAGTTGTGGCTCGCAGGCTCTAGAGCACAGGCTCAGTAGTTGTGGCGCATGGGCTTAGTTGCTCTGCGGCATGTGGGATCTTCCTGGACCAGGGCTCGAACCCGTGTCCCCTGCACTGGCAGGCGGATTCTTAACTACTGTGCCACCAGGGAAGTCCCGAACCAGTAGGTTTGATGAAGGAGGTCTGCTTTGGTGATTTTCCAGAGGAAACTGGATCTTGTCTGTCATAGGAAATGAGACTGTTTTTCCTTCTCTAATCAGAGTGTTATGAATGGCATATGTTTGTTAATACTTTTGGTCACAAAGTCTACATAAGGGGAACCCATTGGGCATCAACGTCATACTTACAGAAAGGTTAGAACCCATGGATAAATGTTGTTGCCCCAAGTCTGCAAAAGCCAAAAGGAAAATCAAATCCCCTATTGATATCTCACAAATCATAGGAGAGATTGTTCAAGCATTTGCTTTCCTTATTCTACTGTGTCTTCACTTGAGAAAATAAGTAGCACGGAGAGAAATGGTAATAGTGATGAGGAAATTGAAGTGTCTCCTGACATTAGAAGTAAATTGGAGTCTTCATTTGGCAAGCATCTGAGGAAATGTTAGCATTCAGGAAATCTAGAGTTTACTGAGTCAGTGGACAGGGCCCTCAGTGACTGAAGAACATGAGGCTAAGTCAAAAGGAAAGGGAAATAAAGTCTGTCAGACTGACGCAAGAAGAAGTCAGCATTGCTTTTATTGCTGCACACCTGTCTCCTATAAGTTACCTGGCATTTTGGTGTTCTCTTCTCCGTATTGAAGACTGATTTGATATTAATCATTTACATTTTGGTGTGAATAGTTCAGAATTAGAAATGATAAAGAGAAAACCACCTGGGCTTCTTTTTAAAAGATCTTGGGTCTGCAAGAGCACATGTGGCAGCAATGTTTCTGGTTCTCATAACAATTACATAGAATTTGAGGAACCACATCATAAAGAGGTTATTATTAGGTTTATAATAATCATTTATTCAATCTGTTTTTTTCTCTGTAATGAAAGCTGCTATTTTTTCAGCACCTTCTAAGTGCTGAGTGTTCTACATACAATATTTTATTTAATTCTCATAATCAACTGCCACTCTTCATTCACATGTCCGATACCTGAGCTCTCCTGATTAAAGAAACGTAATGAAATATTGATCGGGTGACTAACCCCTGTAATGTGTCAGGTAGGTAATTTGTAACTCTAGTGTTTAGAGAAAAAAAAAATCTTTATTTATTTAGGAGATGTGTATCTCTAGAAGGTGACTATGATAGGAATTTTAAATCAAGTAAATATGAATAAAATTTGTATTCAGGCTAGCCTTTTGAGGGCCCTCACATTAAACAAAATAGCTGCCTTGTCTGTTTCTTTATAGAACCAGCCCTGTTGAAAATGTGCTCCGAGAGCAGAGAGCTTCAGTAACCTTGGTAATGACATGGGAGTCCATAGACTCTCCGTGACTCATCAGGAAGTGCCATTTGGACAATTTTAGTTGAAGAAAGCAACCAGCTCCCAGCCCAACACTTGTACACCCTTTTCTGTCAATAGCTCTAGAACCGGATTTAGAAGACACGTGCCTCTAAATATTATGTAACTGGATATAGCAGCTCTTTATAAATGGTGGTAGAAACCTTAAACCCTTAAACACTAGGAGCAGCTATGGAGCTTGACATAAAAACTCACGCAGTCTCCCTTCCAAGTCTCCTCTGACCCCATTTATAGCAAGGCATCTGCTACAGGAGGTAGTAAGAGGAATAATTATAGAGATGTATCTGAGGAAGAGGCATAGTTCATAGAAGAAACACATTTGAAGAAGAAACATAGTTCACAAAAGATTTAAAAGCGCTGGATCTTGAAGCCATAAATCTTTGTTTTGGAGAACTGGTACTTTCTAGGAGCTGACTTGAGCTGTATAGACAGACCAGAAATAACACAGGGTACTGACAAAATTTTAAGAAGAAATAGAAAGTTGGAAGAGGATTTAGAGCGAGTAAGGAGGTGGGGGGCATCATATTTAAAGAGGGTGGCCGGGGAAGTCCTCGAAGATGTGACATGTAGGCAGAGTCTGGAATAAAACGAGAGAGCGAGTCTTCCCGAGAGCACACTCTCTCAAAGTGATGCCTTTTTAACAGCACTAGTTAAGACCACAGTGAAAATTATTAGAGTGAGCAGTGTAAAATACACAATTGAAGGAACGGTGGTCACATGGTAAGACAAAATAAAAAGGCAGTGAGATAGACATGGTGATACGTGATGACACCCTCTCCAGTCTATAGCAGTCTGCCCCTCTCCCAGCATTGGGACATGGCTAGGGCTTGGATCCAGGTGAGGCTTCTGTGTCATTCTGATGTTGCTGACACCCTGGTTTTCAAGTACTTTCTCCAAGAGCTGATCTCTCTGAGCACTAGTCCTTCTTCACCAGACCTAGTCTTGGGACTACCTGAATGGTGGGAAGAGGGCACCATTTTTCTCTTTGTGGGTGTAGGAGTGGCAGTCAGGACCTCAGTGCACCTGTTGTATCTGCCTAAGGCTGGTTCCAATTAGACTCCTCCCAATGGAAACAAGCAAAAGTTAGTTAATATTGCTGGTATTTTCCTTTTTAGTGGTTCAGCAATTATTCATCTCATGCTAGGCCATTGAATAAGAGTCCTCCGAGAGATACCAGGCATGGCTCTGATGTCATGGGATTTATGTTTAAGGATACTTTTTCCATGGTATAACCTCTTGACTTGCATGACATTATATACTCTTTGTCTCTTTCAGTGAGTCCTGTTTTACTAGCATCTAAAGTAACAGTCTCTTCCAATACAGAAGAAATTGTTATTATGAATAAATAGACTATTTTCCTGAAATTGCAACCTTTAGAAAAGCATCCAGGAGTGGATTTAGATGAGTGACCTGTAAGTGATTCTTACCAGGTGACTCCTGCATGGTCAAGAAGAAAATTTCAAAGGAAGAACTTATATTTGTTTCCGGAAATCTTCAGGATTCACTGAGTCTGAAACACATTGGTTTGCTTCTCTGCCATCTTCAGCTTACCAAACCTAGCTACAGAATTTTATCACCTTTAATAAATGTATATCCTTCCATGACATAAACTTTGAAGTTTGGTGTGATCCTTTCCCCCACAGCATACATGTTCTTCCTATTCATTTAATAATACTTAAGAATATCTATGGTTTATTTTAGTGCTTGGTCAAGTACTATAGAAAATAGTTTGGTACAAAGAATTACAATAGCAAACATGTATTTTGTGTGTTATATGCTGAGTGCTCTACATGAATATTTTATTTCATCCTTACTCTATTAGGTAGGTATGATTATCATTGCTCCTGTTTTATAGTTAATAAAACTGAAGCTTAGTGAGGTTATATTAATCTGAATTTTCACAGCTGGGAAATGTGGTCACTAGTTTTCTAACCCAAGCAGTATAGAACCACACTCCCACACATAACTATCATGCCATGCAGTCCCCCTTTACCTAGTCCCCTAATTAAATTCTGAATCTCTAAAACTTTAACATAAATACAGTGTGTGATGTCCGGCACTTTAACCTCTTCATTTTGTCACACTCTCTCCTATGCCAGCAGGTGCTTGACAACTAAGTGGGCTCTGACGCATACCAGGAATGTTCATCCAGTTATATATCACCTCTACCATTGCAACCTGATTTTTTTCCTAGAGCTCCTACCCTCATAGCATTCATGGAGAAGAAACTCTTCCCTCTTCAATATTGCTGATAAAGTCATTTTTGAAGTCTTAATATCCAGATCCGTGGATAACTCGTGTCAGAGATAGTTTCTAAAGGATTTTTTACATAAGTACTATTCAAAATGCAGTCTGTAGACCAGCTTCCTGAATGTGAACTGTTCTGTCACCAGTATGTAATGCAACAAGGAGCTTGTGTCAGAATGTAAATCATCAATGTCACTGTCTTAATCCACTTGGGGACGAAGGGGAGCAAAATTCTCCCACCCCAAAATGTCTCTTTGGCATGCAAATTATTTTGTGCTGAAAACAATCAAGGCCCCAAAGACTCAGGAATCAACGTGGATCTTCCTCCTAATTGCCTGAAGAGTGCAGACAGAGGGCCTGTTCCAGGACAGGAGCTGTCCTGTGTGGACAGGAAGAAGCCTAGCAAAATCTGTTCAAGTTCCTCTGTGTCCCTGTCTCTGCATAGCCTAGCAAACATCTGTTTCCCAAACATTTGCTTTTCCTTCTCTAGGTCAGTTGACTTCCTCCCCTCTGAGATCCCAAACTACTACCCTCCACAGCTTTTGTCTATAGCTGAAGATGGTATGTTAAGGCGAAGGTTTCAGCCATTTTGGTGAGTTACTCAGCTTTCCTGGGTCTCTCCCATGTATATGTATTATTAAACATTTGTTTGATTTTTCTCCTGTGAAGCTGTTTCATGCCAATTTAATTTTTAGGCCAGCCAGAAGAACCTAGAAGGGTACAAGAAAATTTCTTCCTCCCTGACAGCTGCTATAGCAAAATACCATAGACTGGGTAGCTCATAAACAATAGAAATTTATTTCTCACAATTCTAGAGGTTGAAAGTTGAAGATCAAGATGTGGGAGATTCAGTGCCTGGTGAGAGCCCACTTCTAGACAGTTGTCTTCTTGCTGTAACCTCACATGACTAAAGAAGCAAAGGAGTTTTCTTGGGTCTCTTTTATAAGAGCACCAATTCTACTCATGAGGGCTCTTCCCTCATGACGTCACCCCAAAGGCCCCACCTCCTAATACCATCACCTTGGGAGTTAGGATTTCAACATATGAATTTTGGGAGAACATAAGCATTCAGTCTGTTGCCATTGCTAAGCACACTATCTAGTTCCTCTGACGTTTTTTTTCCACATTAAGACTTTCTCAGTGAAGGATCTAGTGAGTTGATTTGCATTCCCATGCAAGCTTTCTACTTCATCGTGGACTGGCACTTTACAGAGTGTGGCCCTACGCTATGGCCTGTGATTGGGTAACACTATGTTTTGCGCCTATCCCATTTAAACAGACTTCAGGTGAGATTATATCAGGCATATGATGTCTTCTCTGGATTTAGTCTCCTTCTTTTTGTCATCAGTATATTCCCAAACACAATCAGATGTTTTGAGCAGGCCAAGAATCTTCAGGCTGTTCATACAGCGTTTTATATGAGCAACTAGAAAGTGACCAACTGGTGACCCAGAAACATTTTGACATACACATTTAAACTGGTAAAAGCCAGCAGGAAATTAGGGTGATCTTATCCTTGTCTACCTCACACACTGGTAAAGTTCAATCCTGAGACTCAAAAATTCTGTACCCGGTATTCAAGAATTATCTTAAATTCACAGAATAATGGAGCAATTTCCTTTAACTTTTCAATTCAAAATACAGTTACTTATCTACATTCTAATGATTTCTTGTCTTCTTTTGTGTCAGCCACTACTGGGTGATACAAAAGGGCTTCACGGTTCATAATAATTCTATTAATTAGGAATTAACTCAAGCGCTTATTCTGATGCTCTAATTCTGAAAGAACAATTCTCAGATTTATTCCAGGAAAGGTCAAAACTTCTTTTGAAATGAAAGCTTTCACAGAATCCCCATATATAAAACATAGAAAGGTATAGCCTCCTAATTAGAGTAAAATCAGTGGGACTGAAACCCTTTCTACCCCCAACCATCACAACCAGGAAGCACCTCAGATGCCTTCTCAGAGCCCTAAGGTTCTCTGCAACACAGTTTGAGAATCACTGTTACAGTCACCAATTTCTGGAGTATCATTTACAGACTATAGTTATCTGCAGTCATTTTCGTCCTTCTTTTGAACTATAGTTAGCAATGTGCCATGAAATTGCTCATCTTTCTCCATGATTCCAACTTTAGGGTCCACTTGCCAGAAGTTCTCACACATGGTGATAAAAGGCTTATCAATGTTTAAAACATAAAACTACATGACTCAAGCTCCCCAAGCATTCCCAACAAGCACTGCCACTTCTCAATTCTGCAATACTCTCCAGCCAGAGTTCAAGAGTTTTTTCTCCTAATGTGATAACAAACAACCTCTAAAAACAAAACATAGCTTTTAGCAGTGCCTTAAGTCAAGCAGTACCACTTACTCATCCTAAATATGTTCCAGAGTTTGGGCCCAAAAATATATTCTGGGGACTTCCCTGGCAGTCCAGTGGTTAAGACTCCACGCTTCCACTGCAGGGGGCACAGGTTTGATCCCTAGTCGGGGAACTAAGATCCCACATGCTGCATAGCAAGGCCAAAAAAAAAATATTCCAAGCTTGTAGCCTACCTTAGCAATTTTGTCACAGATTTCTCTTTTTTCTACAGAAAGAAGTTTTTTCTTAAAAGTTACAATATTGAAGTTAGGTGTTGTTTTTCTATGTACTTTGTCCAAGATATTTCTCTCCCTGGGTCTCAAAGGTCATGGAAGATGCACAGGTCAACATTTGAACTGACTTTCTCTCCTAAACATCTTACCCACTGCATAATAGCCTCTATATCAGTCTGCAGAAACCTTTGATATTTGCCAGCTATCATCATGGTTCACTGATATTCCCGATAGTCCAAAGTTTTTCCTCTCAAAACACACAAAAATTACAATAGCTTCGACTTTCTCTACTACGCATGCTATTCACTGTCTAAATGAAACTGTTGCAAAAGTGTTTGTTTGATGTTTGCTTGCATGTTGTTTTTGTTTTGCAGAAAGCATCCAAGAAGTGTGTGTGTGTGTGTGTGTGTGTGTGTGTGTTGTTTGTAGTAAGGCTGAAAAGAAGACATAAATCTTATCTGACACTTTTTCTAGAGTCCTGATCAAGAATTTGTACTGAAATCTGAATTTTCAAAAATGTTGGTAAGTTAGACATGTCTCATCTCATCAAATAGACTATAAACTCCTTGCGTTTCTTTGGAGTTGCTGACGGTACTCAGAATAGTGCCCCTTGAGAGTACTTTTGGAATCAAATAAAATCAACCTAGAGGGTTAAATTAAGCCATAGAGCAGTTCCTACACTGTTCTTAAATCTTGTAAGTGTCCTTCTGTAATTCATTAAGTTTAGACTTGACATATAACTTACTATATGGTGTTATAATTGAATGACAAAAATGGCACTGAATGACAAAAGCCATCACTGCCTACGCAGTTTTTCCACTTCTTTGGTGGACTACTGACATAAGAATTTAAAAAGCGTGACTATTGGGTATAAGGTAGGCTCAAGGATGTATTTATACTACACGGGAATACAGCCAATATTTTATAATAACTGTAAATGGAAAGTAACCTTTAAAATTGTATAAAAAACATTTAAAATTTTTTAAAAATAAAAAGCATTTAAGGAAAATGTGGCTAGCAGTGACATATCCTCAAACAGCTGAATGGGTTAGACTTAACATTGTTCACAAGGGCAGAAATTGCAGAACTTAAAAATGAAATTGTACAGTACACAATTAGGTTTGAGATGATTAGGTGGTATCTGCGGTATTAAGTAAAATCACAAGTGTCAATAGTAGGCAACTATTTTTGCATAAACACTAATCTACAGAAGAAATTAAAATGTTAAGATGATTAATTTCTTTTCATTTATCCAAAATGAATATACCCTTACAGCACTCCACAAGGAGACAATATGCATTTTTTACAATTTAGATTACTTACTTCCAAAAGAATGAAAGATCATCAGTGAGAATGTTGTCATCGTGTTTAGTGATGAATGTTAATCGATGAGCATATTTGCAAAGTAGCAACACGGAGACAGTAGCCTAAATATTCACCTTAAAATTCAATCAATGGCTGTCTCTTTGCACAGGGCGGCTATGGATTGCTCATCACTGACTTATGTAGAAGGCCACATAAACATTTGTCTTATATTTTGAACAGTAAATTTGGTTGTTTTAGATATTTATGTTACCAATTTCTCTGCGTCTCTCCTTGACTTACTTATGTTGTTGCTACAAGCTGCTTTTATTAAAGAGGAAACACTTTATCTTACCTTCAAAAGCTAAAATACAGGCAAAAACTAATGTCCATCAGGATTCTATGTATCTATAGCTATTCAGTCATTGTTGCTTAGCAACATAATGACTCTTCCTATAGAGAGGTGCAAAATATATATATATATATATATATATATATATATATATACACACATATATAAGCATGTATAGAATCTTGTAAAAATGAATACCATTTAATAAACTACCTTATAGTTTCCAAACACAAAATATCTCTTTGCATACTGATATTAACATTGTAGCATAATATTTATTAATATTTTAGAAAAACATTTAGAAAGAAGTAGTACATTAAAAATATACTCTAGCAAAAAAGTCTAAGAAAGAAAAAAGGCAAGAAACTGGAAATCTAAAACTCAATACTATGATCTTTACTTTCACCATCAATGCTAATAAAAACCACTCAGGAGGGCTTCCCTGGTGGCGCAGTGGTTGAGAGTCTGCCTGCCAATGCAGGGGACACGGGTTCGAGCCCTGGTCTGGGAAGATCCCACATGCCGCGGAGCGACTAGGCCCGTGAGCCACAATTGCTGAGCCTGCGTGTCTGGAGCCTGTGCTCCGCAACGGGAGAGGCCACGATAGTGAGAGGCCCGCGCACCGCGATGAAGAGGGGCCCCCACTTGCCGCAACTAGAGAAAGCCCTCACACAGAAACGAAGACCCAACACAGCCATAAATAAATAAATAAATGAATAAATAAAATTAAAAAAAACAAACAAACAAAAAAAAACCACTCAGGAGAGGCAGAGAGTGAAGAGAAAATAAACTTGTTAGAAAACAGTATAAAATGATTAAGACCTTTAGGACAATCAGTCCTGGACTTTATCCTAAATAGCTGAAAAATGATACAAGTATTATCTTTACGTGAGAGTTACCATATACATAAGAGCTATTTATTAGAAGGCAAGATAATTTGGAACTGTAAAACTCTGCCAAAATAGTCTAACATGTTTTTGATGTCTCAAAAGATATTTCAGGGCTTCCCTGGTGGCGCAGTGGTTGAGAATCTGCCTGCCAATGAAGAGGACACGGGTTCGCGCCCTGGTCCACGAAGATCCCACATGCCACAGAGCAACTAAGCCTGTGCACCACAACTACTGAGCCTGCGCTCTAGAGCCCGTGAGCCACAACTACTGAAGCCCACGTGCCACAACTACTGAAGCCCACGCACCTAGAGCCCTTGCTCCGCAACAAGAGAAGCCACTGCAATAAGAAGCTCGCGCACCACAACAAAGAGTAGCCCCTGCTCGCCACAACTAGAGAAAAGCCTGTCCGTGGCAACAAAGACCCGACGCAGCCAAAAACAAGTAAATAAATAAATTAAATTAATATGTATTAAAAAAAAAGATATTTCAGCTTATTTTAGGTATCTTAGGGTCTCATTATAAACAATTCTTATTGCACAATACAGTGAAAGTTATCTTAGTTTTCTTATTTTTTCAATTCTGAATGAAAGAGATGATTATACAGCCAATACCTGACTTAAAAACAGTTGATGCTTCAAAATTGATCCCTAGTCAGTTGTTTGAAATTGTTAATATATTTTCCCTTTTTAAAAAGTTATAGACTTCTGCTTCCACCCAAGATGGAGAAACAGGGACAAGATCTATCCTCCTACCTGAAACAACAAAAAACTGAAAATATACGAGACAATGACTTGCAAGCCACTGACATCAGGCAACAAAGGACAGCGATCACTAAGAGATGGGAAACAAAGAGACAAGCCCTATGACTGTCATGAGAGAGTCTGCAGAGCGTAGTGCAGGAAGGAAGAAACCAGGTGGAGATTGGAGACTCCCTGAGCTGAGAAGATGGAACTGACACTCCGAAGAGACAAAAGCATCTGGAGTTCTCAGGAAAGAGTAGCAAAAGGAGAAATTGCACACAGAGAGAATATCATAATACTTGAAGATGTGTAAGTCACCCCTGTAAGTATTCACCTGTGTACTGAACCATGCATGCACTGAGGAAACTACATGAGGCTTGGGAAAGAACCACCCAAAATAATTAAGGGTAACAATGCCCAATGCTCACACAAGGCAGGGAATAGTGCCTGTTGCCAGCACCCAAACTGAATAACTCTCAAAAACTGAGGGACAGTAGTAGAATACACACAAGTTTTTTTTTACCTCAGTAATGGAAAATGATTAGCTTAAAAATAAGCACTGCTCTGGTACCTAACAAATCTTCAAAGTAACACCTGAAATAATCAATTTCTTAAGAAATGTAACTACATCACAGAACAAAGCTCAATAATATTTATAAAAATAGACATAAACTGTACCCAACAGAGTAAAATTCACAATGCCTGGTGAAATTCACAATGTCAATCAAAAATTATCAGACATGCAAAGAAGCAAGAAAATATGACTCGTAAAGAAGAAGTAATTCAATTGAGTAGGACCAACCCAGAACCAATACATATGTTAGAATTATCAAACAGGAACACTAAAACAATTAAACTGTAGTCCATGTATTCAAAAACGTATGTAGAGACATGGAAGGTATTTTAAAAGTTTAAAGACCTTAATAAAAATTCTAGAGACTAAAATAAAAACACTAGATGGAATAAATGGCAAAAAGAAAAATTAATATACTGAAAACATGGCAACAGAATCTGTCAGAAATGAAATACATAGAGCAAAGGGAATCAAAAAAGAAGTGGAAAAGCATCAGTGAGCTGTGGCGCAGTTTTAAGCAGCCTAATACACATGTAATTGGAGTCACAGAAGGAGAGGAGTTGGAGGATGGGACTGAATAATTTTTGGAGATATAATGCTTAAAAACATCCAAATTTGATGAAAATTATAATTGCATATCATACCTCAATAAATCTGAGGTATGATATGCATGAAGAACACTACCTCAAGTCACATTGTAATTAAATGGCTCAAAACCTGTGAGAAACAAACAAACAAAAAAACTTAAAAGCAGTCAAAGAAAAAATGGCACACTATGTAAGAGGAACAAAGATAAGGACTACATCAAATTTGTCACCAGAAACAATGCAAGAGAAAAGATAGTAGAGCAATATCTTTATTACACTGAAAGAAAAAACTTAGAACATATCTTTCAAGAACAAAGGCAAAATAAAGACTTTCAGATATACAGAGGTTGAAAGAATTCATCACACACCTGCACTCCAAGACATGTTAAAGAAAGACCTTCAGGCTGAACAAAATGATGCCAGAAGGAAATCTGATCCACACAAGGAATGAAGACCACCAGAAAATATGTAACTACATGGGTAAAACATGAAGGAGCTTTGTGCTATTATGTAAAGCTCTTTAAAAGATACTAATCGTTGGGGGCTTCCCTGGTGGCGCAGTGGTTGAGAATCTGCCTGCCAATGCAGGGGACACGGGTTCGAGCCCTGGTTTGGGAAGATCCCACATGCCGCGGAGCAACTGGGCCCGTGAGCAACAACTACTGAGCCTGTGCGTCTGGAGCCTGTGCCCTGCAACAAGAGAAGCCGCGACAGTGAGAGGCCCGCGCACTGCGATGAAGAGTGGCCCCCGCTCGCCACAACTAGAGAAAGCCCTCGCACAGAAACGAAGACCCAACACAGCCCAAAATAAATAAATAAATAAATAAATAAATAAAAGATACTAATTGTTTAGGGAGAAAATATTTGCAAATGAATCAATGGACAAAGGATTAATCTCCAAAATATACAAACAGCTCATGCAGCTCAATATTAAAAAAACAAGCAACCCAATCAAAAAATGGGCAGAAGACCTAAATAGACATTTCTCCAAAGAAGACATACAGGTGGCCGAGAAGCACATGAAAAGCTGCTCAACGTCACTAATTATTAGAGAAATGCAAATCAAAACTACAGTGAGGTATCCCCTCACACCAGTTAGAATGGGCATCATCAGAAAATCTACAAACAAAAAATGCTGGAGAGGGTGTGGAGAAAAGGGAACACTCCTGCACTGTTGGTGGGAATGTAAATTGATACAGCCACTATGGAGAACAGTATGGAGGTTCCTTAAAAAACTAAAAATAGAATTACCATATGACCCAGCAATCCCACTACTGGGCGTATACCCAGAGAAAACCATAATTCAAAAAGACACATGCACCCCAATGTTCATTGCAGCACTATTTACAATAGCCAGGTCATGGAAGCAACCTAAATGCCCATCGACAGACGAATGGATAAAGAAGATGTGGTACATATATACAATGGAATATTACTCAGCCATAAAAAGGAACGAAATTGGGTCATTTGTAGAGACGTGGATGGATCTAGAGACTGTCATACAGAGTGAAGTAAGTCAGAAAGAGAAAAACAAATATCATATATTAACGCATATATGTGGAACCTAGAAAAATGGTACAGATGAACCAATTTGCAAGGCAGAAATAGAGACACAGATGTAGAGAACAAATGTATGGAAACCAAGGGGGGAAAGCGGCGGGGGTGGTGGTGGTGGGATGAATTGGGAGATTTGGATTGATATATATACACTAATATGTATAAAATAGATAACTAATAAGAGACTGCTGTATAAAAAAATAAATAAAATAAAATTCAAAAATTCAAAAAAAAAAAGATACTAATTGTTTAAACAAAAGTAGAAACCATGTATCATGGGGTTTATAATAAATGTAGAAGTAAAATGTATGTCCATGTTAGTTCAAAGGCTGGCACAGAAGAAATGGAAGCACACTATAAAGTTAGTATACTATTGATTAAATGGTATAACATCATTTGAAGGGAGAGTGTAATGAGCTAAAGATGTATACTATAATCTTTAAAGCATCCGCTAAAATAGCAGAACAAAGATTTACAGCCATTCAGCCAACAAATGAATTAAAATTAAATCACTAAAAGTGTTCAGTTAATCCCAAAGAAGCCAGAAAATTTTGGAAAAGGGAGTAAAGAACTGGTGGGAGAAATAGAAATTAAGCAGCAAAATGATAGATTTAAACCAAACCATATGAACAAACACAAAATATGTAAATGGTCTAAACACCCCAATTAATAGGCAGAGGTTTTCCAGCTGGATAAATAAACAAGACACAACAATATGCTGCCCATAAGAAATTCACTTCAAATATAAAGACACAAATAGGTTACAGGTATGAGGATGGTAAAAGATACACCATGTTAACAGCAATCAAAAGAAAGCTGAAATCTTTATATCAATATCAGAAAAAGTAGATTTCAGAACAAAGAATACTATCAGATATAAAGAAGGTCATTTCCTAATGATAAATAGGGCAATTCATCAAGAGGACATAATAATCCTAGACATTTATACACATAATAAGAGAACTCAAACTACATGAAATGAAAACTGACAAAACTACAATGAGAAATAGACAAAGCCACAACAGTAGAAGAGTTCAATATCTTTCAATAATTGATAGAACAAGTAGAGAAAAGATCAATAAGGATATAGAAAATTGGAACATCATTATTAACCAACTGGCATAATTCACATTTATAGAACATTATACCCAGCAACAGAATACAAAATTCTTATCTTCATGCACACATTACACTTCCAAGGTAGACCATATTCCAAGTCATACTAAATATTTCAATAAATTCAAAAAATTCAAATCATACAAGTATGTTTTCTGACCACAGTAGCAGGAAATAAGTATTCCATAACAGAAATATTTGGGAAAAAATCTCCAAATATTTGGAAAGTAAATAACACACCTCGATATAACCTATGGGTCACAGGAAATCAAAAGAGAAATTAGAAATTTTGATCTGATTAAAACAAAAATACAACATACAAAAATTTGCGAGCCGCGCCCTGCCTTTGCCCTTGCCACGCTGCCTGCTCGGGAGCGAGTCAGGTGGCGGCACTGGCTGCGGCGTGGCTGCTCGGGGCGGCTGCCGCCTGCGCGCAGCGGGACCAGGACTTCTACGACTTAAAGGCGGTCAGCATCCGGGCCAAGATGGTGTCGCTGGAGAAGCACCGCGGCTCGGTGTCCCTGGTGGTGAACATGGCTAGCGAGTGAGGCTTTACAGACCAGCGCCACCGGGCCCTGCAGCAGCTACAGCGGGACCTGCGGTCCCATCACTTCAACGTGCTTGCGTTCCTCTGCAACCAGTTTGGCCAATTTGGCCAACAGGCGCCTGACATTAAAAGGAGATGGAGAGCTTTGCCCGCCGCACCTACAGTGTCTCTTTCCCCATGTTTAGCAAGATCGCAGTCACCGGCACTGGTGCCCACCCTGCCTTCAAGTACCTGACCCAGACTTCTGGGAAGGAGCCCACCGGGAACTGTTGTAAGTACCTTGTGGCCCCAGTTGGAAAGGTGGTAGGGTGCTTGGGACCCAACCCTGTCGGTGGAGGAGATCGGGTCCCAGATTACAGCGCTTGTGAGGAAGCTCATCCTGAAGAAGCGAGAAGACCTAATCACTTTCCCTCCTCTCCCACCGTCCCCTCCCCCCGCTGTGCACACGTGACCAAAGGAAACTCAAGTGGTGCTACAAAGGGAGAGACTACTGACTCTAATTCCTCCACTCTTATCCCACCGACCCCATCACTCCTGTTGCAGGAAAATTCTAGTAGTTTGATTCTTTGAATCTTAGAGCAACCTATAGGAACCCCTGACCAGTGACAGCTCTTGACCAAATGACTCAATAAGAACCTCTAGTCCATGAAAACATGGGGCAAATAGAAGTACTTGAAGCAATAATCTCCTACCTGTTATGAACTCTGTAAAATGGGGCCAATTCCTACCTCACAGGGCTGTTGTGAGGATGAAGATGAAAGGCCTATGAAAGTGTCTAGGGCAGTGACAGCTAACTAGGAGGCATTCAAAAATTATTTTCTGCAGATGAACGAAAAAATAAGTTGTGATCAATAAAAACTTGAAGGCCCCCCTCCAAAAATAATTTGTGGGCTTCCTCTAAAGCAGAACTTAGAAGAAAATTTATAGTACTAACTGCCTGTATTAGAAAAGTGAAAAGGTCTTAAAGACCTCAGCTTCCAACTTAAAAAACTAGAACGGAGGAGCAAGTTAAACAGAATGAGCCAAAGGAAGGAAATAATAAATGTCAGTGTATATGTTAATAAAAGCGGGAAAAAAGTAATAGAGAATATCAGTGATATCAAAAGCTGGTTTTTTGAGAAATTTAATTAAATTGATAAACTTCTAGCCAGACTTATAAGGGAAAAATGTGAGATAACACGAATTATCAACATTGGGAAGGAGAGAAATGACATCACTGCAGATTCTAAAGATATTAAAAGGATAGTAAGGATAGACAAGTTTATACCAATAAGTTCAACAACTTGGATATAGTGGAGAGATAACTTGAAAGACACAAACTAACAAAGATCACTCGAAAATAAGCTTGGATATTCTGAGTAGCCTCTCTATGGCTATCAAAGAAATTGAGTTTGTTGTTACAAACCTTCCCACAAAGAAAACTCCGGCACAGATGGCTTCACTGGTGAATTTTCCCAAACGTTGAAGGAAGAATTACCATTCTATATAAACTCTTCCAGAAAACTGATAATGAGTGAATGCTTCCCAACTCTTCTAAATGAGACCAGCATTACTCTGATACCAAAACCAGACAAAAACATAACAGAAGAGAAATCACAGAAGGTATCCCTCATGAACATAGCTGAAAAAATCCTCAGCAAAATAATAAAAAATCAGATAAAACAAAAAATAAGGATAATACGTGATGACCAAGTGGAGTTTATTCCAGAAATGCAAGGTTGATTTAACGTTCAAAAATCCATCAAAATTATTCCCCATATCAACAACCAAAAGAGAAAATAATATGATCATCTCGATAGGACTCAGAAAAAGCATTCGAAAAAAGGCACTATCCATTCCTGATTTTTAAAGAAATCTCTTAACAAAGCAGGAATAGAAGAAAATTTCTACAACGTGTTATACATGGTGGTTAAGTTTACAGGGTAACCCACAAATCTATTTAGTTCTTATATAAATTGTTATATCTATGCAGTTGTCAAGAATTGGAGGCAACACTCTTGAAATCTATAGCCTGGGATTTCAGTTACTCATATTCCTTCAGCACCAGGATCCCTTGGGAGTTAGCTGGCTGCTGGCTCAGCAAACCTGGGCTTATCTATAGAACTTGGTCACACTAAAGTGTATATAATCAGTCTCAACTCTGTTAAAGGGCTGAAGACAGAAGACCACAGAGCATCTAGAGGAGATGGAAGAGGCAGTGGAATTTCTTACCTTTTTTAATCCTATAGGACTCTTATTGTCCATCTCTGTCCCAGAATAAAGACACGATTTTAATAGATGTTAATAAACCCATGGGAGAAGAGAACATAGAGGAGGAGGACTTTTCCAGGCTACACCAAACTTAAATGGGCTAAGATCTATAGACATCATGGATCTGAAAGAGGGGAGAGGGTTCTATCACAGGATTTTCAGCCCATTAACCAAACCAATTCGTGTACTCACTGTAGCCTGAAGCCAAAGCTGATTTCTCAAGGCCTGTGCTTTCCCGCGGAATCAATCTCGTTGTCTCGTAGTTCAGAAACCTAAAGGGAAGGAATCATACAATTTAGCTCTCAATAAAGGCTACCACAGTCCTTCAGACTCCACAGATTTAGCCCAAAATGATAGAGAAAGAAACTATGAACGTACATTTCCTGTTCATTTCTCTCGGGGAAGTACCTGTATGGGAGTATGTGATCTACACCCTTACCCCACGCACACATGCAAGACTATTTCTGCTTCAGCTCTGGAATCCCACGCTGTCTAACCTTATCACTCCTCCCCCGGAATCCCCTCTCCACCCCTCCTCGCTCCTCTGCTGGCCTGGGTGGTGAGAAATTGGTGCATCATTTATATACATCAGGCAGGTGGATTTCTGGATCCTGCAGAGGAGATGAGAGGAAGGAAGGATGAGGTGCAGGACAACAGATCCCATGTAAAAGAGCAAGAAATTCATCTGCTTCATATCCTGACTGAGGGCCAGTCCTCTTGACAGCCCTCAACTGCAAACAGATCATTAAACACTGTCCACAGAGGTACTTAAGAAATTTCATTGCTAGAGAAGCAATTAGCTCTCAGGGGATGGAGGCTACTTGCCATCCCACACTTCCCTTCTTTCCTTCCTTCCATAATTACTGAGTATCTTTTCTATGTCAAGTACTGTGCTAGGTTCTAGGGATACAATGACAAGTGTAGCGTACCTTGAAGAACTTGAAGTCTAAACAGAGGCAAGTGGACATGCTGGCATGTACAGGCGATAAACACTTAGTAATATAATAACTGAATACACTATAAGAAATAATTAGGCCAAGAGGCCAGACCCCCCCAAAAAAATGGAGTTTATACTGAAATGATTCTCCAGATATATATAATTCTTAAAAGTGTAAACTAATCTTTAACAACAGAAAGTAGATCAGTGATTGCTTGGGGATGGGGCCAAACGGAGGAGGTAGGGCAATAGGGAGAGATCACAAAAGGGCACAAGGAAATTTTAGGTGTGATGAATATACTCATTATCCTGATTCTGGTGTTGATTTCATGGGTACACATATATATCAAAACTTATTAAAATGGGCACTTTAAATATGTGCAGTTTATTGTATGTCAATTAAATTTCAGTAAAGCTGTTAAAAATACATTACAGGGTACAGTGTGGGCACAAAGGAAAGAATGTTGTTTCTTTTTTTTTTTCCTGCAGAGGATGAGACACTCTGCAGAAGCCTCTTAAACAGATATTGCTACAAGCAACCACATTCTTTGTATTAGACAGGGTCCTCACAAGGAACAGGGCACAATCAAACTGTGTAACATGGGAAGAGATCAATAAAAGGACTGGAGACAAAGGTGTGAGAAAGATGTGGAAAAATCTGAGGGATAGTGCAGCACCCCAGGGCTAGTAGCGCAGGACACAGGCACTCCTTCTAGACTGGAAGTAGAGAGGAAGAGAGTGGTTCCTGGAACCTGCAAAGAGGGATGCTTGAAAAGGACCCGAAACCTTAGAGTCAACATCCCACCTACATGGACCTTTTAGGGAGGGAACAGATGAAGAAAGACCCTAACTGGACTTTCCTCCTTCCCTTTCATTCCCTACTGGTGCTCCCAGTTGACCAACCCCAACCAAAACCAGAGAATAAGGAGGAATCCATTCAGACCAGCCTCCTCGATCTCAGAGCAGTATGGAAAATAAATCTGGAAAAACAAATAGATGATAGGCAACATAATCCCCATTATAGTCTGCTTTTTCCTTTTTTGGTCCAAGATCAAAAGATGCAAAATTATATAGAAAGTAACGGAGAATTATGCTTTTCCTCTGAAAAACAATGATTATTTCAAACTTTTATTCATACTGGTAGAAACACTAGTTTTTACTCTGATTGGATAATCTCAGCTCCTACATCTGGAAGGGTGCTGTGGAGAGCATGAACTTGATAGCCAGAGCCCTAGGCCAGGAGCTGACAAGCCAAACCATGGCTCGTGGGCCAAATCTGGCCCCACCATCTGTTTTTGTACAGCCCGCAAGGTGGAGATGGTTTCTACATTTTTAAATGGTTGAAAAAAATATCAAAAGAAGAAAAATATTTTGTTATAAATGCAAATTACATGAAATTCAAATTTCAGTGTCCACAAATGAAGCTTTTCTGGAACCAGGTACGCCTACAATTTACATTTATTATCTGTGGCTGCTTTTGCACTCAGTGGCAGAGCTGAGTAGCTGTCCACAAAACTTTAAATCTTTACTCCCTGGCCTTTTACAGAAAAAAATTGATAACCCTTACCCTATGCTAAAGAAGCTGGAGATTTGGAGACAGATTCACCTGAGACCACACCCTGATTCTACCAGTACCTGGGTGTCATCTTGACAAGTTACTCAATTTCTATGAGCCTTAGTTTTTTCAAGAAAAAAAGAGAGACAATCATGTCTACTATATAGAGTGACTGTTGAAGATTAAGTCACAGAACAAAAGTAAAGTACCCAGCACATAGACTAATACATAGAGAAAATTATTCCTCTCCTTAAACGAATAATAGAAGTGAAAAACCATGCAACATTAAGTAACACAGTTTTCTTGCCTTTCTTTTTATATACCGTTTTTACTTTACCATATACTAAACATATTTCTATCTTCACATCATTCCAACTAGTGTCAGAGGAGATTTACCTCTTATCTAAAGCTAATCTCTTGCCAGTAAACACTAAATTCCATCCCTTTTCTATGTGCTTAGATAATAGTTCTTAATATTTAGTGTGCTTAGAAATCACCAGGTATTAAGATACAGATCCTTAAGCTTATTGAAGAATCTGAATTTTAAAATTACTTTATGAAACATTGATATAAGATTCTCCCCTTTCTCTCGCTCTCTCCACACACACACAGAAATACTTCCTTTCTAACAGTTTCAGTCTCTTTCAAGGACTCTTTCTTTCAATATCCTTTATCTTAAAAAAAAGATTAGGGACTTCCCTGGAGGTCCAGTGGTTAAGTCTTCACCTTCCAATGCAGGGGGTGCAGGTTCAATCCCTGGTCAGGGAGCTAAGATCCCACATGCCTCGTGGCCAAAAAACCAAAACATAAAACAGAAGCAATATTGTAACAAATTCAATAAAGACTTTAAAAATGGTCCACATCAAAAAAAAAAAATCTTTAAAAAAAAAAAAGATTAGAGCATTTATCGTCCTAATAGCCTTTCTGGCTACCTTTTGATCTCTCTTATTTTTACCATCAAAATCACTACATGCACAATATATAACACATCTGAAGCTATTTGGGGAACTTGTGTGATTTCTATATCTGTAAGTTCCTGTATCATCTCTCACTTTCCATCTATATCTTCTTTTTCTATTTCTTTTGCTAGCTTCTTTTCCTCTACTCTCCATCAAACAGAACTTTCCTCATTTTACTGCCACACGGTCCCTCAGAGCTATCTTTAAGGAACTTCGTAGTGGGAGGCTAACATGCTTTTACCACAGGCATTGGAGTTGTATTCAATGTTTCCAGACATGGTTCCCAGGTGTTGGGTTTGGTGGAACTCAAGCATTAACATCCATTTTTCCCTGCCTGAACTAACAGAGAGAAGAGCTAGACAGACAACACAAATAGAAAGGGAAAAATATATAGATACACCATCTTTATTACCAATAAATCAGATTGTGGAGAATGTGTGTTATGTCAGCAGCCAGGCGGGATTTGCAATACTGAACTGCGGACTTAGACAGACTTACACACCCCATCACAGTCAGTGCTGGGAAACACTGGACATGGAAAAGAATCCTCCAGACAACTGTAGTCCACTCAGAGGAAGAAAGACTCTCTACCTAATCTTAATCATCATTGAAGGACAAACTGACAATGTGGAAACGGCAACAATTTGGGTAGAAGCTACAGTGCTACACAAGACTTGGTAACAGCAATTACTACCAAGTTAACAGTAAGGTGTGGGAATGAAAGGTTCTACTTAAGTTTCAGAAAAGATATTTTAAAAGCTTAGGGCAAAAACATGCCATTTTAAAGGGATGGGCTTTGTGATAATAGGGGCAAGCTGGAATGGGCTGGAGGGAAAGAATCTTAACTAAGTAATCATTTAAAATGCTCTAAAATTGTAAAGAAGGAGGCAACTAAAGACACCTTCTAAAAGGGACTAGGACAAGCTGTGGAATGTGGGGACATGACCAAGACTAAGCCAGAAGATTAACGTGAACTTGTATGAGTAGTATCAGGAAGACTAAAGCCCTTACTGAACAAGATGAGGCTCAAATATTCTATACACAATATGAAGAACTTTAAAGATGCGTTCCAAATAAAAAGAAAGAGAAATAGTCTCAGGCTGTATGATGTAATGTTCACAGATGACAAAGAAAAGGCAACTGACTCAACATTACTCTTTGGCAGGTCATTTTATTTCTCCATGACACAGTTTCCTGCCTCCTCAAGTGAAAAGGTGTTGGGCACCAAGATTCCAACCAATTAATTTTGTTTCCAATGTTCACAAGGGAGAATGATCTTCAAGCTACGAAGGGGAGTATATATACTTTCCTTAGCACAGTGAGAAAATATAGGTTGAATTAATAAATGGAACACTGAAAAACAAGGCATGTCACATTGACTTCATTTCTGCTAATGGGTTAAGAGGAAAATGTCACTGATATAATTTTCTTGATTTCAGTGATGTGTGTAATGAATCCTCCAATGATATAATTTTGGATAAAACAATTGGCAAGTAGGGAGGAAAAAGAGAGTGGAATTAAATATGAACAACAATAACAGTATGTATCTTTATCATTCTACCTGTGTGACCTTGTAAACATTAGTAAATTTCTTTGGGTCTGTTTCCTAATTGGTTAAAAAAAAATAAGCACTTGAGCTATTTTATTCTGAGCTGATTTCCTACTCTAAATTCAAAGATTCTAAAGTTCTAGTAATTTGATTGTCGACATGTAAGGAGACTTTAGTAGACTGCAACAAGACCTTGGCTTTGCACAGTTCAGACTTTTTACCAGAGACTTGGATGAACATATTGAAGGCCTGCTTATGTAATTTACAGATAACACAAACCTGGATTGGACATAGTGCAGAAACAGGATTTGAAATAAAGTCTTAAGAAATTGAGGCTTATAGATTGCTTTCGTACTCAAATGAGAATACTTAATTTAGCAGCAGTTTATATGTGTGAAAAAGCAATAGTGATCTCAAATTTAGTATGAACTAACAGTGTAGTATGAATGTGTGTGCGTGCACGTATGTGTGTGTATGAGAGAGAGAGAGAGAGAGAGAGAGAGAATAACACCATATTATCAATATGTAACAAGAGCCTTAAAAAATTGTATACCCTAGTCACAAATTTCCACTTCTAGTAGTTCATTTTAAGGAGGCAATAAAGAATATGTTCCTAAGTATCAGCTACACAAATATTTATTGCTGAGCTATTTATAATTACTTAAAATTAAAAGAAAACAAATGTTCAACAATAAGGAAAGGGTACAGTTGAATAAATGGTGACAATCTTTTCAACAGATTCTTATAAAACCAAAAAAGTGTTTATATATAATTTTTTATATATATATATATATATATATATATATATATATATATATATATATACACACACACACATATGACAAGATGGTCATGATATACCCCTTAAATAAAACAATAAAAACCATTTTACAAGACAGTAACTAGTATGAGCTCAACATTGATAAATAAAAATGTGTCTATTACAGGTTGTCTCAGGATTCCAGGTGTATGTACATGGGGCACCTTTCCAGGTATAGACTGACAATATCCCACTCCATGGTATTTTCACCAGTATGCCACGGAACAATGGCAGGTAGAAGCTGTGGTAGATATGTGTTTGATTTGAGCAATTAAGCATCCATTTCTCATTTTTTTTGGCAAAAGTGACCTAGTTTCTTCTGGGGCCACCCCTATCCCCAGCTCTAGGAGTTGGCATGTGACCCAGCCTACGTTTATCAGTAACTTTCATTCCCCTACAATAATGATCAATTCAGGAATTGTCAAAGGAGTGATTTGAGCCTAATATTAACTTTCTGATGGAAGCTAGGAGGGCTTCTTTTTCCTTGAATTTGAGGCTGGGAGGGTGTTGGTTCAACCTATACAGTAGCCATGTTTCCACTGGTATGAGAGAGTCTGTCTGAAGGTGGAAACGATAGGAAACAGAGCTCAGATGTTCGGAGAAAATCCAGGTCCTGAAGCTATCATTTGAGTCCCTGTACACAGCTCTACCTGGGATCAGTTTCTCTGGCTTTCCAGAATGTTCAGTTTTTTTACCTGATAAATTCCTATCTGAATGGGGTTTTCAGGTTCTTATGTCTCTGAGTATTGTGATGATTTGGTGGAGTGAACTGACAATAAATCTAGAGTTTACTATAGTTCTGAGCTCACTATCAAGGATGCTGATGTGCCCTATGACTGGCCCCACCCACCAGTAAGGGAGAGAGAGTCACCTGGACCTCCAATGATGTGGACATTCTCCAATAAGAGAGACAGAAATATCAAGGTGGTCGTCAGAGCCCACGCCTCTAGCAGCTTTCCTGGGAGTGGAGGCAAAGTGTAATGGGAAGACCCTGAGGCAAGAAAGTGATCAGAGGAAAAACCCAAGGTCAGTGTCTCCCAGAAGGTGATTTAGGTTTCAGCTGGCATTAATTAGAAATGACAAATGGAGTCATGTATCAGGCACCAAGGTTTCCTGTGTAATGGCAATGAGTACAGCCAGTTTCCATTAAGAACATTTTCTCATGGCTTGGGCATCACCATATGACCCTGAGAGCCATGTGGGTAGCATGTGATGTATACAAGAAATCCACTGAAATTCTAGAGAAGAGTGGCAGCAGTGCCAAACTCTGATGAAGACAGAGCAACTGCCATGGGACCCTAGGAAAGGGTTGTAGGCAGTTTCTTCAATGCAGGGAAATGACCCTGCAACATCAGTGAGCTCTAAGCAGTAGGTCAGTGCCCACAGGGCAGCAGCCTAGATCTGAGAGGAGGGGTCAGATCTAAGACCTGGGGCAAAGTGAAAAGAAAGGCACAGTAGCAGCTCATGGACTAAGAAGGCACAGTAGGAGGAGCCACCCAGGAATCTCAGAAAGGAGTGGAAACAGTCCTGCAGTCATGTAGCTGCTGGACATAGAAGATAACAAATAACTGAGTTAAATGGAGAAGTGACCATTCCATGTGGAAAAACTGGAGTTTGGGAGTGTGGAATTCCTTTTTATCTTTTCCTTCTTTTTTTCCACTTATCTCTAATTCCTAATTTTTCTACAACGAATATAAATTGCTTATATAATAAAATGTGTATTATTTTCATAAAATGGCAAAAAAAAAAGAGCAGTCTTTGCTTTTGCATTAATAGAAAGATAACACCCTGATCCAGGGAATTCTACCATTGTGAAATAATGGCCACACTCCAACTTTTGCAGATCAGCTTACCTCTGCGCACAGTTCTTCTGATAGCACACTTTAAGGGCAATGTTGATAAATTAAAGGGAGAATAGGAGTAGGAAAAAGGGTTTGCCAGCATGTTTTTAAAAGTAGTAAAAAGAACTGAAATATCTAGCCTGGACGAGAGACTTCTGAGTGGAGAGAAGAGTAGCTATACCTAGTACAACATAGGGGCTTACTTCACACTTGTGAATAATTAGTAATTAAATAAATGACATCTTGCTGGCTACGTTATAAACCTCTTATGAGAGGAAGTTATGAATTATACTTCTTTCTATCCCTTCAGAGCCTATGACCGTGCCTGGCACATAGTGAAGGCTCAGTTAAGTATTTAGTGGTATTATATTTCATTCGTAGTCCCCATCATAGTTCTAGATAAACAGCTAGAAGCAGATCCCAGGAGCTGGGAAACAAGTAATTCTCTTGTATCTGTCTTCTCTTCTGGCTCATCCTTTACCCCCAGACTACTTGCCACTAAAGAACCTCACCTTTTTACCTCCGATGACCCAATGACCTTCACCTCCAATCCGCTTAATCCATCCACTGCTCCTCATGTTGGTATTCTCCATTATCCTGCACTGCTCTACCACTAAGATTTTAAACTCTGAAGTTCCAGTTGCATTGTCAAACTTTCTAAACATGGCCGATCAGTGCCTCTAACCTAACATGATTAGGACTAAATTCATCTTGTCATCCAAACTTTTTCATCATTTGTTTTTTCATATTTTTGGTAACAGTGCCATGACTGGCTTGTTAACTGATGTTGATAACCTCCAAGTCATCACTCTCCCAAGTTCAAGTGCTCCTCCTTCACCACTTTCTAGACAATAATGATAGCATTCTAATGCGACTCCTTAGTTCCTTCTTCACACTGCAAACAAATCATTCCCATTGCTCTCAGATTAGTCTTCCATGTGGGGCAGGAACCTTCCACTCTGGTCATGGTACTCGCTGAAAAGCCTTGCTGACACCCTTTCTGACTAAATGGAAACTAAATCCTCCAGTTTGTTACACAAACCTTTTAACAAACTGATCCTAATCTGTCTTTTCCAGCATGATTTCCAACAACTCCCATAAATCAGCCCTCTGCTTCAATCTGTTCTACCCAAATATCTTTGATGCTTCTCAGCCCCTCAAACTTTCCATTGCTCTTCTGTTTTCAAGTCCTACTTCAAACACCACCCTTGCCTTGTAACCTGCTCTAATCTCTCCTGAGTCAAAAAAGTAAATGCCCCCCCCCACAAACTTCTATATCACATCCTATCTTGTTACTCTTACCTCTTCCTTGTATTTTCATAGGAATGTATACATTTGGCTGATTTTTCATAACAAAGTACATAATATAGTGAGACCCTACATTATACATCTTTATATTAGTTATTCATCCAATGATTTAAAATGTTTATTGAACACCTCATATGTGTAGGTGATGGGTATAAGTAATGACCAAGATGGATTTGTCCCTATTCTCCTGAGGCTTAGTTTAGCATGTAAGACTGTCAACAAACAAATGACTAATAAGTAGCTGATCAATTAGAATTATGATAAATACTAAAAAGTACATAATGCAGTACCAATATATAGAAAGTAAACATGTAAGATGATACTGTTTTTATAATCCAAAACACCCTTTCAAAATGGAGCCATATTCAGTCTAGCTTAAAAGTATTTGCTAGTTTAGAAGACACTATTTTTCTTTATTTACAGCATGATCTGGTCATTATGAGTATAGACTATAATATCTGAGGGACAAAATAGGAAATTAAATTCCCATTCTTGGGCAAGCATAACTGACTAGCTTAGCTGCAAACCTCAGGCAGAAGTATAGTATGGCCTTTTTCTTCCTGTTGTTTTACTCTAGAGCAGCTATTTTCTGCTTTTATCAGTTGCGTGGAGCCATCAATCATGGCCAGTAATCTCCAACAAAATAAGAAGAGCATAAATATCAAGAGGCAAGTGATTCATCACGAAGCCTGATGCCAGCTATAAGGGAAAAAGCTCTTTCTGGCCTGGAGCTAGCAGGCACAATAGCACATTATTCCCGAAGGAGCTATGACTTGAAATTTCTGAATGGGCTTACCACCAGTCTCAGCCTACTATGCATGCACAGGCATGTAAACTCTTCAAATATACCTTTTTTTACAGTATGGAGACAGTTCCTGGTATTTCTATATTCATCAAAAGACAAGGTTAGTTATTCTTTTTTGTTTTCTCCCACTGAATTCATGCTTCTAACTGTGAGAGTATAAAATTCCCTCCAACTCTCTTAAGCAAGGGCTTTCTTTTTCTCAAACACAAGGTACCCTATACTTTGGCACCTCTGATTGTCAGTACATGAGTACTAAGAATAACAAATTACAGGCGACTAATAGTCACATAAATGGAAGCAAGAGGGCCACCATCACAGCCACTTTTATAACGTGGTCTGTGGGTGAAAGAAGGGGACACTAGGACAGAAGGCAACATTCTAGGTAGAGACTGCCCCACTGGGAATGAGATGGACTAAAAGAATTACCCATACAAAAGGTTACTAGTGAGGACTAGCTATTGTATGGCCCTGAATTAAAAGGAAAATGCAGTGAACTAATAAAAGCCACTGTTGTTGTGTCCTCTAATTAACTGTCCTTTACATGTCCTTAAGGACGATGAAGAACACACAGGGCATATAGGAAATTTTCCACAATGAACCATGAATGTTGTTGCCTCTGCAACAAAGGGTAAATGGGGAATGAAAAAATCCAATATGCTTTTCCATGCCTTGCCCCTTTTCTCTTAGGGGAAAAAAAATTCGTGGCAAGCATATTGGAGATATTGTTGAAGAACAGTTCCTCTTCACATAAAGGTTATCTCTGTAAAGCTGCCAAGGTCAGTGCCCCAGTGGCTCATCCGCCAAGTAAGTGCCAGTTGTGGAATCTATACTGTGGCAGGCCTGGCTCTCCCACCCTCCTTATGAATCACTGTTCTTTGCTCCTTTGTGCCAGACTTGCCACTTTTCCCACTCCCTGCCCTCCCTTCTCATTGGAGATGTCTCTTTCCCCACATATAAGCTGAATGTTCCGTTGTTTGCCAGGAAGCCAGGCTTACTGAATGATGACTTCATGGAAGTCACACAAGAGAAGCAAACAGTAATCTTCCAAGTAATCTGCATGAAAAGTGACCTTACAAGACATGAAGTGCCCAGCTTGGCTGGTGATGCATCATTTATGCCACTTTAAAGGAGAGGAGGTATTATGTATTATATATATGTATATATAATACATGCATAGATTTTTCCTTTAATATATACACATATACATATATGGCTTTGTTTCCATTTTTAGTTGAGTGTTTTAAATGGCTTTGTATTTTTTATCCAATGACTTATTTTTTCTCTTTTGTAAAGAACCGCAAGAAAAGTGCAACTTTAAACTAGTTGTTCCATTTTTTAAATCACCAGTATATTCTAGAGTGTGTGTGTGTGTGTGTATGTGTGTATATATATATGTGTATGTATATATATGCCACTTAATATCCAATTTCTGGGGTCTGATATGGTAGAAAGGTATATTTCATTTCTTTTATTTTGACATATAAGATGAAAGGGACTATTCAAAAGAAGCATATAAGTGCTCAATGAAAGATATTCTCCTAATTATAAAAGACATCTCCGGGCTTCCCTGGTGGCACAGTGGTTGAGAATCTGCCTGCTAATGCAGGGGACACGGGTTCGAGCCCTGGTCTGGGAAGATCCCACATGCCGCGGAGCAGCTGGGCCCGTGAGCCACAACTACTGAGCCTGCGCGTCTGGAGCCTGTGCCCCCGCAACGGGAGGGGCCGCGATAGTGAAAGGCCCGCGCACCGCGATGAAGAGCGGTCCCCGCACCGCGATGAAGAGTGGCCCCCACTTGCCGCAACTAGAGAAAGCCCTCGCACAGAAACGAAGACCCAACACAGCCAAAAATAAATAAATAAATAAAAATAAAAGTAGCTATAAAATTTAAAAATAAATAAATAAATAAAAGACATCTCCATAGTCATTACTTTTTGCAGTCCTCAAAAGTAAAAATTTTTAGTATATGTCATCTCAAACTACGCACCTCTGGCATTTATTCAACCTACTTTTATGCTGCGACTTTATAGGAAGTAAAAGGAGATCAGGTAATCACTTGTAGTAAACTGTATATTTTTTACTCTAAACAGCTTTATAAAGTGCACTGTCACTCCTTTACGTCAACTATTATTAGGTATATGTGGCTTGATAAACTCACAGGGCAAACACTGCTTGACAGTAATGATTTGATTTTTATAAAGCAGAGCGGAGGATATCATGGTTATATTTTGAATAATACATGGTCATAGATACAATTCTTCAAAACCCTGGAAAACAGAGATTGCTTATAATAAAAACTATCCCCTAGTATATCTTAATAGCAATTAATTGTCTATATTGTGCTGACACACAAACTGTTCAATTTTTCTCTCTCTGATATCACACATCTTCATATTGATGAAGAAATAAAACTACCATATGTTATATGCTTCCGTATTTATGTTGATGTTGAAGACAATTACAAAAAAAAAAAAAAGAAGTAGAGTAAGCTAATTTCACAAAAGAGAGACATGTATTTATTGAACAATTCAATACCCAGCTGACAGGGAGTTGCAAATTGTGCCCAGGACAGCTATTAAGGAATGAAATATCCATGTTAGTAATGTGATTCCACTGTAGACTTTTTTCATATGTTATTATTCATTTTTCTCACTGTTTCACTAATAAAACCAATAGAAGCCATCAAAATTAAATCTGATAGGAAGTCAGATCACTCAGAATCAGTAATGGGAAATAAAGATTCAGTGTAAGCCTGCTTGCTCAGCTCACCCCGATCTGCAAGCAACTAAGGGCTGTTTGGCACTCTGTTAGCAATCTTGGCAGAAATTCGTAAGACTGAATGGAGATGAATTCTTAATGACTTCCTAACATTTAGGTGGGGGGCTCTTTCCAGAAGGAGGCTGAGACACAAGACTTATAATTGCAGAATGAGGGAATTGGGTACATTGAAGCTTCTCCTCAGGATGGAAATATAGGAAGCCAGTTCTCAGCAGAAATGAGATTCTGCCGTCAGATTCAAATGACAACAGAGGAGTTCTCAATATACATTTAAAATATTAGTTTCCTCTGAACAAAGAGCATTTATTCATGTTGGTTGTCTTCTGAGACTCCTTCAGATATTGAAAGACAGCTATGCGCCTTTCTTGAGTCTTCTCAGGTCTAGGATATGAATTTTCCTTTTTGATCAATTTCAATTGGAAATTACATTGATATTTGACCTTTGGTCCTAATGCTATGGATCTCTAGCTGGTCATACTTTGAATCTTAAAGAGGTGAAATATTGTGTGCTAGATTACTCATTCCTTATTGTGTGCTAGATTACATATTCCTTAAATAACTGAATCACTTTGCTGTACACATGAAACACTGTAAATCAACTATACGTCAATGAAAAATAAAATAAAAATTTAATCATGAATTCTAGAATGAGAATATCTTTCCCTGTGTAACCACATTTTTCCTTAAGTCAGATTAATCACATGCCCTTCTACTGTCCAATATGGTAGGCACAAGCCACAAGAGACCAATCAGCAGCTGAACTGTGGCTGTTCTGAGCTGACTTGCAATATGAATATAAAATACACACCTGAGTTTGAAGATGTCATATGAAAAAAGAATTAATATATCTCAATAAGGTATTTATATATGTTACATGTTGAAATGATATTTTAGATATGTTGTATTAAATAAAATACACTATTAAAATGAATTTTACTTGTTTATTTTTACTTTTAAAATATGTGGCTACTAGAAAATTTGAAATTCTATATGTGCCTCACATTGTGTATCTATTAGATAGTGCTGGTCTATATAGCTATAGCTAATAGTCAATATAGCTGCAAATTCTGAGCAAATCACTTTTCTTTCTTTTGCCTGGCCCAGTTTGTATGTTTTACGGAGCCTATGAGACATTTCTGCTGGGAGAATATATAAGGATCATATTAGGCAGAGTCATTGGTCACCCAAAATATGACCCTCAACATAGGCAGTACTGCTATAATCCTCAGGAAAGAAGGGTCCTTAATAACTGAGGTGATGGACATGATCATCGACTTTCCCAGACCCCCAAATCTGGGATTTGGGGGCCTGGGATCACAAGTACATCTCAAAACAGGAATAGAATTCATTGTATGGAAACATTCCCTTTAACCCCATGGTTAGTATAAAGACAATTTAAGCTGAAGAAATACTTGAGATTCAACAGATGCAGGAAACAAGCCTTCTTGGAGTGCCCCTTGTCTGAATAAAAGCAGAAACTTTTGAGAAACGACCACGGCTGTCAACTCCCTCTTCAGGGTGGCTTCTATTCCAGGAGAGAGACCAAGAGTAACCCTACCAGGGAATTCCCTGGCAGTCCAGTGGTTAGGGCTCAGCGCTTTCACTGCTGTGGCCCAGGTTCAATCCCTGGTCAGGGAACCCTGCAAAGCCCTGCAGCATGGCCAAAAAAAAAAAAAAAAGTAACACACAAAACTATAAAATTATCTGAACGTTGGACTCATGCTTTCTTAATCTCATTAGAGAGCTTTCTGGATTCTATTTCTGGATTCTACAGTTTAAATGGAGTCGGAGTGGCAACAGTGGCAGATGAGGGCTGGCAGGATTTCTATGAGTTCCAGGAGCCTGCCCAGAGCCTCCAGAACCAGGAGAACTGTCCTGAGGCTGGGGCAGGGCCTAAAATTTTAGATAGATAGATAGATAGATAGATAGATAGATAGATAGATAGATAGATAGATAGATAGAGAGAGAGATAGATAGATAGATAGATAGGCAGCCAAAATGGATGATTCCATGGCCTTTGTATTGATTTGGTGTCCACATCATCAAATATTTGGTATATTAAGTAAATTTTTCAAATTATTTTTCTTTCTTAGTTGAAACATCTCTATATTTCCTCAGGCCTTTTATTGTCTCCAAAATCAAACTGACATCCCCCTTCTTTGTGTCCCACAACACTTGCTCCTCTAATCATCACTGTATGAGCTGCTACCAGTTCATAAAAGATACTAGACTAGGGAAAAAATTCTCTTTTCGAAAGGACGGATTTTGTTTAATGATTACATTTTCTTTATACATAGGTAAAAATTTAGCCAATTACTCGTGACTGTTCAATTCTAAAAGATGTATGTAGTGTTTTTAAGCCAACAACTTTCTATACTTATGTCATTTTATCTGTATCACAGCTCTGTAGGTATGGTTGTCTTCACTTTATAGATGAGGAAACTGAAAACCAGAGATGGTAAATAATTAGTCCATATTCACACAGCCTAGGACAAAAGAAGGTCTCTCTGGATTCAAATTGGTTCCTTTTAGTCATGTAACTACACTGCCTTTCACTGTGTGAATTATGTACACCAAAGCCAGATGGTGCATATGTTCTAAATTTGCAAAACATTTCCTCCGACTAGCGAAAAGTGTGAACAAGAGAAGAAGGACGTAATTAGTCATCCTTTAATACAAAGGTGTTAGATTGCACTAGGGGGGCCTTTTTCCTCAAACATAGAACAAGAACCTTGAGAAAAATATGCAGCTCAACAAATATGTTTTTTTTTAACAGAATATCAAACCTAAGAACAAAGAGAATATGATGCAGTTAAAAAGCATGGAACTATAGATAAGTTATAAATTTAAAAATTGTCTTTCCCTACTATTATCAAGTGTTTTGTAAAGTATTTACAGGTATTCCCCATTTTTCAAAAGTTCACTTTATTCCATTTCGTTTTTATGAAAGACCTACATTAGTGCTTGTTTTAGCTAACAAAAAGAAATCCAAGGAGGATTTTCATTTTTATGAAAAATGGAGAAAAATGAAAATAGTATTAGTATTTGTTTTGCAATCAAGCTCTTATAGAGGCAGCGCACCAAAGCAGTGAGAGTGGCCTCGCCAAGCTCCTTCCCCAGGACCTACACTCGGCAGCATCTCAGCGTCAAGGAGCCATAAGCTTTGAACTCTGTCTGTGAGCATCTGTGATTTATTTTGTGCATCTGTTAGCAAGGTGTGTCCTGAGGTAATTGCTTCTTCACTTTATACCTTTTCAGCTTATGAAAGTTTTCACAGGAACGTACTACTTAGGTGTAGCGAGGGAAACCTGTATTTCTATCTACATACTTTAAAAATATTTATGTCTGGCCTACAGAGAATAATGTATAAATTGCATATGATTTTGCCTTCAAATACTCCTTTTTATGCCTTTTTTTTCCTTTGAGAATTTCTGCTAAACTTTCCTTTAGAATGCATGAATTTTTCCTTTCAGCCATGGAGTCCATCTGTTGTCCTATACAAAGCCAGGGGCAATTAACAGAAAGCACTAGGATGGAATTTCATTGGAAGGAATAGGGAATATTTCTGATCATTTTTAAGATAATTTGCTCTTTTTATATAAATATACCTGGTTTAATATAAATTAACAGTTGGTCAGAGTATGACACAATAAAATAATAAGTTCCACCTACAAACTAACAGATTGCATTTTAGGTACTGGAAAAAGGAAGTCAAATTTACTAATTAATTTTTTTAATCTAAGAAAAAAATTTTAGCGTATTCTGTAAAGACTGTATTAAATGTGTTTTTAAAGTAAATAAATTAAAAATGATGTATAAATTCTAATGCATGTGCATTTTAATCTAAATGGAAGAGTAAGTTCCTTCTGGATTCTAAACTGTTGTCAATAGTTTCATGTTTGTTGTCTCCATTCTCTAACTATCCCGTCCTCTGCCATTAATTTATATGTTCCTTTAATATACAAGGCATACCTTCTTTTATTTATTTTTTAACTATATTTGACGTAATAGGAAATATATATTTGGTCTCTGCCTCTTGTTCCTGGCACAGAGCTCCTAAAACCCTTGGACTTTCCTGAGTGATAAGAGTGAGAGAGGCATCTTTTGTTATTTATAATAAGCCCCTCTTGATCCACCCCTATTTATGCTAATGAGGTGACTCCTGGAGCTGGGAGACTAGCTGCCAGAGGAACCAACAACGTGATGAGAGAGCTGGAACTTCCAGCCCCAACTCCTTACCTCTAGGGAAAGGAAAGGGCCTGGAGATTGACTTAATCACCAGTGGGCAATGATTTGATCAAATCATTCCTTTGTAATGGAAACTCCATAAAAATCCTAAATGAAGGGGTTCAAAGAGCTTCTGGGTTGGTGAACACATGGGACAGTGGCTCGCTGGGGAGGGGACACAGAGCTCCTGCCCCCTCCCCATACCTTGCTCTATGCACCTCTTCCGTGTGCTTGCTCCTGAGTTGCATCCCTTAATAAAGGGGTAATAGTAAGTAAAGTACTTTTCAGAGTTCTGTGAACTGTTCTAGCAAATTATCAAACCGAAAGGGGGCATTGTGGAAACCCTTGATATATAGCCAGAAGAAAGTCAGAAATACTGGAGGCCTGGACTTTTGATTGTCACCCGAAGTGGGGGCCAATTTGTGAGACTGAGCCCTTAACCTGTGGGGTCTGCACTAACTCAAAGTGGTTAGGGTTGTAAGTGTTGTGAGGAGAGAAATAGTTGTTTTTTCTCTTACTATCCCTACTCCATGAGAATAAAAATACTCTCTGCAAATGTCTGAATAAATGTGTACACAGAAAAATGACTAGAACAGACAACATAAATAAAGAAAACCAGTGTAAACCCAACAAATGAAAAAAAACCTAAAACTATGCTAAACATTTTTGGATAAAAATCAATCAAAGAATACTATATATAAAATTAAACATTATAATCATTTTCTTTAATTTTTTCCTTCAGTCCTTTGACAGCAAAGTCTATTGATTTCTAAGTCCTCAAACAAATATAATTTTTATAATCTAGCAAAATAATATGTCAAGCTATTAATGTACCTATTTACCTACTTTTTAAAATTCTAAATTATCTTAGTATTTTTACTTGTTTTTAGAAACCTGACCCAACCTCAGTAAAAGAGTGTCATAAAATGCCCTAGCTGTCATACTCTGAGGTGGAGGTAAACAATCAAACTTGTTATCCAGTGTTGATCGTTATTTAGTCTTCTATGCTTTACTTTTTTTTTCAGATAATAGTGGCTTCTTTAAAGGTCTGTATTTTTAAATATTGGATCTTTGACTATATTTTATCCTTGGGGTTTAGGGGTGGGGGTAAAGAGAGTGTATATGTGACCAGTAGCTACAATGGGCAAATCTGGAGGTTCCATATACCATGAGTGAACAGAGACCTTTTGATATTTTTTATTAGTATCTTATTATTTAAGTTATCTATTAACTCAGGGAGAATGAGCATCTTTATGAATTGCATCTTTATAGTCTAGAACATAGTAGTACATTTCCATTTGTTCAAATATTCTAGATGTTCTGGATATGTGTGTCTCTGAAGAGTTTTTATAATTCTTCAGATAAATTGTGCACATTTTAAATATATTCCCACCTCCATTAACTTTTGTCTGTTATTGAAAAATCTTTATTTTCATTTTGTTTGTAGTTGCCTAGTTTTTCTTTATGCATCCTTTCAATTTTAATTTCTTAAATCACTTTATATATATATATATATATATATATATATATACATATATATGTGTATATGTATAAAATAGATTTGGGGCTTTCTATGTGATCAAAAGAGCAATTATTTTTATTTTAATAGGTGAATTAAAACAATTTACATTTATCAATATGACAGCTATGGATAGTCTTAGTCCTATTAAATTATTTGATATCTTCTGTTTGTATATCTTAAAAAATTATTCACTGTTTTCTTTGTTTTTGATGTATGTTTCTTCTGAAAATTGAGAAGGGTTATATTCTGTACTACTGGTTACCTTTATAATTATAACTTATATATTAAATTTATCTTTTTTATTTTTGGTCAATACGTTTCTAAATTTCCTTCTAAAAATACTAATCTATTTTATCTGAACTCATTTCTTTCTCTACCTGATTTTAGTTACGTCTAATATCTAATATCTTTCTTATTTCCATTTGTGCTGAAAAATATAGTTATACCTATACTAATTGATTTTACAGTCTTATATTTTTATCTTCAGCTAGTAAAAATAAGGAAATTGCTGCATTTACACCATCTCCCATTTTCTCTCTCCTTTGCCTCCTAATTTTTTTGTTATATCCTCTCCTTCCCTGCCTTCTAATTTTTCATTTGGTTGTGTGTGGTTATAAATACTGGCTGCCCATTCAATGATCTGTGAAGATTTTAAAACATACCATTGAGCAGGCTCCAGCCCAGAACAATTAAAGAAAAATCTATGGGCACAGGTTTGGGGCACTGGTATGACTTAAGAGTTCCACAGGTGGTTCTAATATATGGCCACGCTTGAGAACCACTGATTCACACGGTGTCTTATTTTACTGTTTTCATGCATTCTGCCAATTCAGTTCTCATCATCTGATGTCTCATCATTTCTTTCAGTACTCTTCTGCAAAGAGGCAAATGCTTCAGTAAGTTCTCTCTCTCTTTTTTTTTAATGTTTTCTATTTTTCATGGTGAAAGTTTGACAATTTCCCAGTGTTTCATGGCAATGTTTTCTGGTGTTTTGCTTTTGTGAATTTGTTTTCCTCTTCCCTTCTATTTTCTTGTAGTATCTCCAATTAAACCCTCTTCTGATTCTTCCTTATTTCATATTTTAAGGAGGCAAGTTTTTTTCTGGGAAAGAGAATTCCATTGAAACAGGCTTCGTGGACACACACCCTGTGCACTTGTACAAGGTCCTTTGCACAGAGGGCTCTGTGCTTAATTTAATGCTCTGCTGTCACCATCTTAAAATTTTTAATAATTTCTAAACAAAAGACCTCACATTTTTGAGGGAAGGGAAGGGAAGTGTTTCAGGTTAGCAAGAATTTTCTTTATGACCCCCAATGGACATGGACAACAATGTAGGATTTTTATAATACTGGCTTTCCCACTGCAGCTAGAGAGGCCACTCTGCTTCCTAGAGAAGAGGCTTCTTCATTATATGGTTCCTGATTTAGCCTTGACTCCCCCATCTTGGAAGAAAATCAAATCAAAGAAAGGTCATAAAATAGTTCGTGTAGCACATTTCAATTGCTGCAGACAAAGGATTTAGGACAGGATGTGTTCTTTACCACTTTCTGAGCTTGGCAGATGTGAGGTCCTGCTTTCTACTCTTTTGGCTACTGTTTGGCCAGTACTCTCACCACTCTGGGGGTTTAAGATTTTCGTTACTGCCAAATTTTACAAAAAATACTCTGGCATTTGTATTTTTAGCTTTTATTCTCTTTATTGCTTTTGAATGGTTTGTAGGAGGAAAAAAAAGGAAAATATCTGAATTTACATGGTCATCTTGAAAAGTATATTCAACTTTCTGTCTTTATGCTTTATATGTATCTTCTGTAGGCAACCTAAGACCCAGCAGTCTCTATCTTTCAGCTCTGTGTGTAGGAGTGAAACGAAGGTTAATCATTTACATGTATTTGTACGGATATATTTAACCTTCATTTCTTTCCTGTTTCCTTGCCTTCTAGTGGCGTTTTTTAATTGCATTTTTTGCCTACATTACTAACTTGAATGTTACATACTCTATTTTTACTCTGAATTGGTATTCTAAAAAAAAATGCACGTTTAATTTACAAATTCAAAAATAATCAGTGCCTACCTTCTTCTTAACATACACTTAACATATAGAGCTTCAATGACTACACACAATTCCTTTCTAGTGTAACACTTTGTCCAGAAACAAGTTTTATCTAGTTGTTTATTAAACCCACAAATTAGACATTATTGCGGTCGGTAACTTGTGGATAACCCACGTGTTTTTAAATTTCTAATCTTTTTATTCCTATTTGTATCTCTGACTTAGTTTGAGATAGATTTTTTAAATCTTTTTTCCGTAACATTTCATCTTAAGTGTGTGTAGTTGTAATAAATCTGTTTTTGTTTGAAGAATTCTTTCTCATCTTGAGAGAGAATTTGCCAAGTATATAATTCTAAGTTGATAGTTCTTTTCTCCAAGCCTTATTAAGATAGTACTTTATTATCTTCTGGTTTTAATTGTTGCTTCTGAGACACCTGCAGTGAATCTAACTGACATTGCATTATAGGTAAGTTACCTTTCCTCTCTAGGTTTTTTTTTTTTTAAATCTCTTATCTTTGGAGTTTCAAAGTCAGCTAATACATCTTGAATTGGAATGTTTAATTGGATTTATTTTTATTTATTGTTCTGGGATCTGAAATGCTTTCTGAACATTAGAATTCATGTCTTTCCTCAATTTTGGGAATGCTCAACTGCTATCTCTTCAAATATTACTTCTTCCCATTCTTGCATTTTTATCCTTTCAGAACTCTGATTAGGTGTATGCTACTCTTTCTCATTCTAGCCTTCCTATATCCTAACTTGTCTTTTCTTTTTTCCTTCTCTTTGTGTCTCTTTGCTGAATTCTTATAATCTCTTTAGATCTTTCAGTTTCAGTGAATTTTTTTGAATTTCTGATTTACTTTGTTCTTCAGATTTACTTTGTTATTTTAAATCTTATTGTTTGCTTATTTTGGTGGCTTTATATTTTAATTTCCTTAAACTTTTATTCATAAGTTATTTTATAATCCATTTCTGATTGTTACTATATCTAGGTCCCTGAGGGTCTAGATTTGCTGTTTGTTTTTTCTACTGATTCTTGTTCATAGTAGCTTATTCCCTCTTCTGTTTTTTTCCAGTTTTATTGAGATATAATTGACATACATCACTGTATGAGTTTCAGGGATACAGCATAAAGGTTTGACTCATCATGAAATGATTGACACAATAAATTTAGTTAACTCCTCCTTGTTTTAAAATGTTGATTCATTTCATTTTTTTCTTCTGAACTGCAGCTTAAAAATTGTATAGTGGTGAATTCTATCAAACTGTGCTTAAAAATCTTCCAACAAACACAAGCCCAGGACCAGATGGCTTCACAGGCGAATTCTATCAAACATTTAGAGAAGACCTAACACCTATCCTTCTCAAACTCTTCCAAAATATAGCAGAGGGAGGAACACTCCCAAACTCATTCTACGAGGCCACCATCACCCTGATACCAAAACCAGACAAAGATGTCACAAAGAAAGAAAACTACAGGCCAATATCACTGATGAACATAGATGCAAAAATCCTCAACAAAATACTAGCAAACAGAATCCAACAGCACATTGAAAGGATCATACACCATGATCAAATGGGATTTATCCCAGGAATGCAAGGATTCTTCAATATACACAAATCAATCAATGTGATAAACCATATTAACAAATTGAAGGAGAAAAACCATATGATCATCTCACTAGATGCAGAAAAAGCTTTTGACAAAATTCAGCACCCATTTATGATAAAAACTCTCCAGAAAGTAAGCATAGAGGGAACCTACCTCAACATAATAAAGGCTGTATATGACAAATCCACAGCCAACATTGTTCTCAGTGGTGAAAAACAGAAACCATTTCCTCTAAGATCAGGAACAAGACAAAGTTGTCCACTCTCACCACTATTATTCAACATAGTTTTGGAAGTTTTAGCCACAGCAATCAGAGAAGAAAAAGAAATAAAAGGAATCCAAATCAGAAAAGAAGAACTAAAGTGTCACTGTTTGCAGATGACATGATACTATACATAGAGAATCCTAAAGATGCTACCAGAAAACTACTAGAGCTAATCAATGAATTTGGTAAAGCAGCAGGATACAAAATTAATGCACAGAAATCTCTTGCATTCCTATACACTAATGATGCAAAATCAGAAAGAGAAATTAAGGAAACACTCCCATTTACCATTGCAACAAAAAGAATAAAATACCTAGGAATAAACCTACCTAAGGAGACAAAAGACCTGTATGCAGAAAACTATAAGACACTGATGAAAGAAATAAAATATGATACAAACAGATGGAGAGATATACCATGTTCTTGGATTGGAAGAATCAACATTGTGAAAATGACTATACTACCCAAAGCAATCTACAGATTCAATGCAATCTCTATCAAATTACCAATGGCATTTTTCACAGAACTAGAACCAAAAATTTCAAAATTTGTATGGAGACACAAAAGACCCTGAATAGCCAAAGCAACCCTGAGAAAGAAAAACGGAGCTGGAGGAATCAGGCTCCCTGACTTCAGACTATACTACAAAGCTACAGTCATCAAGACAGTATGGTACTGACACAAAAACAGAAATATAGATCAATGGAACAGGATAGAAAGCCCAGAGATAAACCCACGCACATACGGTCACCTTATCTTTGATAAAGGAGGCAAGAATATACAATGGAGAAAAGACAGCCTCTTCAATAAGTGGTGCTGGGAAAACTGGACAGCTACATGCAAAAGAATGAAATTAGAACACTCCCTAACACCATACACAAAAATAAACTCAAGATGGATTAAAGACCTAAATGTAAGGCCAGACACTATCAAACCCTTAGAGGAAAACATAGGCAGAACACTCTGTGACATAAATCACAGCAAGATCCTTTTTGACCCACCTCCTAGAGAAATGGAAATAAAAACAAAAATAAACAAATGGGACCTAATGAAACTTAAAAGCTTTTGCACAGCAAAGGAAACCATAAACGAGATGAAAAGACAACCCTCAGAATGGGAGAAAATATTTGCAAATGAAGCAACTGACAAAGGATTAATCTCCAAAATTTACAAGCAGCTCATGCAGCTCAATATCAAAAAAACAAACAACCCAATCCAAAAATGAGCAGAAGACCTAAATAGACATTTCTCCAAAGAAGATATACAGACTGTCAACAAACACATGAAAGAATGCTCAACATCACTAATCATTAGAGAAATGCAAATCAAAATTGCAATGAGGTATCACCTCACACCAGTCAGAATGGCCATCATCAAAAAATCTACAAACAATAAATACTGGAGAGGGTGTGGAGAAAAGGGAACCCTCTTGCACTGTTGGTGGGAATGTAAATTGATACAGCCACTATGGAGAACAGTATGGAGGTTCCTTAAAAAACTAAAAATAGAACTACCATACGACCCAGCAAGCCCACTACTGGGCATATACCCTGAGAAAACCATAATTCAAAAAGAGTCATGTACCACAGTGTTCATTGCACCTCTATTTACAACAGCCAGGACATGGAAGCAACCTAAGGGTCTATCGACAGATGAATGGATAAAGAAGATGTGGCACATATATACAATGGAATATTACTCAGCCATAAAAAGAAACGAAATTGAGTTATTTGAGGTGGATGGACCTAGAGTCTGTCATACAGAGTGAAGTAAGTCAGAAAGAGAAAAGCAAATACTGTATGCTAACACATATATATGGAATCTAAAAAAGAAAAAAAAAGGTTCTGAAGAACCTAGGGGCAGGACAGGAATAAAGACGCGGACATAGAGAATGGACTTGAGGACACAGGGAGGGGGAAGGGTAAGCTGGTACGAAGTGAAAGAGTGGCATGGACTTATATACACTACCAAATGTAAAATAGATAGCTAGTGGGAAGCAGCCACATAGTACAGGGAGATCAGCTCGGTGCTTTGTGACCACCTAGAGGGGTGGGATAGGGAGGGTGGGAGGGAGACAGAAGAGGGAGGAGATATGGGGATATATGTATATGTATAGCTGATTCACTTTGTTATAAAGCAGAAACTAATACACCATTGTAAAGCAATTATACTCCAATAAAGATGTTAAAAAAAACTTGAACTCTAGATGAGCATGCATCATTTCCAAGAAAATCTGTAACCTATCTTTATCTTAGCCTATCTTTCATATTTTTTCATCCTTTTAGTTCTGTGTTAATTTCTCAGAAATTTCCTCAGATATATTTTCCATTAGAAATTCATTGCTATATTTCAAATATTTCTGTTCTCATACTGCCTAGGTCCTTCATTTCGTTTCTATTATTGTTTTTCCCTCTATTTCACTTTTAATAAAATATTAGTATATATTTATTTTATATATAAATTCATACACTAGAACATACTCCTGAAATGTTGCTGTCTTTGTTGGTGTGGTGAATTCTACCCTATAATTATTTAAGAAATTATGGGGAAGAAGAATTAAATAATAACTAAGGAAATGCCTCTTATATGCCTATATTTTTATCATTTAGGGTTTTGACAGGACTTACAGCAGAAAACCGAATTACTTTATAATAATGCTTCATTCTTTCACCAGCCAGACAACATCCAAATTTTTTCACCTGGATTTCTTGGCCAATTTCTAATTGTAGGACAATGAGATACTTAAACTATGATTGGCCAGGCTGGATAGTGTGAAGTAATACAACAATCATGCATGGATACAGCTTTATCATTACTCTGGTGTTTTTGATGTCAGTTACTGTGTTAGTGTAAATTCCTTCAGATAATTGCAGCACCTAATTATCTTTAAAGATATTAGGAATGAAGTCTCTCACTTCATGCAAATAAAGAAAATGTCTCTTCACTAAACTGATGAATAGTTACTCCCTTTTTTACCTGAGGTTTTAAAAATTATATATTTTTTCCAGTCCAAGGAAGTCAGATCATCCTTGATAATAGAATCTGTACAGTTTCTCCAAGAGATCTGTTTTATTTTCTAGATGCTCAAGGCTTTGAATTGTTTGTTCATTACCTGCTATATCTTCTTTACTATTGAGGCTTGTTGAATGGCTTCCATTAAAATTTTACTGGTGTCCCTGGAAATTTAATGTTGGGATGCATTACAGCTATTCCCTTATTGAAATCAACTAATTGAAGATTAAAATTACCATTTTAATCTTCAAATCCCATTAATTCTATCAACAAATGATCATCTATTTTACCCTTCTTACCATTGTTTTGTGATTAATTAATCACATTGCCACACCTGCAAGAGCAGATGAAGTTGGAACCCCTGCATTCACTAATTCTTTACGTCCAGTATAGGTCAATGCTGTGGACTTGCACTGTCCTATAATGTAGTCATTAGTCACATGTGGCCATTTAAATTCAGATTTAAACATAAATAAATTAAATTAAAAAGTCAGTTTCTTGGATATGCTAGCCACATTTCAAGAGCTCAGGAGCCACATATGGCTGGTAGCTACCATACTGGACAATACAGATATAGAATATTTTAGTCATCACAGAGAGTTCTACTGGAGAGCACTTCTATAGATGATAACCCATTTGATTCAAGGAACTCAAGTGTGATTCTTCATTGAAAACAAAATCTTTGTGAATAATTGTATATAAAGCTTTATCTGTCAGAGCACCATGTCCAAGTTCTCCTCTATTTATATAATGACTTAGTCATTTTCATTAGTTGTGTAAGTAGGAACCCCATAGCGCAACATAAAACTTGTACCCTTTATCACCATTTATAGCTATTGTAATAAAATCAGACTTCACAGAGAATTCTAATGAATAAAAGGTGACCATCCAAGTGCCAGTAACCGTTGTCTTTAAAATAGTACTGATCCATGAACAGTTTTAAACATATCAATCTTACAATTTATATACCTAAGTGCAGTCATATCTCAGCCACCATACCTTTAGTAGTTGTTCAAAATAATACACTGAAAACCTCCTGTAAAATGGTATTGAAGGATTCTGTTCATGTGTAATGACATATAGAAATTTTTCTTTTAGTTGTCTTCAGTATCTAATATTATCTTGCTGATAGCTTTATCTCTGGAAATTTTTAAATGTTAAAAATTGAAATGAAATTATCTTTCCAAGGTGATTGTATGACTGTATTTCACAATCAGAAAGCAGTAAATAATGTCTGGCTTATCTGACAATATTTCCTTTACTCATTGCTATATGGTCTGGACTGTTTTGTCGGGTGAACTTCATTACCACTTTACTGTTACGGGAGGAATCCTGATGTACTACCTTGTTTGCGGACACTTCCAACTTTAACAATCCAACTTTTTGGTGCTTCAGCATCCAGCAAATGTAAAGTATGAGAAGACATTTTTGGGTTGTATATATTATGTTAATGCATTCTCCATCAATTACTTCTAATGATATGACTTCAACAATACTCATCCCAAGAAATATCACGTAACAAGAGAACTACAAAAGCTCCACTGTTTGCTACAACACCAGGTTGCTACAACATCCTCTACTGCAAAATATTACAAAGCAACTGTGTTTCATAAAACTAGTCAGCTGGAAAGAGATGTTTAATTGACCAATCTATTATTCACTTGTAACCATTTCTTTTTTTCCTATAGTACAATGTTATTGTCCATATCGTTATACTGATCCTTATGGCTTATTTGCTACTTGCTACAAGTTTGTGCCCTTAAACACCTTCACTCTTGTCCCCCACCTCCTTCCTCTAGTAACCACCATTTTACTCTGTTTTTTATAGCTTTCACTTTTTTAGGTTCCACATATAAGTGATATCATACAGTACTTGTCTTTTTCTACCTCACTTATCTCACTTAGCATAATGTGCTCAAGGTCCATCCATGTTGTCACAAATGGAAAGATGTCTTCTTTTCTCATGGCTAAAAAATATTACACTGTGTATATGTACCACACTTCTTATCCATTCATCCACTGATGGGCATTTGTGTAGTTTACATATCTTGTCCATTATGAATAATGCTTCAATAAACATAAATGTGTATATATCTCATTGACATCCTGTTTTTATTTCCTTTGGGTATATACCCAGAAGTGGAAATTCTAGGTCATATGGTAGATCTATTTCTAATGTTTTGAGGAACCTCCATATCATGTTCTGTAGTGGTTGGACTAATTTACATTCCCACCAACAGTGTATAAATATTCCCTTTTTACTATGTCCTCACCAGCACCTATTTTCTCTTGTCTTCTTGATGGTAGACATTCTAACAAATGTGTGGGGATATATCCTGGTTTTGATTTTAATTTCCCTGATGATTAGTTTGTAACCATTTCTTTTTCAGAGGAACCAACATCCCTTCTAAGAGTATGTGAGAATTCCACATGCTGCAGTAGCTGTTTGTCTATTGTCAACCACCAAAGGTATGAAAAGAGAGTGTGAAGATTTTGTTTCACTGATCATTGTGACCATCACTGCAGTGTCATATGACTGTAGCACAATAGAACCATCCAAAAGTCTAGCCAGTTTTCCAGAGAATACTCCCATTTTGCTCTGGCCTATGTTTATAGATATATCTCTAGACCGTGCCCACCTCGCCCCTCCCCCTCCCCCCCCCACCCATCCTTAAGCCTCCATAAGTGGTTATGGTATATATAGGATCCTACTCTGCTGGGCAGACAGAGGGTTTTCTTACTGAGTGGAGTCATAGAAACCTCCCTATAATGCATAGTACTATAATCTATAGTAGTTTGTTTTCTTCTGTTGTGTGTAGTTTTTAACTGTAAGAATAAAAAGTGTGTGTGTGTGTGTGAGAGAGAGAGAGAGAGAGAGACAGAGAGACAGAGAGAGGGAGAGGGAGAGAGAGAGAGAATCTCAAAGAACCTGAGTTATGGAAATGTCCATATACCAGGGTTTTCTTAAGTCCTGTTTTCAATATTAATTTCCTTCTGATTTCTTATCTTCTACTGGGGCCACTCCTGCTGTACCTTAAGTTGCTAAATATATAACATCACTATCTTCACCTTTGACTTTAATCATTAATTATGTTCAAGCTTGTGCCACACAGGAATTAAGTTTGGGTTATAATCCTCAACCAGGGATATGTACTATTCTGAAAAAGAAGGAAAGAATGAAAAAATGGAAGGAAAGATGGATGGATGGAAGGAAGGAAGGAAGGGAAGGAGGAAGGGTGGGAGGGAGGAAGAGAAGGAAGAAGGAAGAAAGCACTTCATCATTTTTTTCATGGGGCAAATATGGCCTTACATTGAGATCTACCCTTGCTGTGAAGACCATATAATTGAACTATTTTCCTCTCCTCTGGAAAGAAAATATTTATTTAATATTTGTCACTGCTTTATCTTACATAATATAATGAATAATCACTCTAATAGGTACTAGGTTCCTCCTGGATACAGGGTTGAGATAGTAGCAGCTGTGTTTAGAGACTGTGGGCTTTAGAGAATAATTAATTCTCACTCCCTGCTCACCTTCTTCCCAGCCCTCTTTTCCCCACGTGATCATTAAAACTCTAGCCTTTTGCATTCTAAATCCCACAAGCCATGTTGCTATCGGCACCTGTTTATTGCTTTGCTTTGATTTCTCTCCCTTTTTGGCTGGGGATGGGGGCGGGAGCCTGAAATTTACCTGTCTTTCCTGAGTTCAACTCTGTACTTTTTTAGTTTTCAAAATTTTACTCATACTGTTTCTAAAATGGTTCATTACTTACCATATGATGATTTTTTGTGTGTGTGAAAATCTAGCACTGATTATGGATTTATTGACAGAGAACAAAGTTTTTAAGTTTCAAAATGTTAATATTAGGGAAAAGGTAAAATCAGTTAACAAAAAATAAAATCAAGCACTGAAAACATTATTATTTATAATTCAATTAAATCTTGTTTGTTTACAATAGGGCATTTTTCTTCAATGGGTAATAAAAGTATGCACCATATCAAACATTTTAGAACTTGACGCATCCAAGGTTTCATTGGATCTGATCTGGATTGCAGTTACTTTCAAACAACCCTCACTGATTACACTGCGATTTTGTCTTATTTTAAGTGAATTTCCAGGCTTTCCACTTTTTTTTATTATTTCTCATGTTTCTTTATCATGTTGCCGTTTTCAACGGATCTTGTCAGCCTTTTATGACTACACTTCAATTTTAAGTGGGCCTAATAGTTCTTATTATTGTGCTTTTGCTAACTCTATATTTTAATGCTGATCAACTGTCTTACATCAGAAATTCAGAAAGTAAAGGGCTGGTTTGAGAAATGTGGTAGCAAGAAGTAATCAAACCTGTCCTCTGGATGCATACACACACCCACGTGTGCACACACGTGCACCCACTAACAAACAGCAGAATGAAAAAGAGGCTTGCTCAGCTCAACTCTGGTTCCCCATCCATTTCACTCCAAGACAAGAAAAAAAAATAATAAAAGCAATAAAAAGTTAAAACAAATCCACTACCACAGATAACTATAAGTCATCAAATATCCACTGAGCCTGAGCCTATTTTTCCATCAGAAAAATCAATAATACAACTGAAGAATAAATGGGATCCATAAGACTTCTTTAAACTGACTCCAGAGTTATGAAATCACATGTGGAAAGTTGTAGCAATTATCTTTATAAGACTTCTGCTAAAGAAGAGGAGGAACCCTCTCACTGGGATAGAGGGGAATGGTTTTAGTAATCTGGAAAATATTTCCTGAGGGACCAAACATTTGACTTCACTAACTTTCCGAAATTGAAGACTTATTTCCTTGTTTTCTCACTTATTTCTCCCTTATTTCATTGTTGGTTATTGGGGGGGAAGAGGAGTGATGGGGTTGTCTTTTAGAATTTTTTTTAATCTTACATAGTTTCTATTTTCCCAAAAGGCATCATTTTGGTTGACTCCTCCCAGAACCTTTAAAACTTCATTTACTTATAAAACCTGGCCCCCTAAGCTGGGCAAATGCTAAGGGCTTGAGCCATACTGAAGATTCTCATCCATTTCTCAAATATTCAGGCCCTCCCCTGGATAGGGGATGCAGGGGGCTGGGAGACAGGCTTGGAAACAGTCACAGGGATAAAGGGGAAAGAGGGGAACCCATGGGGAGGGGGTGCTGTGGGAACACAGCAGGAGCACTTATTTAGTTGTATCTCTTTAGGTTAAAGCATGGATTTGCTAGTCTCTAACTTATAATGGGAGCTTTAAAGTTATAGCATCTTCATCTAAAACTCAAAGGTTTTTCTATTCCTCTCCTCCAGATTCTTGCTTTATGAATTATCCATTCTTTTCAGAAATTTCTCCAGTGACTCCTTCTGTTCAATCTGCAAAAATGCTTAATTATTCCTATCCTAAAAAAATTAAAAACCCCAAATCTTCTAGTAACCATGCCTCCCTCTTGTCTCCCGCTCTTTCCTTCCTTCCTGATGTTTCTAAAACTGTTGACAGTCATCCACACCCCTGCCACCGCCTCTGTAACTCTGCTACACTCATCAGCACACTGGAATCCTGCTCTACTCCCCAACGCTCCATCCAAACTTTTTTTTTTATAAATTTATTTATTTTATTTATTTTTATTTTTGGCTGTGTTGGGTCTTCGTTGCTGCACGTGGGCTTTCTCTAGTTGCGGCGAGGGAGGCTACCCTTCATTGTGGTGCAGGGGCTTATCATTGTCATGGCTTCTCTTGTTGCAGAGCCTGGGCTCTAGGTGCAAGGGCTTCAATAGACGTGGCGTGCGGGCTCAGTAGTTGTGGCTCGCGGGCTCTAGGGCACAGGCTCAGTAGTTGTGGCGCTCGGGCTTAGCTGCTCTGCGGCATGTTGGATCTTCCTGAACCAGGGCTCAAACCCGTGTCCCCTGCATTGGCAGGCGGATTCTTAACCACTGCGCCACCAGGGAAGCCCATCCAAACTTCTGGGTCAAAGGTCAACAGTGACATCCTAAATGAATGCCCAGTGGCCTCGCCTCAACCCTCGCTATGCTTGATCTAGGGCAGAATTTGATTCCATCCAAACGATTTTTCCCTTGGCTTCTGGCCCACAACTCCGGTCCACTGGGCCACTTGGGCTTTAGAGCTTGGACTAAACCTGTTTACATCCTTTGCCCAATATTCTACTGAGTTCTTAGTTTTTTCTTATTGATTTAAATAAGGTCTGTATATATTTTTAAAATAACTCTCAGAATGTTACATGAGTTGTGAATATTTCTCCCATCTTGTTTTTCTGATACTTATTAACCATAACAATTAACTAACAATATTAATATTAAATGTACTTAGCTTCATTGGGTAGATTCTAGGTTTTTGGGTCTTGATTTCCAAAATCACAAAATAATTATATTATCATTTCATCTAATACTTCTATGCTGTAATTTTTTTGCTTGTAAACGTTAGTCAACCAAGAATTACATTTCTTTTTCGTTTGTTTGTAGGTTGGTTTTAAAGAAATTATTTTCTGTCAACCTCATTTCCATTTTGTGTTTAAGAGTCTGTGAGAGAACAGCTTAAGACCACTCAGTTGTTGTTCCTACCCGTTCGGTGGCCAGAGCGGTGGGGTCTCCAGATGTGTCCATGGCGGCCGGGCTGAGGCTCCGTCTTCAGGAGGGAACTGCTGGGTGGGCACAGAGGGCACGTGCACCTTCAGACGTGACCTCGGGTGGAGTAGCAGGAGGTCTGGGAGCTGGAGCACCCTGAAATTCCTCCTTGGTCACAGCCTTTCCAGCAGCGCACTGATCTTCCTTTTCTGTCTCGTCAGCGTCTCAGCGGAAGTAGAGATCCGGCTGATGGTCTCGGGAGACGGTGCCGGGCATGCGCGGAACTTCCCCAGGCAGCGTCCGCCACTGGCGGACCCGCGAGTGAGCTCCCTTGTTGTTGTTCCGGGATGATGGCGATGTCTGCATGACGCAGAGAGGCTGTGTCACACGACAAGCTGCCAGAAGCCTCTCCTCCGTTCTCTTGAGATTTATGAGGTAGATGCCATCGCTTTTCCTTTTGTAGATGATTGTTCCATGTGGAAATCAAAGTTGGTGCCACCTAAGTGGGTTCCTGCTGCGAGAAATTTGAGGACATCCTGCTCCTTTATTTGCAGGGCATCAAGGGCTCAGGGCTTTGTGAAAGTTCCCCTTTAAGTTATTACGGGAATCCAGAACAATGCCTTTTGATCTCCTTTCTGGGTAACATGGAAAGGTTTGGTGGCATTTACCTTGAGAGGCTTGGTTGTGGCAGTTATTTTGTTCTTCAGTATTCACTTTTCTTCTACTTCTGGAGCAGAAGAGGATTGTATTTATATAGCCTCTTAGTGTTAGATGTGACCTGCTGGTCATGGAGAGTCTCCTGGAGAGGCGGGCGAGGGGCGGGGGCGACTGAGGCTTACCCTGGGGACATGGACACTGGCAGCAGCCATCCCTGGGGGCTGCCCCCGCCACTTGGACATTGGTGCTAGTGGTTGCCACTGCCAAGAATTTAATTTCTTATACTGGATAACTAACCACTGATTAGAAATGCCATTTTCATTATGTGTTGAATTCCCATATGTATTTAGTCTATTTCTGAATTTCTAATTCCATTCCATTGATCTATCTATTCTTATGTCAGTACCAAAATTATTGAATTAATGTAGCTTTATAGTACATTTAATTGTAAACTGGTAAGGTTAACTGGTAAGGTTAATTCATTTTCATTCTTCTTCTTTTTCAGATTTTTTTTTTTTTTTGGTTATTCCTAAACAACTTTTTTTTTCATATGAATGTTAGAATTTGGCTTGTCTAGTTTCCAAACACAGTTCTTTTTTTTTTGTCTCATAACAATTTATGATATTCTGGGGAAATAAGACATCTTTACAATATTGTTTTCAATCTATCCCAAAAGAGTGTTTGCCTTTTCACATATTCCAGTCCCTTTCAGACACCTCAAACTCAAATCTCCAAAATGGACATGGTTACTTCTTTGCCACCATCATCTACCCTGTTCACATAATTTTACAGTTGGGGAAAATAAAATGGTAAGAAACATGCCAGAAGTGTTGAACTTAAAATTGGCTGTGTACATTGTAAGGCATAAGTCCCACTTCTTTTGTTCTGTGACATTGACAAACTGTAATATTTTCTGTTAGAGAAAATATTTTGAAGAGAGAAAACCTATAACCTCTTTCTTGGTACTCCCTGATGATGACTTATCAGTGCCAACATGCAATTTCTACTTAATGACTTTCTATCATTTTCATCTTAAATATTTAGTTCATGTGGCCAAATTAAGAAAGATCACTCTTTGTGCCAAAATTTATTGTCCTTCATTTATTTGATATTCCAGTCACAATTAATTTTCTCTTAATTATTATTATTATTTAAAAATTATGAAACATAGTGAGAGCCTATTTTTTTCCTTGTTAACATTTCCTCCATGTCTAAGCTGCTCCCACAGCCTTTGTGCTTTCTTCCCTCTTTCTTCCATATCCCCTTTGTCCTGTCTCTCTCTTCCTTCGTCTCATTCATGATTCCTGGGAGAAGTTGTCTGGAGTCACTAGCACCCAAAGAGTAAGAGAAGCAACTAGGGCACAGTATGAAATAATAAATTCCATAATATTGTTTCTGAGACCTTAAATTCTGTAGCCATTGCCAGTCTCCCTAGTGTCAGTATGGATCACCTTCCCATCACTCCCCATGTTCTAGACATGCTGTCCTTTCTGTTCTTAAATTCACCTGAGTCTTCTTTGCCTCCAAGCCTTTGCGTGTGCTGGAATGTCCAGTTCTCCTTCTACCTCTTCAACTTGCTAACTCTAACTCAGCATTTAAATTTCAGCTTAAATCATGTCCCAGGAAAGCCTTTCTAGTCCCCTCAAATGAGGTTAGGCAGCTTTGTTATATACTCACATTACACATTGCACTTTCCATTAGTGAGATTTGTTTCTTACTTCACTAGAGTGAGTTTAGAGCAGCATTTATTTGGGGGATAGGTTAACATTACTAGTAAAATATGACTTTTGGAGTCTCTACTGAATACTACAAATATTCGAGGTATCTCAGCTCTGTATCATTGAACTTGAATGTCTCCCAGCCATGGGGAAGCTCTGGAAGTTTTCAGCTTATAGCTCTCTCATTCTTTTTGCCCAGGCTCATTGGTTCTAACCCACAGATTCGAGTAAACTCTTATTCAGATTTCTAGAGCTCTTTCTCTTAAGTGCTCCCCTCTCTCCTATAATTTTCCCCCAAGATTCTGGCCACTCAGCCTCGTAAAACTGTGATCTCCAACTCAACAGGATCACCATGCTCCTCTCCTACACTGTGGTCCAGGATATGTTTCTAGACACAAAACCAGGATTACGGTAGGCCTAACCTGGTTTGTTGTCCTTATGTCAGGGGTCACAGTATTGTGTTATGTATTGTTCAATATCTAAAAACAATTGCTTCCTATATTTTGACTAGTATGCATTTATGGCAAGAGAGTAAGTCTGGTTCCAGTTTTTCTATCATAATTGAAAGTAGAAGGCTTCCACAATCTTATTTAAATCTTAGTTTTCAGAGAATCATTTAAGGAGGAAAATAATGAATGTGGAAAGCAAGTAAAAAGCTATTGTAGCAGTCAGTGAGAAATTACTTAGCATGGTATTAATAGAGACGGTTAGAATACATTTAACATATATTGGGGGTAGGTTAATGGGAGTTAGGGGCTAAGGAGGAGAGAAGTCTCAAAAAAGACTCTCGGTCTTTTGGAATGAGCAACTAGGTAGATGGTAGCTCCATATACTTAAATGAGGAATAATGGAGGAGGAGAAGGTATAGGGAATAAGATCAGAAGCTCAGTGTGACGTATCTATGGGACACCCAGACGGGTAGTTAAAACAGGCTTTTGGAAGGCAGAGATGTCAGGATAGAGATACAAATTTATAATTTGTCATTCAAAACATGTCAGAAAGAGCATCTGGTGGAAGAAACAAAAAAGCTAGATGAGAAATGATGTGTGTGATCATTGATGTGTGTGTGACCCTTGACTGAGGATGTGATCCATGTGCACGTAGCAGCATTAGTCTTTGATGGAAACAGGGCAGTGCATTTCCTTCACTAAATGAAGAGAGATGGAAGCCAGAATGGGTGTAACTAGAATTATGTTTGGAAATGTAGTGGAGGGAAGTTGAGGCAGCTCCAGATGGTGGCATCTATTTCCTCTTTGGAACTTTTCTGCTGAGAGTTGAAGGTGTTAAGGTGGAGATGGACCAGATACTTAAGGAAAGTGGAAGAGAAATGAATCATTGTGGTATATAGTGGAAAAACAAGCTGACTTGGAAAATGAGATCAGGTTTCTGACATACGTGGGATACATTTGAGTTTGATGATTAAAATTTATAGTGAAACCCGTTTACCCTGCTTTGAATTTTCTTGCAGTGCTCTAGCTGTCACCTAAAGGCATAAAGAAATCAGATAATCAGATAACTTCCTAGCTGGAAGTTTTGCAAAGCAAGGGGAAGTGAATCTGGGATATTGGCAACAGGAAACTTAAAATGATGGATTGTAGAGACTAAGAGGATAGGGAGGGGAGACAAGACAGGAGAAGTCTGACAGATGTGAATGAAGTATGGAGATAAGTGGACTAAAAGTCTTAATAGCGTAGAAGCACAATCCTAATACAATTAGTTAAATAAGGAAGTTGGGACTATCAATTGTGATTAAATAATGGATTATTTGGAACTTCCCTGGTGGTCCAGTGGTTGGGACTTCGCCTTCCAGTGCCGAGGGTATGGGTTCAATCCCTGGTTGGGGAGCTAAGATCCCATATGCCTCATGGCCAGAAAACCAAAACATAAAAACAGAAGCAATATTGTAATAAATTCAATAAAGCCTTTAAAAATGGTCCACATGAAAAAAATAATAAAAATAAAATAAAATATTATTTAAATTAGTTCTTTTGGAAGGGAGGAGGCTTTAGATAAAGAAAAATTCCATGGTCTGCATGGAGTGGGTAGTAAGGTGGAATGTAAATGAAGATTATCAGAGAAGAGGAAGTATATTATTAGTTAGTGTGGTAATGTTCCCTACACACATGAAGTCAAACAAGCACCAGAACCATGTTGGGGAAATACGAGGTACTGTGGGAGCCTGTGATGCAGCCTATGGCCTTCCTTAACATAGCTTTAATCACTCTAAATATCTGATACTTCTTTGTCTCTGTGAGTAGGAACTATGTCTATTTTGGTTGCTGTATCTTCAGGATCTAACAGTTTCTGGCACATAACGGGGGCTTAATGAATGTTTACAAATGAATGAATGTGTAAACAAATTATTGAACAAAGGATGGTGTGGTAGCCACTTTCCAAGATGACTCCCAATGAGCTTTAGCTCCTAGTATTCACATCCTTGTGTAGTCACATCCCACATTACACCAGAGCTGGTCTGTGTGACCAGTAGACTACAGTGGAAGTGAAGGTGTGCCCCTCTGAGGGTAGTTTATAAAACCCTGCAGCCTCCATCCTGGATCACTTGCACTGGATGTCATGAGCGGCGCATGGTGAAAAACTGAAGCTTCCTGCCAACCGCTGTGTGAATGAGCTTGGAAACAGATCCCCTAGACTCACTCAAGTCTTCAGAGACTGGAGTGCCAGCCAACAGCTTGACTGTGATCTCATGTGTGACCCTGAGCCAGAAACACCCAGTAAAGCTGCACCTGGATTCTTAATCCTAAGAAATTGTGTGAGATAATTATGTTACTTGCCTTAAGCTGTTAAGCTTTGGGTTAAATTGTTATGCAGCAATAGATAGCTAATACAGACAGTAAGCTATTTTTACAGAACATTTCAGAACTTGATCTCTTCTGTCACAAAACATTTCAGAAATTTTTCTCCACTTTAACTCCATTCAAAAGGAGAGTTCCCCAAATTTCCACCACCTCTCCTGCCCCTAATTTCAATTGTTGTCACTCCATGAAGAGGAATTTTCAGCCTATAGGTCTATGAAGAAATCATGACAAAACAATTGCTCCTAGTCTCAGGGGATAATTTACATTTCCTTTGGTCTGTGTATAGAATCATAAACAATGTCTCTTCTCTTCACTCTATATTATAATAATTTTAAGAGTCTGTTTTTACTTTAGTAATAAAACTATCACGTAAGTACAAATTTTGTTTTTAAAGGCATGAAATACCACTAAATTATGGCATAATGACTTATTTTCTCATTTTGTGAGATATTGTGTAGGCTGATACAGAAGGTGTAAAAACTTTTGAAACTGCAGTGATTGCCCACAATAAATCCTCACTTATTTATTGCCATCTTTGGCATGTTCTTCAGTTTTTCTCAAAAGCGAAAGTAAGCCAGTATAATAAATCATAATTGACACAAGCCACAAAATGCACATTCAGCATAGGATAATTCCACTAAAGCTTAGTTTTGTTCATTTCATTCTAATTCTAAGTAATTAAAGCCTCAATAATAACAAATACAAAAATAAATTGGAAACTTTACTTTAGGGATAATTAATTTTGGATGCAATGCAATTTCTGCTCAAGTCAAGTATTGTTTTTAATTCGTATCATTGCTTAAAAAATGAATCATTACATGATAAACCTATTATATTAAGGATAGCTTAAAAGCACTTTATATTTGTCGGAAAAAACAGTACAATGAATTAAAGGAATACTATTATTTACCAGATGGGCCTATTTTCAGTGGATAGTTTAGACAATTCTAAAATTAAAAATTTTAATAAATAGCAGATTGGCACAGTTAATTGATAATTTCCCATATAAATTTTTGTTAAACAAAATAACAGTTGTTTTATAAAAATAATCTTACCATATGAGATTTCTCGCTTTATCTGTATAAAATATACTGACATGCATAAAAACCAAATTTTAAACAATATCATTGTTTCCTCCACATATATGATGAAAGTGCATAACATTTATTTTATATCTCACGTAAGGAAAATATATTTTAAAAACATGGACCTATCTTCACTTATAAGATTAAATGAATATTTAATTCATTTGATATTACAAGATTATTACATATTTTGCCAAATTTCCCATATTTATGAAAGATAATGATATGATAATCATTTATGTTTTATATAACATAGTCTAACTTACATATTTGTGTTATATAACATAGTCTAACTTATCCAAAAGATGTGTATACCTATTTTATGCAATATTGCCCTATGTCATAGTACTATATTGTGATCTAGTTTACATTTGTTTTATATAATAACTGGATGACATTCAATTTTTTTGGTTAGATTTGACTCACAAGAGAGATTGCTTTGAAGTACAGTATTGCCCTATGTCATAGTACTATATTGTGATCTAGTTTACATTTGTTTTATATAATAACTGGATGACATTCAATTTTTTTGGTTAGATTTGACTCACAAGAGAGATTGCTTTGAAGTACAGTATTGCCCTATGTCATAGTACTATATTGTGGTCTAGTTTACATTTGTTTTATATAATAACTGGATGACATTCAATTTTTTTGGTTAGATTTGACTCACAAGAGAGATTGCTTTGAAGTACAATTAACATTGTGAAATTTGCCCCAAAATCATTTCAACACACATTTAAGTTTGTTCTTGTTCACCCACAATGAGTTGCCTCATTGTACTTTTCAACTCACCCATCCTGAATGACAGCTTGAAAAATCAACACATCAGACAGGATAGTAGAGGGCCCATGACTCTTTTTTCTTTTTTCTTTTTTTGTAATAAATTTATTTATTTTATTTATTTTATTTTTGACTGCACTGTGTCTTTGTAGCTGCGCGGTCTTTCTCTAGTTGCGGCGAGCGGGGGCTACTCTTCGTTGCGGTGGGCGGTCTTCTCATTGCAGTGGCTTCTCTTGTTGCAGAGCATGTGCTCTAGGCATGTGGGCTTCAGTAGTTGTGGCATGTGGGCTCAGTAGTTGTGGCTCGCTGGCTCCAGAGCTCAGGCTCAGTAGTTGTGGCACACAGGCTTAGTTGCTCCGTGGCATGTGGGATCTTCCCGGACCAGGGCTCGAACCCCTGTCCCCTGCATTGGCAGGAGAGTTCTTAACCACTGTGCCACCAGGGAAGCCCAGGGCCCATAATCCTTAATCAAAAATCATTTCCATAATAAAGAGTACATTCTTGGGTATATCCAACAGTCACTTCTAAAAAATATATTACACGAGAGCATTATAAGAATTATAGCTTAAGAGGAGACTCGGTTGCTTGTATGTGTGCATGTTTGCACTAAAGACTTCATTTTTCTACTATATTTACAGAGAACAAAATGTAACGTGTATACATATATATGTTTCACCTAATGTCCGACTATCTAGTATCAACCAGTATTCATTAAATTGAATCCTGACAGTTTCTCAAGATCAGGGACAGACATTTCTCATGCTTCTTGGTACCTACGAACACCCCGCATCCCCATGGTGTCAATGTACAAAGCAGGTGGTTAATAAGTACTTTTAACTGAGTTGACAGTGCCTATGGAAACATTTCTTTCTCAATCTGATAGGTTTTTATCCACTGCTAGGCCTTCTTGTGTTAACTGGGTTAGAGATATATATTATGATTGTGTTTACTTATGTTCCCAATGCTAAATATTATTTTAGACATTTTTGTTCTGCCAAGAACAAAATGAAGACAGACATAAAATAACTCAACCATTCAGTTAAGAACACTGGTGTGAACAAAGAAAGAAAATATTGTTAACTGATTTTAAGTCCTATTGGGTATACCACTTAGACACCATCGTGGTCTTTGGCTGTTCATTTAAGAGAGCTTTCCATCTCCAGACACATCTTGACCGCGGCATTAGAACACAGGCTCACACATAAGAAGGGCCCAGCCAGCTCACCTCACTAAGCACCCTACAATAAGTTGTGCTCCTCCAACGGGGTTCTGATGAATAACATAGTCACTTGCTTCCTTCCTCTCTTGTACTCCCAATCATAAATGCATCCTTACTAATTATTTTACTGAAAATTACTAAGGAAAATTGATAAAGTTGAACAATTTAAAACAAGGGGAAATTTCTCATTTTTATAGTTCTATAAAGGTTATCCAGTAACTATGTTTGTATATCCTAATTTCCCTTCTTGGGGGCTGCATAGAAGCCAGGCTGAAGTTCTATTCTTCACTTTTACTCCATCCAAAGAGAGGGTTCCCCAAACTTCTGCTATCCTTCCTGCACCTACTTTTGATTGGCATGATTCCATAAAGAGGAATCTTCTCAGCCTGTAGGTCTGCAGAGGAAATCAGGACAAAACGATTGCTCCCTGGTCTCAGAGGATGACTTAACAATTCTCCCAGTTTGTTCATACATCCATTTTTCTGCCCTCTGTCCAGAAAAGGCCCTTTTTCAGGCATATCTTCATAATAAGATCGTATGAAAGTGAGTATGACTTTCAACTCATAATCTCATTTCTATTTATCCTTAGGAGAAAAAAAATTTAAAGGACACAACTTTATGCATTCGGACTTCCACTGCAATATTATTTATAATAGTAAAACTTGGAAGCCATCAATAAAAAATCCATAATAGGAAAAACGTTCAATAAGGTTATGATTTGGATATTAAATGGAATAGCATGCAAATACTACATGATAATTATGACAATTAGATTGTAAAGTACAAAAATATGCTGTCTCTGATTCAATAAGCAATCTGTAGAATGAGGAACTTCCAAAACAGCTGCCAGCCCCAGAATTAGGCCACCTCTACTGCTATTTGCACCAGTGAAAAAAGGGGGTTCCCCATGCCTAACTGCACTTACTTCCAAATAGGTCTCCCCTACGTCATCTGATGGGTGGAATTCTAGCTTCAGGTGAGTCTGAGAAATGTAGTTTTTTTAGCTTTCCAGTCTCTGCATGCTAAAAGGGATTGGAATACATGTTGAGGGAGATAATCCATAGGATCTGTTACTACTGTTAGGAAATCAACAGTTGATCTTATCTAGCATAATTTTAACAATTAGATAGGTGGAGAGGAGACAAGGAGGCACAAGGTATAAGATCAGTGGATATTTTAAGGAAGCATAATTTCTAGAAATAACGTGTTCTGGAGAAAATATTTATTATTATTTTAATAATAGAATGTTTGCCAATGACCACTATATTCTAAAGTCCTATCAAACAAAGAAATCGTAAATAATAGAATTGGCTGCCTGGTGTTGTAGAAAGAGGACTAAGTATCAATATATTTGAGTTTTAGTTCTGGTTTTCTTACTAACTAGACAGATTACTTAGTAATTTAGTCATTTAAGTAAATAAATGCTTATATTGGATCTCTGAGTAATCTCAGTTTTAGTGAAATATAAAAGAATTTCTAAATTTCTTTCCTATTCTGAAAAAGTGTTAAACTTCACCATTATTATTATCATGATCACCTAAGCTGTTGATTTCTCATGTAAATTTTAGCTTATTTAGTCTTATTTTTGGGGAAAGGAGAAACTACTTGTGCTGTATATCCCACAGAGCATAGTTGCTATGAGATCTCTCTACAATGAGAATCCTTAGAAAATTAGATTATATGGACTTTAGAATATTCCATGTCATTATCTCTTCCCTCCCCCCCCCCCAATGTTAATGTTGTACTGAAATCTCTATGGTGTTGTTCATTACTGATTGGACATTTATTTTTCTTCCTTGGGTAGAGAAAGGAGCTTTTAGTCTCTGAAGAGTGTAAAATAGATGGTAAAATGCAGCATTCATGCAATAAGAACAAGATACTGCTCTTAAAGTACATTTAGTTACCAAAAAGAGCTCTTGAAAATTAAAAATATGGTAAGAGAAACAATAAACTCAATAGATGTGTTGGAAGAGTTGCGAAAAGTCTTCCAGGAAGCAAAGACAAAAAGGTAGGAGAGAAAATAAAAATTAGAAGGTTCTGTAGTCTGTTCAAATGGCCATAACAGAAATACCATAGAGTGGGTGGCTTATGAACAACCGAAATTTACTTCCTCTGGAGGCTGATAGGCAACCTTAATTTTCTCTGCAACTTTAATTCCCCTTTGCCATGTAACATGACACAGTCCAGGACTGGATCATGCACATCAGAAAACTCTGTAGTGGAGAAGCTCCAAACCATCCATATATTTGCCCAAAGATCAAGAGTTAGTCTTTGAAAACCCTCCGAAAGGCACTGACAGCCAATCAATGATAGTCAGAGAAGTGGTAAGAAAAATAAGAAGAGGATTGTGTCATCATACTGATAAGTGAGGCGATATTTGCCGCTTTTCTCTGATAGCTCTATCCCAAGCCCTGAGGAGTCACAGCTCTTAGAGGATTTAGGAGTGAAAATCCTGTAAGAAGAATGCACCACCACCAAGCTGCTTGAGTCTGTCTATCCCTGGAGAAGAAGAAGAGCTTTGAATCCATACAATATTGATGTTGTAGACTTGAGTGTTGAGTTTGTGGGGTTTTTTAGAATTTTTATTTATTTTATTTATTTATTTTTGGCTGCGTTGGGTCTTCATTGCTGCGCGCGGGCTGTTCTGTAGTTGCAGAGAGTGAGGGCTACTCTTTGTTGCGGTGCGCAGGCTTCTCATTGCGGTGGCTTCTTTTGTTGCGGAGCACAGGCTCTAGGCGTGCGGGCTTCAGTAGTTGTGGCACTTGGGCTCAGTAATTGTGGCTCACTGGCTGTAGAGCGCAGGCTCAGTAGTTGTGGTGCACAGGCTTAGCTGCTCCGCGGTATGCGGGATCTTCCCAGACCAGGGCACGAACCTATGTCCCCTGCATTAGCAGGCAGATTCTTAACTACTGCACCACCAGGGAAGCCCCGAGTATAGAGTTTTAATAGACAAAAGTGCCTGAAAAATGAATAGACTCTAACCAAGATGCAATAAGAGATGGGAAAAGCAGTTTACAGCATAGTAATTATTAAGGACAGTTAGTGAAAAAAAAATGTAAACTCATATTTTTACCTCTAGAGTCTATATTATTCAATAACCTGTTACAGGTATGTGAAAATCTGGAAAGCCCATTCGATTTGTATGTAACAGATTACATTAGCTCTGAGGGGTATAACAGACAGGAACACGATGTCCCTCAGTTGAGCTGAAGGACCATGTTCTTTCCTCCAGCCTTTTACTTATTTCCAGCAATAGTTCTTTTAAAAACTATATTCTTACTGTAAAATGAAGGAAATATGGCTCAAGTTAAAAGTGGTAAAATCATTTTTCATTTTCTAAGCAGTGCTGGAATGACTAGTGCTATTATAAACACAAGAAATGAGTTCATGCCTTCATGATCTTAAAGTATATAAATGTAATCAACATTTTTCCTTTCAAAGGTAAAAAAAAAAAAGGTAGGAAAGATTCAGAGAAGTGATTTTCTTTTGTAATACAAGCTATTTGCCTTGCTGTCATAGTCAGCCACTTCATTCTTATCCATCCACCGTCTTCAACCTTCTACAGAAGCTTTCTGGGTTGGGGCAACACCCCAAAGATTGATGGAGGGTGTGGGTTAACAATTCTGTGAGCTGCTCCAACTCTGACAGTGGAGATTTACGTAGGTATTTTTCTCTGAAAGACTTTAGAATAATTTTTAACATTCAGAACCTAAGAAAGATAGCAAAACAATTATCAGACCATTATGCAGTCATGAAACAGTGTGCCCTATTGATTTTGAGTTTCTTTATATCCTTTTATTTTATACTCTCCTTCTCTCTCTCTCTCTCGTTTTCACTCTGTGAAGAAGACATATCTATTATTTACCCATATTCATTTCTCTATTCATCTATTTATCTCCTTCTCTCTCTCTTTCGTTTTCACTCTGTGTAGAAGACATATCTATTATTTACCCATATTCACTTCTCTATTCATCTATTTATCTCCTTCTCTCTCTCTCTCTCTCGTTTTCACTCTGTATAGAAGACATATCTATTATTTACCAATATTCATTTCTCTATTTCATCTATTATTTACCCAATTCATTACTTCTAGGCGCTTTGGAAAACCAATGGGTTGGAAGAGAAGTGATATATATCATATCTGTGGAAATATTTCCGTTGACAGTGCAAGACCCCCAAGCACTCTCTTTCCTTGAAATTGTGAAAACGCATGTTGAGAAGGAGGTGCCAAAAGCTCAAAGCAGCCTGGATTCCTGAACAACCATATTCAAGGCAGCTAAACTGGCTTCCAGTGATCAAGAAATAAACTTTTTGTCTGGCCAAGTCCCAGATATTTTAATTTTCTTTGTTAACTGCAGTATACCCTAGCCCATCCTGATATACTCACTTTTCATTGTGTATTTCCCCATTTTGGTTTTTGTTATTTTAATTTACCCATATCATTAGGCATTTCTTCATGTTACTAAACATGCTTCATTGGCCTTCAAATTTTAATTTGTCAAGTGTACATATACAAAGATAGACAGGCATAAATGCTATGAAGAACCAGTTTCATTGGAATATAAAGCAAGCAGGAATCTTGTCAATTCAGTTTGAACTGTGGTGCTCACTAGGGGATATGGTAAGAACCAAGCTACTGCTGCTTGAGAAGGATGCCTTCCTCTGGCTGACTAAATTCAAGGTATGTTTATGGGAAGAGCATACACACTGAAATCAGAGAAACTTGGTTTTTAATTCCAATTCTACCGACACAAGTTCTTTGACCCTGAGTAATGCTATTTCAGCCTTGGGAAACATCTGCGAAATGGAGAAATGATATATCTAATTTGGAGTTTGGGAGTGATTAAAGACAACAGATGCAAAGATATTTGGCATAGAGTTGATAGTCAAGTCAAGAAAGGATAAATATTACTACTGTCATATGCTGTTTTCTGGATAAGATTTTTGGAAATTCACCAGGTGCTGGAGGATTCAGGGAAGAAAACAAGGGTCTTAATGGCATCCCTCTGTTCTCCATCTTGATGTCAACTTCTGCTCAACTATACTGATTTCCCAAATCCTGCCAGGGGTTTGTTTGTTCCAAAATATATCTACTTAGGTAACTGAAGAGAAACACAAGCCAGTATTATTCTCAGGATAATAATAATCTTATTTGGGTAGGCAGCACATTTGAATTCCTGGGTTGGTATTTATTTCTCACTTCACACACTGTTCATGCTACTGACATTTGACATGGGATAAGTTTGTAAAGTGTACTATGCATCAGGAAAGCAAAGTAGGAACACATTTCCAACTATGCAAGGCACCTGGACTGAGTTTGGTTAGGGATTAATTGGTATACAATCTCTTAAGTGTCTTCAGGGAGAGGCAGTGTACATTATAATTAGATATATGGGTTCACACCCAAAGTCTGTCATTTACAATCTGTGTGACTGGACAAATCATTTTGCCTCAGTTTTCCCATGAGACTGAGAAGATGGTAAAGCTATGCACATCATAGATTTGCTGGAGGATTAGACAATTATATACTACATCTTTAGAACAATGCTTGGTACCTAATAGTTGCCATGTACATGTGTCTACAATCACTATTATGATGAGAGATACAGTAAAGCGATGATCATTAATTAGTTTTCTAGAACTTTGATTTATATCAGCTTCTCAATTATATTATCTGTATGAGTCATATTATTTCTCATGAAATTAATGAGAGAATCCTCCAGGGCTTTGGGCCTCCTCAGCTTTTATTCCTACTTTAGGGAACAGGAGAAGCTGTCTAGATATAATGTAAGTAAAAGAAGAGACTTAGAGAGAATGGCCAATGGCAAATGTCAAGGTTTTGTAACAGCCCAGAAATACAGATGTTTCTTAACTCTCAAAATTTTAAATTAACTAATGGCCAAATACTGCCGCTGGAAACAATAGGGAAAGTTTGAAGTTCTCAGGCCCAGCCTGTTCTCTGCTTGAATGGAATCAGTGGAGGAGTGGTTAATTGTGCAGGAAGGGGAGAGAAGATCATAGTAGGCTGGGAATGCACGGGAGGGGATCTAGGCCTGCTAGCCGTGCTGTCAGCTGAAGAACAAAAACCACCAAGTAAGTTCTACGTTAAGGCAAATATGTCAGGAGCTGTCTACGTGTGTAATCAAAAAAGCCAGCCAGTAAGTCAAGAGAGATGGGATACCTCCTGAGTCTGAGTATCTAAATTAGTATCTAGGAACTGACAGGGAAACATCACAGAGCTCTCTGGAACCTTGTTATAAGCAGGCAAGAGAAGTAGCTGGTAGTACTGGTCTGACAGCAGCCCTTTTTCGATAAATTAGTTCATATATTTAAACATTAATTAAGTACAGAATATATGCCAGGCCCATTGATTATGTAAAGAAATCATGGTAGAGACAGGATGGAATTTAAGAGGAAGCTGTAGGACTTGGTGACTGATTAGATGGGGGTGGTGAAGAAGGAGAGGTCAAGGAAACTTCTAAAGTTTTGTGGACTCTAGAAAGTGCTAGCTTAGGAAGAATGATGAGTTTTTAGTTTCGGGTACTATGCACTTGCAAGACCATTAGAATGTGATTTTTACACCGTTTAAAGACCTCTATAAATGGAATAAGGAAGGCAGAAACCTAGTGTTAGTGGTCTGAGAGAAATGGGAGGTAAGGAAGTGGAGATAATGATTATAGTCTATTCTTACAAGAAGATTATGAAGGAAGACACACCCGGTACTATAATTATAATGAGACATGTGGTCAAGAAAAGATTTTTTTAATGGAAAAATATTTTTATAGCCTAGTGAGAAGAATAAATCAGGAGGGAGAGATTCAAAGAAATGATGGACCATTGGCTCCAGAAGAGTCAGGGGGTTCAAATCAAGCTTGGAAGAATGAGCATTTAGCCAGAAAAGGGAAACCTCATTATCTGGGATTAGAGAAAAGCAGTTCTTTCTACAAGGGATGAGATTTGTTCTGGTCCTAAAATCAAATGGATGGCAGTTATAGAGAGAGAATATTTTGGCTAAAAATAAAGGTGAACATAATGATTTTTAATATTGTCAAAAGTATAATGGATCATCTAGAGTGGCTGTATGTTATTTTTGACTGGAGATAGGCAAGAAACAGCCAAGTGACCATTTATCAGGAATGTTTATGCATTTGAGATAGAATAACTCATTCCAATGACCCAGTCCAATGCTGATTCTCTGGTTTGTAGAATTTGTTTTACACACTTGCTTTCTAGTCTAACACTATCCTGGACATTTTTCAAAGTCCTAGAGAGCAGGTAAATATTGATTTTAAATTAAGCTTGTAGGAACACTTTAAATCCCATGCTTGTCTCTGAAAGAACAGGGAGAAATGCGTTTTCACCTTTAAATGGCGAGGAAATGAAAGTAGCAATAAACCTAAATTTGGCCATGTGGATCTCTTTAATGCCATACAAATTTGAGGATACATTCCTTTGGAACTTTTTGAATAATGGAGTTCAGATCACGGTTGTCAGGGGAAGAGAAAAATATGATTATTCTATTATGTTTTATAATAGAGATGGTCTTGGGGTGGGGAAAAGGGATCGGCATGTGTAGCTGTTGAAATATCAGTCATTAGCTTATAACCAGCACAATGTAGAAGAAGAATCGCCTCTTCCATTCTAGAGAACACATTTGTCTTAGTACAACTAACAATTATCTTAATACTACTGACAACTAATAAGTATTTTACTTCTAAAAAAATAACAATTTTTCAAAGTGTAAATATTTAATTGATCCAACCTAATGATTTCTGCTCAAATACATTTGTCAGTGACAATGGATAAAAATAAGCAATAATGTATGTGAGCCAAACGGGAACAACGTATTACTGTGATAGTATAAGAAGTACAGATATTTTACTTCCCCTTTAATTCCATGTTTTATTCAGTGACTCTACAATATTCTGTAGTTTCCTAGCCCTTCCACTGAATTTACGAGTCAAACAGATTCTGCAGATAAAACACCCCCCTTCCACCATCTGCCTCTATCTTTATTCATGTTAGGAACATTTTGGAAATAATTTGCCGAGTAAGGACACATGGGAAACCATGGACATTTCACAACCACAAATGACTAGCCCTGACATCAGACAATTCCCAGACACACAAAAGGGAGATGGTCAGATTTAGCAAATAAAAATACAGGACATCCAGTTAAATTTGAGTTTCAGGTAAACAATGAACTTTTAAAAATAGAAGTAAGTCCCAAACATTGCATGGGAGTACATTAAAAGTTACTTTGTACTAAAAAAAATTATTTACTATATTAAAAATTATTCATTAATTAATTCATTTTAATTCATTAAATTTAGTATTATAATGCACTAACATTATTTTGTACTAAAAATTATTCACCGTTTAATCTAAAATTCAAATTTAACTTGGGCATCCTGTATTTTATATGGCAATCCTCTACAATGGCATTTTGTAGTGGTTATGTCTTCCTCTCCTATCTGATACTGAATTCCTTTATGGTAGGAATAGAGTAATTCATACTTGGATGGTCATCACCTAAAGCAATGCATGATACATAATGGATACGCAATAGAAATGTGTTGAATGAATGAGTGAATGTCAAGGATGAATTTTAAAGAACCAATAGAAATAGAGATAGATGAACCTCCTAAGCCTCCTATTCCATTGCCCTCCTCAGGACTATTAGATCCACTGATTTGGTCTTGCAAATCAGTTTTCCTTTGCTATCACTCAGTCATGTAGAATTGGTTTCCATCCTGCTCCCCATACAAACCTCAGCAGCAACTTGACTACTCTCTCAAGGTGGCTTTTGTACCTTCCCAGGTAAATGACAGTACTTTTAACTGTGAGAATGGGATTAGCAGAAACCACAAGATCTACCTGCCCTTTTTATCAGAGTAACTTTTATTTCAACAGTGCCATTGTTTCAGGATCTAACTCAAAAAAGTGACTAGTGGTGTGACTTTGGGGCCAAGTAAGAGGGGAGTTAGGGTAAATTTTGTTACTGTTGGGTTATTCTGGCAGTCTAGTGAGGTAGATTTGATAATCGAGACCTCCTAGAACACCATACATGCCCCTGAGCAAATCTACCTAGCTTCTAAACAGATAAAGTTCTTGGAAGCGTCTTTTGTGGTTACCTCTTGCTTAGTATTTCAGGTATAAGCTCCTCCACTAGGAAATCAAAGTTCCCAGGGTCTGACCCCACTCAATCTGCTCAAATTTAATTCATGTAGTTTTTTTTTTTTAATTTATTTACTTATTTATCTATTTTTGGCTGTGTTGGGTCTTCGTTTCTGTGCGAGGGCCCCCTCCAGTTGCGGCGAGCGGGGGCCACTCCTCATCGCGGCGCGTGGGCCTCTCACTATCGCGGCCTCTCTTGTTGCGGAGCACAGGCTCCAGACGCACAGGCTCAGTAGTTGTGGCTCATGGGCCCAGTCGCTCCGCGGCATGTGGGATCCTCCCAGACCAGGGCTCGAACCCGCGTCCCCCGCACTGGCAGGCGGACTCTCAACCACTGCACCACCAGGGAAGCCCTCATGTAGTTTTTATAGCACGAAACATCTGCTTCTTTCATTCTTGTCTCCACCCCCTGACATCAATTGTTTTCCAGCCAGTCCTTCTGGATTAACTACACATCTCTAGGAAAACTTCTCTGCCTACTCTAGTCCGTATTAAACACTTTCTCTGACCTTTCAGTGCATTTCTAGTTTATATATACACTTCTTGCTATGCAAGCAAAATTTTTCTTCTGAAGTGGAAACTCACATGAGCAATCATCAATCTTATAAAGATCATAATTCTTATAAAAATTGCAGCATTTCTGTTTTTATTCACAGGAAGAATAAGATCCAGGGTCACTTTCTTAATATTTATATGTATTCCTGAATAAACATTCTATATAGATTTGAAATTTATTACACGACTGTAATCAATTTCTGAAGCAACAGCAAATTGCATCATTAGCTCTGCATATTTAACTTAGTGTTCAGAGGCTGTGGATATTAGGGGGAACTGGTAGTAACACTCAAAATACATTCAGAACCCAATTTTGTATGTGATAAGCTTTCTTTAAAAATTTAAAGCTAAAATACTATTTTTGAGACAAGTACAGGACACAAGAGTACACACTGTACAGATAACCTACATCAAATGATTGCTGAGAATACAGGGATAATTCCAGAACTTGACTTTCTGTGCCTTAGAGTGGACTCCTGAAAGGCGACAAACGGGGTCTTATATAAGTATACAAATAGAAAGCACATAGAAACAAGCACGTACAACGTGACATTTCCAGCTCTGAGGCAGCACAAGGCATGTGTTATATCTCTTTTGTATATCCTGCAATCGAGCGATTAAAAAACCTTCCCTTGCGACTCTGTGCAAGGAGGCACTTGGGTAGGTTCGGTGCGTCCGGAAGGACCACGGCAGAGTTGAAGGTTCCTCCCGGCAGCTGTGCACAGCAGGACTATTTGATTGGAGTCTGGGGCAGGGGCAGGGTCTGACGGGTCACAATCAGGGCCAGAGATTATTGGCAGTCAACTGCCCTGAAGGAAATGTGGTCTGGAACTACTCTGGTGCTTTGGAAAATGGAAAGAAAGTGGAAAGGGGAACCCAGGTTACCCAGGCGACTCCACCACTTCCTGATTGTACCCACTTAGCATATGCGGGCAGGGAAACAATCAAATGAAAAACATTTCCAGGGGTGAACCCCAAAGGTCAATCTCTGGCTGTGCGGAACAATGGGGGTCGGGCCTCCTCTTCCAAAGGGATGAAGGAGTCTTAATGAAGAGACGTTTTCTCCACGAAGATTCTAAACCCCAGCGGGTTCCACAAACTCTGGGGCAGCGAAGCTACTAGCAGGGGCCAGGGGGAAGGGGGTGTCGCTCTGTGAATCGCTACCCCGGGACCCGGCCCCCGAACGGCAGCCGCGCCCCTCCACCCCCCGCGCGCGGCGCCGGCGCCGCCCGGCGCCCCCGCCCGCGCCCCCGCCGCACCGCGGCGCGCACGGCCCGGCCCGAGCGCGCACCCGGCACACAGGCGCCGTGGCGCTCCGAGAGCTCAGACCGCGACCGCCGCCGGTGTGGGAAACCGAGTCCCGCCCGCCCGACATGCGCCTCGGCTAGCGGCTCCCGGGCCCGCGAGCACCAGGCGTCCTCCCCTAGGTTATTTCTGTCCTTCTCTCTCTCTCTCTCTCTCTCTCTCTCACACACACACACACACACACACACTCTCGCGCGCGCTCGCGCGCACACGCACACACACACACACACACACAGCCTCGCACCAGTCTATACACTGGAGGAGAGAACATTTCCTTCGCGTCCCCTCCCTCTCCATCCAGACACGCCAAGGAGCCGCGCGGTGGGAGCCCCCGGACCGTCTGGAAATGCGAATCCTAAAGCGCTTTCTCGCCTGTATTCAGCTCCTCTGTGTTTGCCGCCTGGGTGAGTGTTAAGACCTCGGCGGGGTTTCCCCTGTGGGATCGTTTGGGACACGGGTGGGGGGATTTCAGAGCTTTCGGTACTTGCTGCCGCGCCGCCATCTAGCAAGGAGGCAAGAGGGACGGCGGACTGGGGAGCCCACCGTGTCGCGGCGGCACGACGAGAACGCGCCCCCTCCCCACCTCGCACCTCCGCCACAGTTCACCTGCCCGGGGGGACGCTGCTCCCGCGGCCAGGAGAGGGGGGCTTGCCCGTCACGCCTCTTGTCCTCGCAGCTCTTCTCCTCCTCTTTGCAAAGTGTGGAAAAGAGCCTTTTAGATACCCATAAAAAGATAAATACACCGTTGGTGCGGGGCTACGTATTGTATCGCATTCTTGCTGTTTAGTTCATGCTACGGATATTTATGGGCTTGAATGAGGAATACACGTGTCTGATGCGAATTAAACACACACACACACACACACACACACACGCACACACACGCCCGAAAGGTAGTAACAGGAACAGGCACCAACCTGACTTTTCAGTGTTTTCAGTACTTTTAATTTAGTCACATTCAAGTCTGGGCAGTTACTTAAAAAAAAAAGTTTCAATCAAAATTTCTGTCAACATTCTGCCCCTGCTGCCAAAGTCAGAGGAGAGCTGCAGGTTGATATAGGTATTCAAGGATTCATCTTTTACCCACCACCTTCCAGGTTACACATTTAATACTGAAACTGTCTTCTGAAAGAGCCAGTTAGAATCTTTACCTGGGATGCAGATTCAAGTGTTCCGGGCATTTTCTGGAAGGATTGTAAGACTGGATTTTTGTATTCTATTAAAGAAATGTCTTTTTTTCCTTCATGAAGATGTTCTATTACGATGGCATACAGCAGGTTTGGAGCCATTAACCCGAAAGTTAGAAAATGTACCTCCGTTTGTGAGCACACATATTTTATACTCTTTACAGTTAGAGGATCCTAATAGATTGTTCATAATAAAGTAGATATTAACTTATATTTTTATCCAGTAGATGGTGCTGCTTTTGGCACAGTAACCTTTACAAAAAGAAATCATTTCTGTGTTGTAACTAATGGGCATTGCATTGCTATATGGTGATAATTGCCAGTAGCCTGCCAGATATATGCACATAATTTAAATTCTAAAAGCTTTATGAAAGTGCTCAGGGGTGGTATGATGCACACGGTTGACATTTACGACTTGCGAGGAATCTGGTCCTGGTTTTCTCTAAAACCATACAATTGATTCTGGAGAGGGGAAGACATTTTTCAAAAGTACTGTGGTCATCAAATACATACCTGTTGAATTTATGTTTCTGTTATAGATCTGTTTTAATAACAAAGCCAGGTCCTCTTGGTACTTAGATTATTATTTAAAGAAAATCTCACTGTAGTATAAAAATAAACCAGAGGATACTGATTTGCATGCCACCTAAACCACATTCCCTGAGTATATTGTGAAGTTTTAAAATTAAGATATAATTTGCATGGCATACAATTCATCTTTTTAAATTGTTCAGTTCGGTGGGTTTTAGTATAGTCACAAAGTTGTGCAACCATCACCACTATCTAATGATAGGACATTTTAATCACCCCCAAAAGAAACTCCATGAACAGTCATTCCTCATTCTCTCTGACCTTAGCCCTGGCGATCACTAGCCTACTTTCTTTTTCTATAGATGTGTCTATTCTGAGCATTTATATAAATAGAATTGTATGATACGTAGCCTCTGGTGTCTGGCTTCATTCACGTAGCATAATGTTTTCAAGATTCATCCATGTTGTAGCATGTATCAGTACTTCATTCCTTTTGGGCGGAATGCTATTCCATTTCAATACACCATGTTTTGCAAAGGCTTTTCTCAATAAAGCATTGTTAGTAGCCTGTTGCTTGGGGTTTATAGATTTCAGTTTATTGGACATTTTCTTTAATGTTTTGATGATGTAACATTTAACTGGAAAGGATTAAATGAATTGTTTAAGAGTATCGCAAGTTTATGTGATGATATTGAATGTGAGCTTGTATTAGAACTCAGAATGTGGGTTTTTTGAGACTGGCAGGTGAATACTTTTGTATCCCTTCCCATTTTAACACAGTTGGCCTTTTACTTTGTTGCCTGCAGACTGACCCAGGGGCCTTGACTACCTCAGATGGAATGAATACCTGATCTCAGATAGGACATTTTGAAAAACTGAGGCACATTATCTACCAATGAAAAACTCAGTCTCCACTTCAATTATTTTACTCTCAACATCTACTGTTGTATTTGTGAATGTGTTTACTACTCATTCTCAGTGTCTTTGGAGCCAGTGAGTTGAGCTGGCACATATAATGGATGCTCAGGAAAGGTCCGCCCACTGAGACTTAGTGTGCAGGGTGACAGCTCTGATACAATTTGAATGTTAGGCTGCCATCCTTACCATTATCCAGAAACAAGATGTAGAATTCACTAAGGTGTTCATCGTTAGCAATGTCATAATGACCTTATCACTTTTTGTGTCCAAAATGTCCTGATGATTTTGAACTGGACATAGGGACCAAATGCCTCTTTCAAGTAACTCTCCAAACACAAAAATCCTCATTCGATTATTTGGAGTGAAAAAATTCTTGCTTTCCACATTACTGCTAGGGATCACTAGAAACTAAAGAGGAACATTATGGGTTTTTTGGGGGAGGGGGTTAAATCTATCTGTGAGTTCATCCATTTGGATCATCATATCAAGATTAGCCTGAGGCCTCAAATGTTTTTGCCAGAATTAGCTAGATCACAGTTCTTAAACTTTAGGATATGTCAGAGGCACCAGGAAGGCTCGTTAAAGCACAGATTGTGGGGTCCACCCTGAAGAGTTTTGATTCAGTAGTTCTGGGGTGGGGCTGAGGATCTCAGTGTCTAACAAATTCCCAGGATATGCAGATGCTGCTGGTCTAGGCCCACATTTTGACAACTGCTGAGCTAGTTTGACATTTAAATGTCAGTAAAGTTTCCGGATTTTTAACAAGTTTTTACCATGGACTTGATTTCTGATACCTGACTTAATATTAATTTTAAAAATCACATGAGGAACACAACATTTAATGTTATTCAGCTGAAGGAGATTCTTAATCAGAGAGGCAGAAAATAAAGATGACTCCAAGAGAATTTGAACTTTCTCTAAAATAATTGAGAGGTTTTCTACTAGGTGGAGAACTAATGTAATGACTGTATAACTCTAGTTATTATTTAATTGTGACCCACTGAACAGGTAATGGGAAAATCTGCAGTGGCTTCCTGTAAGGAGGCTTAACTATGAGTCATAGAGGAGAGGTAGGTGTTTTAAGAGCTTTTAAGGAGGAATAGTTTCTTTCAACTAATGAGAATTCAGGATTTTTTTTTTTTTGAATTTTTGAATTTTATTTTATTTACTTTTTTATAAGCAGGTTCTTATTAGTTATCCATTTTATACATATTAGTGTATATGTCAATTTCACAATCTTTGAATTGAGTTACAGTCATGCAAGTTACGCTGAACTAATATGTTTAAATATTACTGTTAAATTTGTAATGAATCAAATTCTGAACTTTTAAGTCATGTATTATTGCTTTAAAGGACACATTAACTACAAATTATACCCAATTCCTCTTCAAGAATTAATTGCTTAATTTATCTTGAGTACGGAATCAGTAGAATCCAGTATGTTGTGACTCTCAGCTTGGTCTGTTTACCTTCCAAAGACAAATTGTAACCAGGAATAGAAAATATTCATGCCTTTTTCCCCCAAATAATAACTAGTCTCCATTCAGAAAATTAATTACTTTTGATTTGCAGAATAGGAATTTTCTTTATTTCATCTCTCTCTCCTTTTTATGTAGACTATAGCTGCTCCCACTCAGGGAAGTTTGCCAGGATAAATCATTTCATTGATGAATTCATTTATGCTGTCATGTCTGCATGAGACATTTGGGAACTTGCTGAAATTTTCTTGTGGGAATTTTGCTTCTGGCAAAAATTCAGGTTTTTCTGGAAGCATGCTCTGCATTTCCTCATTCCCCTGACTCCAAGGAGATTTGAGTTTTGTCTAACCCGGTAGCGTTGCTTGACCACTCACTTGCCAACTGTTTAGACTGTAGTATGGAAATGGAACCCCCTCATTCAGGACCAGAGGACCTCAGAGGAAGGCCTTGATTAAGAAGATTAGCTTGTGTTTTGTTTCCATTTACCATGTACTCAGTGCCTGCCAGGTGCAGACCCACTGCTGGACATTTTATGTACATTTTCTCATTTCATTCTCCCCAAAACTGTTTCAGATAGGTGTTTCATTTTACACATGTTTCAGCGAGGGAACTGAGGCACAGAGAAGTTAGATGACTTACCTAACATCACACAGCCTGTTTCAGTCTATATGTTCCTTCTGACTCTCAAGCCTGAGCCTTTTCCTCCTTTCATTCCTGGGAGATGAATTTGCTGTTTGGAATATACTAGCTCGTTTCACATGAGATGTGATGCTGCATTTCACGTTCCCATTTGCTTTCTTGCAGATATCCATTCATGATTTTTCCCATGTGCTCCCATATTACTTTTTTCCCCCTTTTCTTTTTTAAAAAAATTAAGGCATAATTTATCTTTTCTAGTGTACCATCTGGAAAGTTTTGACAAATACATATAGTCAGGTAACAACCACCAAGATCCAGATACAGAATGTTCCCATCCGTACTATTTTAACTACTCTTCCCTTACAGGTTTCCTAAGTGCGCAGCATCTGCTAGGCACTAATAATTAAGCAGTGCATCAACATACAGAGTCCTAATACTCATGATACCTACATTCCAGCTGATCTGAATCAATCCCCACATTGAAACCTCCTTTAAATCTCACTTTGAAGATGTTTTCTTCTTTTAGAACTAGTTGAAAATAACAGTCTTTCCCAAATATCTCTTAATGTGTTAAATATCTTAACTTTTAAATATTTTTAAATGTTTCCCACTTCATCAAGAAGGCCATTGGTAAAAGTCAGAACCAATTTAAACATGACATATGTACGTTTCGATTGTGCTTTAACTTTTAGTGTCTTGTTGGGAGTAATTCCTGGCAGCAACCACAGGTTACAGAAGGAAACCAGTTTTTATCTGTGTTTTTAATTCTTCAGAGGCATGTATAACATATGTATAGGAATTAAGAGAAAAATTATTTGATCATATGGCACAGTCTTAAAACACTTATATTTTAGAACTGTGCTGTGCAGTGCCACGGCCACTAGGCGTATGTGGCTATTTAATTTCAGATTTATTTAATACATTGATTCAGTTCCTCATTCACACCAGCCGTATTTCAAGTGCTCAGTCGGCACATGTGACTAGTGGCTGCTGCATGGGGCAGTGCACACATAGAACATTTATATCACTGCAGAAAGTCTATTAAAAAGTGCTGTTTTAGAATCAAAAGCTGATAAAGTATTGATTGATAGTATTGATGAGAAGTCAACTCAACTAAGAAGACTCCTAGAGTCATTAAAATTGTTTGAAGTATCGATGTATGTTGGTTATTTTTGGCCCGTGTTGTGTCAGCCGTGCAGAGATCACAGAGACGTTCTGGTGGCCTGAGGTAGAGCAGCAATAGACGAAGAAAGTTAAATGACCACTTTGTGGCCTTTAGAGACTGGGTTTGAATGGATGAGATTAGCTGCTGGTCCAGGAGTGAGAGCTCCCACAACTCATTTTCTGTACCTGTTCTAGCATTCACTATGTCGCTTTGCAATGTCTCTGTCTCTCTCCCCAGTTAGACGAGCTCCTTGAGGGCAAAGACTGTATGTATTTCATTCAAGCTTGGACTTAGCATTCTTGGACTTAGCAGCTATAGTAGGTGATTAATAAATCTTTAATACAGTACTGTGAAACTTCTTAGATAGCAGTAGGTTTTTGCTGTTGGCGATCAGCCAGTTTATTCTGGCCTTTCCTTCTTTTGATTCTAATCTCAATTTGAGAGTTAGGTCACCATTGACCTCTAGCCATCCATCTTTTTTTTTTTTTTTTTTTTTTAATTTATTTATTTATTTATTTATTTATTTATTTTACTTATTTATGGCTGTGTTGGGTCTTCGTTTCTGTGCGAGGGCTTTCTCCAGTTGCGGCAAGCGGGGGCCACTCTTCATCGCGGTGCGCGGGCCTCTCACTGTCGCGGCCTCTCTTGTTGCGGAGCACAGGCTCCAGACGCGCAGGCTCAGTAATTGTGGCTCACGGGCCTAGTTGCTCCGCGGCATGTGGGATCTTCCCAGACCAGGGCTCGAACCCGTGTCCCCTGCATTGGCAGGCAGATTCTCAACCACTGCGCCACCAGGGAAGCCCTCTAGCCATCCATCTTTAATGCCACTTCTGGCACCAGACCTTTGCTTTCTTTGATTCTCCCAGAAATGCACCTAAGCATCACCTAGATCCTATCTGTGCATGAAAAATATAGTCCCCATGATAGCTACTACATGTGTAGTGGCAGGTGCAGTTTTGAGTGAACATTTAATTCTAGATGAGTTGGCAGCCATGAAGCTTGGATATGTCCCGGGGGCAGGGCATTAAGCCAGTGTGTATGTGTGTATATAAGTGCACGTGCCCATGCAAGCATGCTTCCCTGTTAGGGAGAAGAGGGCAGTGGGCGTGGGGGATGGTCAGTAATGATAAATGAAGTATCTTGATACCACGAAGGCAGTATTTTTAGTCAATCAAAAGCCATCATGTTGGATTAAGTGCTCTGTAGTCAAGCTGGCCATAAGAGGTAGTGGCCCAAGTCAGTTCTGGAAAGCAGATAAATGACAGGAAGTGCAGTTACATTATGTGGATATTCATGCTTTTGGAATTTGCCTGAAGTTTTATCATTAATCTCAGAGATGAGGTACTGCATGTGGCTCAGCCCTGCACATAGCAGATGTTCAGCAAATATTTGAATTTAGTTAAATTCAGATGGAACAGGGCAGGGGATGAGTTAGAAATTTTCACAGGAGTTAAAAACAGAAACAAGATTTGCTCTTCAATTAGGATCTTTGCTTTATTTTCTTCTCACTCACCTTCCTTTTATTGGTTTCTATTTCCTTTTCACCTCACTTCCTTTAATCACGAGTTTAAGATTTAAAAAAAATTCAAAATTGCTCAGCATTGTGATGAAGATTGTGATGAAGATTATGATAGGAAGAAGATTGACACTATTTGATACCATTATTTTAAAATATTTTTGATGTGTTAATATAATTTGGGGAGCTTTGTAGTTAACATAATTTTAAAAGTATGTGTTAACATATCTTTCTGCCTAAAAATTCTAATGTGTTAAAATGGGCAGATTATCTTTTTTTTTGCTTCTGATACTTATGCAGATATTAGAGTAAATGTGATTATTCAGAGTCCTGGTTAATGTGAACTTCCTGGTTTCATTCAATAAGCATGCATTAATTTATGTACACATTGACAAAAGATAAATTTTTTACACATTCCTTGGAAATATAGTCTTTATACATTTGGAAAGAATAATTTATTAATTAGTAAGAAAGAAGGATTTTCTGTTAAAATATTCATAACAATGTCCACAGGTACCTTTCTATTCTTGGAGCATCATTCTATCCTTCTTTTTCTCTGCCTTCCCCATCTACTCCATAATTTTTCTGTTCTTTCACTGTCACTGACTAACTGCTTATTTCTTGATGTCTAGAGCTCTAACATATTTACTTAAAGATGGGTCTTGATACTAGACCTTTCCTCTGAACTGGTTAACTCAGTACCTTGCATAGGAATAAAAGAAAATGTTGCTGTTTAAAATGACCTCTTTTTGCAGAGATCCTGGTCACCACCAGAGTCCTGCTTGTGTGCTTGGAATAACAAAATGCTGGCCAGATATAAGGAACTTTCCGGATTTTCTCAAAGTTTTCAGTCACCTGGTCATCAGATTAAAAATATTTCTGTAGTGACGTTTTTGCCCTTGCATTCTGACACATTTTCTTGAATAGGGTAATAAGGATGGCATCTCACCTGGCACACAGAATTGTGCACAATCTTGGTCTGCCCACTGGTGTGTTTTGCACACGTGATACCCTTGTCGTGTTTGTTTCAGTGTGAAATTAGGTTGATAACCATTGATCTCGGTCAGTGGTTCTCAATCCTGGCTGCACTTCGAAATTATCTAGTGTTGTAGGTTGAATGTATCCCCCCAACATTCCTATGTTGAAGTCCTAACCCCCAATGCGATGGTACTTAGAGGTGGGACCTTGGGGAGGTAATTAGTTTTAGTTAATTTATCTATTTAATTTTGGCTGTGTTGGGTCTTCGTTTCTGTGCGAGAGCTTTCTCTAGTTGCAGCAAGCGGGGGCCACTCTTCATCGCGGTGCGCGGGCCTCTCATTGTCACAGCCTCTCTTGTTGCGGAGCACAGGCTCCAGACGCGCAGGCTCAGTAGTTGTGGCTCACGGGCCTAGTTGCTCCGCGGCATGTGGGATCTTCCCAGACCAGGGCTTGAACCCGTGTCCCCTGCATTAGCAGGCAGATTCTCAACCACTGCGCCACCAGGGAAGCCCCGAGGTAATTAGTTTTAGATGAAATCATGAAAGTGGAATCCCCTTGATGGGATTAATGTCCTTATAAGAAGAGAAAGAGAGACCAAAACTCTATTTCTTTCTTTTCTGATGTGAAAACACAGAGAGAAGGCAGATGTCCGTAAGCCAGGAAGAGCGCTTTCTCCAGGAACCAAATCTGCTAGCCCCTGGATCTTGGACTTCTCAGTCTCTAGAACTATGAGAAAAAATGTTTAAGCCATCCAGTCTATGGTATTGTTTTTATGGCAGCCTGAGCTGACTATATACCAGGGGAACTTTTAAAACATGCCGATGTCTGGGCCCTACCCTGGATCAAGTACATGTGTGGGTGTGGGCCCCAGACATGAACATTTTCTTAAAACTCCCCAGGTGATTACACAGTACAGCCAGCATTTAAAACGACAGATCTAGGTCAACCTTGTGATACCACTAATCTTAGTTCATTTTTCTTAAGGTAGATATATTGGCAAGTTTCATGCCGTTCTAAAACAAAGCTAGTACCACAGGACAAAGGCCCTGGAAAACTTCCCATCCCTCTCTCCTCTTCTTAAGGCAGTTTCAGTTTCAGAGTAACCCTAGAAGGAAGAGTATGGACTATAATGGTTGACCTCATAGTCTCTGAAAGCCAGAGGAACTTCAGGAGGCCAGACAGTCTTGGAGTTGGTCCAAAGATTCAGGTCTATCAGCAGATGGGAGGATTACTGAACCACTCTGAGATGGGAGACACAAGTGCATTTATCAGGACACGGGCACATAATATCTTTCGTTTTGTCAACGATACATATTCTTACTGTTCCCTTGTCTTGTTTATTTTCTTTCTCCATGCATAATTTGTTCTAGTCATAGTTATTATTTTCTGTTATGTAGTAGATACAAGATTTAGCTGTATTTTTTCATTTCAGCTATTTTGTGTGTGTGTTTTTAAAATTACATTTTCATTATTGACCAGGTGTCAGCTATCTGTTTTTACTGTATTTGAAAAGCACCAATAGCTCCACTTAAAAGTTAACAAAGAACTTTTTTAGATGGCCCAAACAACTATTTTAATATTCTTAATCATTAAATGGTGTGAACACAAGCACACAATTCACTGACTCTTTATTGAGCACCTTGTTTGTGATACATATTCTCCTAGAGAGAATATTCCTCTAGTGGTCTGCTAAGCCTTTGCAAGAGAGAAAGAACCATACATAAGTAGCTCTCATACATGGCAGAGTTTGCAGAATATGAAAGCATGGGTTGTGAGTAGGCTAAATTCACCTCTGGGAACATTTCTAAGAGGAGATGGGTTGGATGGAGACCCTGGATGGAGGAGGGCAGGTCTTCAAGGGCCACTGTTGAGGGGAAGGGTATTAGGGGCAAAAAAGATGGCATACACAGAAGCAAGGAATAAGATTGAAAATGTGGTGTTTAGAGGGAGGAAAAAAATTAGGCGGGGTTTGTATTAGTGGAAAAGTTTCAAATAGTAGGTAGGATTTCCAATGACTAATTGAAGGGTTTGGAGTTTGGAATTCATCCAGTATATTATGGGGAGCTAGTGGAGGGTTTTGAGCAGTGGAATGACTCGAGTAGATCTCTTTACTTTAGGAAGGTAACTCCAGAGTGTAGGATGGATTGGAGCAGAGTGAGACTGGGAATCAGGAAGCTCAGTTAAAAGGCTATTACACTGTGTCAAAGTGGAAATTTGATAGATCATTTGGAGGTATAATAATACCATCCTCTTTAAATAGTACTTTAATGTTTAAAAGTATTTTCAAATACATTGCCTCATATCATATAAGTGTAATTGGTATGATTGCTAGGACTTGGTGCCATTCTCTGGAGAGTGAGTCATTGGTGGTCCTCAAGGGAACGTCCTCCCTGGGAAGGTAAAGATGTAGCAAGGACCGTATAGAGTCAGAGAAATATCCAGGAAGGAAAAGTGGAGGCAACAAATACATACAGAATTTGATAATTAGAAGGGAAGAAAAGAAGAGAGAGAAATAGAGGAAGGTAGCATGAAGACTGCTTATGTATTGAATGGTAGAACTCCAAATTTGTTACCTCAAGACATAGGAATTGATGGTAAACATTTCCTCTGAACTGATTAACTCAGTGCCTTGAGAAGTAATAAGAAGAAATGGTGCTGCTTGAAATGATCTATCTTTATCGATTTCAGTAGAGATCATAGTCACAACTCTTAAAAAAAGCTTTTTTGTTTTCTTAAGGATAGGAAGAATTTGAGTATATTCACAGTGTCAGGTTAATTTTATCAAGTCTTATCAAAACTCTTTACTTCATCACCTTGAAAATCCTTGTATTTGTCCTTTTTAAAATGAGCACAGGTATATTGGACATTTCAGTCAGCTGTCTGCCAATAAGTAGGCTTTCTTAATATCCATGATTTCAGATTGCTTGAAGGCTATCATATTCCTACCACATAAGCTAATATCTTTGTATATTGCTTGCAGCTTGTGTTTCACATAAAAACAGTGCAATGGAAGATGATCCAAAGAATAGGCTTCCCATAATTTGTTTTAAAATTGATTTTAGCAAGCTTTTTCTTTTAATTCATGAAAAATACAATAAGATTTTATCTGTTTGTCTCTTACGGTATATTAAGGATGCACAAAGTTGTAAATTAATGAATCATTAAGTTTCAGAAAGGGATAAAGTGGCAGCTGTCAAGGGTAGAAATGTAAGCATATTTTCTTGTGTAATGAAGAAACATAGCTATATTATGCTATATGAGTTGGATGCAAGACTTTTGTATTTAAGAAGTGTGACTGAATGAATTCTTCATGAGTAATACTTGGTTATGGTCAAGTTTCCTTCGATGGTTTTCAGAGTGGGAAAATAACATGTAATATGCATATATAGAAAATATATTTATATAAGTACTTTATATATAAATATATGTAATATGCATATATTATATATTGTGTAGATATGCATATATATACACAATAAATAAATAAGTATACATATATATATATATTCATGTATTCCTGCTTCTCAAAACTAATATGGCCTTATTTTGCACATTAAAAGATTACATCCTATGGGAAAATCATTAAGTTTAATGATGGGAATTGTCCTGGATATTTTCAGCCTGACTTTTCCTGCCTCCAGCATAAAGAAAGGAGAGGAAGAAGGTCTGCCTTTTCCTGTGACCTGAATACAGTGCTGTTCTTCGCCAAAGGGGTTGAGTCCGGTTGAGATCAATGGAACTCGTTTCACCAGGTCCTCATTGAACAGCCACTGTGTGCTTATCACTGTGGTTGATTTTAATAGTTTTTCTCTTTGAGGAGTTAATCTGGTTACAGATATAAAATGAACCCTGGTGGGAGCATACCAGAATAGAGAATAATGAAATACGTGTTAGATTGTATAAATCAGATTTTAAGTCTGTGGAAAGTCATAAAAAAAGAGACAAAATAAAGATGTGAATTCATTTAAAAAATGTCTCTGTGAGCATATGAGCAGCAGTTCTTCTTTTTGAACATGGAGTGTTCACTGTTTCATTCAGTAATTTAAGCATCGTTTGTGTCCCCTTCAATATTCTACCGTACCACATTCAAAATGATAGTGTAAGTAGCAAAATATATGGACAAAATGTGCAGGTTAAAACACTCTTCTTGTATGTTCTGTTTAACACGTACTTACTGCTAAGAAAATGTCACATAATTTCCATAGTTAAGTCTGTCCCAATTTGAGGCTAAATTTTTGGTGGTGGCAGCTGCTATTTTGTGACAAAGGTAAACTCTTGGTGCTAAAATTTCAAAGAATGAGTTGATATGCATATGATTCTTGGCTAAAAGTCTATCAGAATGGGGCAAGAATTTTGGACATAGATAGCAATGCTATCTGCAAAACGGATTCCTGGAAAGAAGCACAAAGAATGAAATCATTTTTAATTAGCCAGTATGGCTAGTACATATTGCCCTTAAATCCTTTACAGTACAGCACAATCTGGGCATCATCCGTCTCACAAGAGAATATCCCATAATGCTTCTCTCTTGCCTGTGATTGCAACTTATTTTCTTCCTAACTTTTCATTATATTTTAGCTATTTAGTATTCTTGGCAGAAGTCAAGAACACACAAGACGCTTCTTTGTTCCTCAATAATGTATTCAGAATTTTACACCAACCCCTCCACCCGCTTCCAAAACAGTTAAACATCCGTATGAAAGTATTCCCGTTCTCTACTGGTGGGAGCTTTTCAAGGTGGCTGGTTTCTCCTCTCCCCCCTCTCCTCGCACCCCACATCTCCACATTTTAAAATTAGAATTTTACAGTGTCTATTTGAAAAAATAAAACAACTGTTAGTTTTTACAAACATGATGAGAGATTAAGTTATATTAGACACAATGGCATTCAGGCAAGTGAAGATAAGAAAACATTTAGCCAAATAATCTCTCTGCTAATGATAACGGCATATAAACCCTTTCACTGTGAGATGGGTTGGGTCTTCTCTGAATACTGGCAGAGAACATGTACTTCCACGTAGTGAGTTTTCCCTTTTAAATACATGGGGAGTGCTGACTTTTTTCAATGTGAGGCTTTGACACTGTAGTACACAGTCTGCTGGAGATTTGTTTGGGTGATTGCCTTACTGGAGAAAACTCACTGAAAGTAGGTCATCAAGAAAAGATTGATATAGACTTTTCTGTGTGGAAGTAATTATGCTTGTTTATTGCATTCTGCTACATTCTGCTACATATGCCAGACTATGCAAGTGCCAATGAGAAAATATGTTCACATAATCTCACTTAGGACTTGTAGCCTGGAGTTTAAGTTGCCACTGATTAAACTTCTCAAGATTCTTATATGGTATTCAATAATAAAGAATGAAAAGTTTTTTGCATATTGCATATGTTCTTGCTCCATCACTTATGAATCCCAAACACATATTAGTTGATCAAAACACATCTGGAAAGTTCCACTATATTAAATCTCTCTCTCTCAGGCACGCGCACACACACGAGCCATGAAAATAGCAACAAATGCATCTCCTATTAATTTAGGAGATCCTCACCAACCTGCTCTCTTGCCAAAATGTATACAGTTCAATAAGCACACTATAGTCATTACTTACTTGACATAAATCATTGCTTTGTTGAAGGCCAATGTTAAAAAGGCCTTTTGCAAGTTTGTAGAATGGATACTGGCATGCTTGTAGGGACTTGCATCTTAGGAGAAAGATTTTCCTTTGAACAGACTGTGTTTCTGTAATTCTCAGAAAGAAATTCTCCTGAATCTGACTTCAGTGATGAAGCACAATACAGGAATGGGGGTCTCCATCACTGGAAACCATTGAGGAAATAATAGATCAAATTTTGAGTCGCTCCTACTCCTTTTTGGGAAGGACCCATAGGTTCATGTAACTCCTGATGTCATGTGATGTCCTTACCAGGGCATGCAGGGTGCTTCAAAACCTGAACTCAGGCTCCCTGTCCAGCTTGTCCTGAACTTCCTCACCTGTTCTCCTTCATTTTGGCTCATGTTTTTCCTTTTTCTTTGGTGACTTGTGCCCCCTTGCATTCCTAGTTATCTTTCATCTCCGCTGTGAAGCCTTCTCTGACACATTACTGTTCTCAGCCAGACAGGGGGACACATCACTCATACTGTATTTCAGTTGTTTCCATAGCTCCCTCCCTTGAAGGAGTCTGGTCTCAAGACTCTAAAGACCCCTGGCCCGTATAGTAGGTGCTCAGTAAATACTTGCGGCATAAGTCATTGAGTGAAATTCCTTCCAAAGCAGTCACTCTAAAAACAGAAAATACAACAGAATCTGTCTAGTCAAATGGAAATATTGCCACCACCTCAACTCATTCAGTGCACTCCTCGGCAGGGTAAGAAACTTGGGATCACATTCCCAGCATTCAGAATTAGAATTCAATTCACTCTCAAATTCACTCAATCCCTCTTATTTAAAAAAAAAAAAACTAAACTAAAAGTAGGTCAATCAAATCACATTCTCGTTTTAACAGGTCCAAGAGTCTATATAGATTTTGAACTGAATTGGCAAACGATCATGGACAACTTCCTAAGGGCTTTTTACTCTTGGCATTCAGACTTTTAAGAAAGAAAATTAAGTGATTGGAATAGAGTACAATAGTGAATGCAGAAAAAGGGAAGAAAGATGACTGTGGCCAGAAACAGGACAGAAAGAGAACTATAAGTTTCTTTATTCTAAGTAGCGGTGGGAGAATATACTTGTTGGCCTGCACAGCGGATGCACCATTTCTATGGCTAAGTTTTCCCTGTATTTCCTGTCAAGCTAGGGTTTTCATGAAACAAAAAGATACCGGATCCCTCTTGCTAACACCTTCTCATCCCTCCAACACCCCAGGCAGTTTCAGCCAAAAGAAGCATTTCCCTCAGTTCTTTTTATCTTTTTTTTTTTTTTTTTTTAAACCAAGAACAAGATCTGAGATATGTGAGACCCTGTTTGATTCAAGCATGGAGAAAACACTGTATATTTTACAGCCACTGGTTACCTGTTGCTGTCAATAGCTGTATTGTCAACATTTTATCATGGCTCCAGTGCTTTAAAATTTTTGAGCAGCCTAAGTTTTAGATTTGTAGAGTTAAAGCTATTTTTCTTGGAAAAGAAAAGCCAGTATTCTTGATACCTGAAAGTCTTTAAAAATGTGAGAATAGCAGAATTATGCCTGGCCCTGCTCGAGGGGCTATGAGGGACATTCTAAAACTACATTTTGTGACAAGAATCAGAGTATCTTTTCTTTGGGCTGCTGACCTTGTTTACGACATAGCTGGAGAGTCCGCAAGAAGACATGGAAACACAAAGAGATTATGAAAAAAAACAGATTGCTAAAAACAAAAGTCTGTCGAGATGGGGCAAATGTTTAGTGAAATACTATAGAAGTTAGTGTTCTGCTCAATAAAAATAGTTTAAATATGTATGAGGCTAACAGGCACATAGAAATTATTTGCAGAGTTCTTTAACTTCCCAATTGCAAACAGCAATGATAAGAAAATCTAATTCAGGAAAACTTATCCTGGTTAGAGTAGGACAAAGGACCCACTAAGATACATAATCACTTATACTGAAAAACAGTTAGTTTTAACTTAGGGTGAATTGTACTAACATTGAATAATAGATAATTTAAGAGATTATTTCAAAATGTATGTTTTACTGTGTCCAGGATAAAATGTAATCATTAAAATTTAAGAAATACAAAATTAAGAGAAAACAATGTCTGAGGAAAATAATTACAATATTCAGATGTTTAATTAAAAGACACTGAAAAAAAACAGAGGACTTGTTTAAATAAATAGTGATGCTTGATAGAATATTAACTAGGTTATTAGAAGTTTAAAAAACTATTATTATATAATAGCTGGAAGCAGCAGTATTTGATCTGATGAAGAACTGACAAATAGCTGTAAGCAATGATTAAGGCTCCTGTGAGACTTACTTTGGAAAAATCAGGTTTTAAAACACAATTATATAAGGAGTGAATTAATTTGTTGAATTTTTAAAATTCTGAGCACAGAGAAGAATTGTGTGGATTTAACATTAATTTTTAAGGGATGCACTATTTCCATCCTGTTGTTTAAAGAGGCTTTAATTATTTTAGTTATTTAACATGAGACCTGAGTTAAACGTTCGGTATGAGAATCCTCGCACAAAATTCAGCCATTATGGTTATGGTTCTTTGGAGGCAATATTAGTCATAAAGAGTAGTCTGTGTTTTTGGAAAAGCTTACTGTGACTTCAGAAGCTTTTGATAAGAAGTTATCTTCTGTGCAAAAGCAGAAGGGGCAATATGATATTAGAAAATGTAGATAAGAGTTCTCTGAGTGATTTGGAAGAACTTCCATCCTGAAGCAAGGCTCTGTGCAAATGCTTACAGCTAACGGTCACATTTTTAGCAGCAGAATTTTGTTTCTGGCATTCTATCCATTCATAATTAAATCATTGGTGTTTTCTTTCAAATTGTTAGCTTCACATATGATAATACAAATTAATCAGTAAATGTGGTTCAGATGATGGGTGTTTCTTAGCATGCTGTTAGCTCTGCCATTAAAAAAATGTCTCTTGGCTTCTGTCCCACTTCTTCCTTCCAGCTAAACCTTTGTAAAGTGTTTCCATCTCCATTTGCTCTCCTCCCATTTACTCCTGAACCCACTCTAAACAGGATTCCGTTTCCACCACTCAAAACAAAACTGTCCTCATCAATTATACTAGCACCCTCAACATTGCTACCTCTAATAGTCAGTGGTCTTGGCCCTCATTTTGTTGGCCTCCAAGCAGCTTTTGACAGTTACCACTTCGTCTTTCTGGCGAAGCTTTGTTCACTTGACTTCTGTAACACCACGCTTGGATATCTCATTGACCACCTACTTCACTGGTGATCTCAATCACATTTGATGGTTCGTTTACATCTCCAACCTCTAAAAACTGGAGTCTTCAAGACTCATTCCTTGGGATGCTTCTTTTTTCTGGCTACGCTACTTGCCTATCTCATCCCTATATTCTCTACCCGGGTGACTCCCAAATTTATAGGTCTAAACCAGAACTCTTACCTGAACTCCAGAGTTGTATACCCAACTGCCCACTTATATATTTAATACATCTCTCCAACTTGATGTGTCCCACTCTTGCTCCCACTTCAGTTCCTAACTTGCACTTTCTTCATCTCAGTAAATGACAACTTCACCCCTCCAGTTGCTCAGGCCAAAAATCTTGAAGTCATCTTTGATTCTTCCTTCTCTCTCACAACCTGCATTCGACTTCTCAGCAAACTTCTCCTGGATTATCTTCTCTTATCATCTCCAACCACTGCCACCATCCATTCAAGCCTTCATCATCTCTTACTTGGATTATTGCACCAGCTTCCCAACTCATTTGTGCAAATACAAGTCAGATCATGTCATTCCCCCAATTTCCTGTTTCTCGCAGAATGAAAAGCAAAATCACTACAGTTATCCTCAAGCCCTGAATGATCTGGCCTCCTATTACTTCTCTAATTGCCTCCTCTGGCCCTCACTTCCCCTGTTCCTTCTGTTCTAGCCTCACTGACCTCGGTGCGCTGCTGTTCCTCGCACATTCTCCTCCACGCTGTGTTCTTGCCATTCCCTCTGTTTGAAATGCCCTTCTTTTATAACTCTTTATGACCCACCACCTTACCTCCTTTGGTTTTGCTTAGTGTTACCTTTTTATTGAGGACTTTCCTGGACACACCATTGTGAAATTGTAACCACCTCCCACCCCCAAATGCCCTTCATCTCCCAATTTTCTCATTATGCTTATCACTTACATGTGCTTTTAAATTATGTGATTTCTGACTCTCCCCATTAGAAATAAGCCCTATGTGGGTTTGTGTGCATGTTCACTCTCTAGCCTAGTCCCCAGCACACTGATTGACACATAGTTGGTGCTCAGTAAATATTTCTTGAATGAATGAATAAATAAAACAACCCCTTTTTTGCATTTTTAGTTTGATTTTCTTTGAATTCTAGTTTATGTCTTTCCTTAGTTTGCATTGCCGTGACTATCTTAAGCTGTCCTTTTAATTTTGACGTTTCATGTAACTCTTCATTAAATGATCCTTGAAACATTGTATAGTCAATTTTTGGCATCTGAAATCAGCGTATTTTTTCAACATCTTTCCTTCATCTTGTTTTATGATTTCATAAATATGCATCCTAGTTGTTTTACATACTCTCTGGTTTTTGCTTTATGCACTGTCTAGTCTTTGCATTTATTTATTTTTTGGCCATGTTTCTGATTTTTCTTATCATTAACTAATAGAATGTTTTAAAGCTTTCTTTTCTCTCTAATTGTTGAGAAGGAAGCTGTGTCTTTGAGTCCTTCACTACAGCAGACATGAAATGCATTACCGTCCACCAACCAGCTTCCTCCAGCTTCTCCAGTTACTTGGTATTGCAAATACAGATTGGTTATTTTTTTTTTCTTCCAGTTGTATTGAGAGATAATTGAGATGCAGCACTGCATAAGTTTAAGGTGTACAGCACAGTGATTTGACTTACATACATCATGAAATGATGACCACAGTAAGTTTACTGAGCATCCGTCATCTCATATAAGATGTAGAATTAAAGAAATAGATAAACATATTTTTCCCTTGTGAGGAGAACTCTCAGGATTTACCCTCTTAACAACTTTCATAAATACAGTACAGCAGCGTAAATTCAATTTATCATATTGTACATTACATCCCTAGTGCTTATTTGTCTTATAACTGGAAGTTTGTACCTTTTGACTGCCTTCCTCCAATTCCCTGTCCCCCCAGCTACCCCCTTCCGGTAACCACAAATCTGACCTCTTTTTCTGTGAGTTCATTTGTTTGGTTGTTTATGAAATATAATTGACAGTATGTTAATTTCTGGTATATAACACGGTGATTCGATACTTCTCTATCAAAATGATCATCATGATAAATCTAGTTACTATCTGTCACTATACAAAGATATTACATAATTATTGAAAATATTCCCCATGCTGTACATTTCATGCCTCTGACTCATTTATTTTGTAATTGGAAGTTTGTACCGCTTAATCTTCCTCACCTATTTCCCTCCTCCCCTCGCGCCAAGATTTGTTATTTTAAATAGGGAACATTGTTATTGTTATTATTTTTTACATTTTTCTTTGGAGATTCATAATTAGTTCAGCAACCAGCTGTTTAAGATATATATGGATAACTTTTTATGCTTTAGAGTTTATAGTATGTTGTGTTATACCAGAATTTTATCATTCTTGGCTGGGTTACTCCTTGAAGTAATTGCTTAAAGCATACTTAAGTGACCCATTTTCTGTATCAAGACAAATTAAAAGTCTTTTTCTTCTTCACATGGGAAAGACAACCTGGATGGTCATAAAATTATTTGGTCACAACCTTTTTTCTTACAAAATACATGGGCTCTGCTTTTTAATATTACGGCATTGAGTGTTACTGAGAAAAGAGTGGAACATTTCACCCAAGGCAACTTTTTTCGGCCAGAATTGACGTATTTAATGGCTAGAAAAAAAAAAAGGCAGGGGTGCTGGGAGTGGAGCAATATCTTGGTTTCTTCAAAATGCAGCGCCTGCCTGGTAAAAGAAAAGGACACAGACTTCTCATTGGTTGAGACATTAGACCTACAGAATGTATCAGTTTTCTCTCCATAGTCAAAATAATTAAATACATTAAAACCATGTATTTATAACCGTAGTACTTAACATGATTCTTTCACAAGTTTTAAATTTGGCTTTTCTATTTCACCATTTAAAGGGCAACTCATTCTGCCTGATATATTTCAGAATTCTCCAAGCATTTCTCATGTGTATGTGTGTCTATATCTATAAATACAAATAGATATAGATATAAATTTCGTGCAGTGACTTTTAAGAAAACAATCCAATCTTTCTGATAAGGCATTTGGGATTTGTCCCAAAATAAAGATGGTAATATTTCAAGGTCCAGGATCACCTTTCTCTTTGCAAATTTAGCCTGTGGCAAACTTTTCCCTAATCCTTAATCCCTTCCCCTTGCCCTTGAGCACATTCTCACTATGAGCCTCCTGAGTGGTTTACAATCTGATTTTATCAGCCTCTATTTGGTTTCTTAAACTACTATACTCCATTACTTAAAGGACATGACAATTTTGGTTTCATTTTTTCCCTTTAGGAGCCATCTGCTAGCTTGGTTTTCTGAACAATAACATGGGGAGGAAGATGGCATTATCCTCAAACTTTTTTTTTTTTAACATCTTTATTGGAGTATAATTGCTTTACAATGGTGTGTTAGTTTCTGCTTTATAACAAAGTAAATCAGCTGTAGTATACATATATCCCCATAACTCCTCCCTCTTGCATCTCCCTCCCTCCCACCCTCCCTATCCCACCCCTCTAGGTGGTCATAGGGCACCGAGCTGATCTCCCTGTGCTACGTGCCTGCTTCCCACTAGCTATCTATTTTACATTTGGTAGTGTATATGTGTCCATGCCACTCTCTCACTTCGTCCCAGCTTACCCTTCCCCCTCCCCGTGTCCTCAAGTCCATTCTCTATGTCTGTGTCTTTATTCCTGTACTGCCCTTAGGTTCTTCAGAACCATTCCTTTTTGTTTTTTAGATTCCAAATATATATGTTAGCATACAGTATTTGTTTTTCTCTTTCTGACTTACTTCACTCTGTATGACAGTCTCTAGGTCCATCCACCTCCCTACAAATAACTCAATTTCATTTCTTTTTATGGCTGAGTAATATTCCATTGTATATATGTGCCACATCTTCTTTATCCCATTCATCTATTGATGGACACTTAGGTTGCTTCCATGTCCTGGCTATTGTAAATAGAGCTGCAGTGAGCATTGTGGTACATGACTCTTTTTGAATTATGGTTTCCTCAGGGTATATGCCCAGTAGTGGGATTGCTGGGTCATATGGTAGTTCCATTTTTAGTTTTTTAAGGAACCTCCATACTGTTCTCCATAGTGGCTGTATCAATTTACATTCCCATCAACAGTGCAAGAGGGTTCCCTTTCACCAGCTGGAAAGTCTTCTTCACTTTCCCCACTAAGAAGGAGACCTGAGCCATGGTTTTCCTGTGCACAGCAACTTTCTGTGCGTCTCTCCCAAAGCAGCATGCAGTGGATACATTTACTCTCCACAGGCAAAGAGAGCAGGTGATCAAGAAACACTAAGTGATTGTGGTAGCCAGAAATACCAAGGAGCATGATGGTATATAATGCAGTTATCCGTTTCCTGTATTCATTCTCATTCAGTCGTTTAACTAGGGTTTTTGAGCACTCATTATTTTCTCTAAAAACTGATGATGTCATAGTGGTCTATTGGCTGACCTAATTTAAGTAAAGAAGATGGCAAAGAGGAGGAGGAAGTGGTGGAGGAGGAAAGAGAAGAAGAAGAGGAATTTTTCCCAGTAAAGTTGGGAAGTCACATCCATTGGTGGTATAGTTCAAGCTGTCGTAGCAGAAAGTGATAACCTGAAAATGTATAGCGAGAGGTATGACCCCTTCTGGTGCTGAAACAATAAACCATATAAGCCTTTGAAGATATCCAAGAATAAGTGCAGCCTTCGTAAATCTCACCACACTCACTGAATTCTCTTCCGGGAAGATCTCTTCTAACCATGGAAGAATTGGATGGTCAGGGCTTCCCTGGTGGCGCAGTGGTTAAGAATCCACCTGCCAGTGCAGGGCACATGGGTTCGAGCCCTGGTCTGGGAAGATTCCACATGCCAGGGAGCAACTAAACCCATGAGCCACAACTCCTGAGCCTGTGCTCTAGAGCCCGCGAGTCACAACTACTGAGCCCGTGTGCCACAACTACTGAAGCCCACGTGCCTAGAGCCCGTGCTCCACAACAAGAGAAGTCACCGCAATGAGAAGCCTGTGCACCACAACGAAGAGTAGCCCCCGCTCGCTGCAACTAGAGAAAGCCCATGCAACAAAGAACCAACGCAGCCAAAAATAAATAAATGGAAAAAAAAAAATTGGATGGTCTTTCTCATGTTCTATGTATGGTGGCAGTATAAAAGAATCCAAAAGAAGTAGGACATAGATATTTCCCCAGTCCAAAAACAGTGTTGTAGCATGCAATTCAGAAGGTGTCTCTGCTATTAAAAGAATTTCTTGGAAGTCTTTCATCTGCTGTTTTGGGTAACTATAGTATAAACATAATAGGTATCATCTGTTATATTCAAATAGTACTTCTAGAGCATGAGAAGCTGAAGTTGGCTCTCAGCCCCTACTGATTTACAAAAAAACAAACAGTGCTGTTGTTTCCTGCAAGGATAGTGGAAAATTCATTTATATTACTACACTTTGAATAGATGAAGGAATAATCTTGAATGTGAGTAAACTGAGAATTCTGCCCAAGAAGTGCTGCTGAATGCTTTGCTGATTTAGACACCAGAACAAGGTGGATGCCACCCTAACAATAAGTACATCTTGCTACAAAGAGAAGTTTTTCCTATACTTGTAAGCTACCAAAGAGTGCAGGGGAGCTCTTAGTAAGCAGTTCAGGTTGATTAACTTCAGGGGAAAACTAACGCAGAGTGTGTTTGTGAGAAGTAAAAGAAGGCATAAAACAGAATAGTTAATGATGGGAGTGCATAAGGAATTGATATGAGGTGACACTACATAGAGAACCCAGCAAATTCTATCTAATGCTTCTGTTTATTTATTATCTTAAAGACTCAGATTATTGCTATATTTAAAACTTTCCTAAATTAAAAACCTACCATCGTTTTCTTCTCTCTCTCTCTCTCTCTCTGTCTCAGCTTGTCTTAGCATTAAAGTCCCAGGATATTAAAAATTTCTTAGCTCCAAAAGTACTAACAGCTCATACTGGACTGAAACAAAAGTTATGGGAGCCTGTCTCTATTTACTTCCTCTTCTTTGCCAATCCAACTAGGCATTGCCGTTCACGTCCCAATTCAAATCGATTAATTTATTTTCAGCTATGACTCAAAATGTCTCTTAACTTCTAATCCTTGGAGACGTATTCATATATGATTTCCAGATCTCTCAAATACATTTTCTGCATCTTTCTCCCTTCATTATATTCTTAATATTTTTTCATGTAACGCTCTGAATATATGAAAGATAAATTCTGCCATCTGTACAAGTTCATATCTTGTTTTTTATGTTATCAGAAGTTTTTTTTTTTTTTTATCTTTAAAGTTACTGAAAGCTCAGATTTCATTTAACCGAATGATCATTTAGGAATTTTACCTAGTTTCTTTCAGACTCTCTCCCTCCTGAGAAAGCGTGGATCCTGGACCTCTTGAAAGTTAGAGCTGAGGCTCGGACAGGGTGGGGGGCTGTGGACAGGAGACCAGACCTCAGGCCTGTGCCAGGACCAGATCTGATTGGAAGGCTCTACAGCCTGTGCAGGCCAGGCTGGGACTTTGGGGCAGCTTTCAGCTGGAGCTTGCTAGGTCCCCTGAGGCAGGGTTGCATCGAGTGTACAGATTGAGGGTGCCTTTATAGATTGTTGAAGACCAAGCTTGGGGTCTCGGATAACAGAGAGTTTTTAAAGTACAGGCAAATTCTGGAATTATCATTTGTAACTCAGGATCTAGTTGGGTAGCAGAAGCGATAACTGTGTTCTCAGTGGGCAAGTGTTGGGGCCTTCGTTGCTCTTGGAAGAGACCCAGATCCATTTCCTGAAGAATATTCTGACCCAGTCAGTAGATACTCTCATGACCAAAGTCTGAGCAGAGTTGAGTCAGCCGTTGACTGAGGCAGAACAGGACACAGAGCAGGTATTGAAACCTGAGATACAGGTGTCAAGAATCATTTTTGGTTTTCAGGATGGAGAGGTCAAGTTTGGGAGCTGGAAAGAAGTAAGAAACATGACCACAGAGGGGCTAAATAGAAAGGGTGAACTGAAACTAGATGCCAAGGGCATAGTTATAACTATGAGCCAAGGTCAAAGCCCTGGCAACTTAGGACTCCCGTCAACCCAGGAGAGGCCTCTCACCCTTCAGGACAGAATACAAGCATCACCTTATCTCTGATGCCTTTCTTACTGCTCCAGAGGGCCACTCTCTCTTCCATGAAACCAGATTGTTCTGGTGTCTCTGTCATTGCCTGCATCCATTGTATGGTAATTGTTTATACATTTCTTCTCCCATTCTAGTCTGTGACCTCTTTGATGCCAAAGCCTAGCTTACCATAGATCATATAAGTGTTGTTGAATTGGCAAAAAGATCTTGAGGGCCTGTATCTCTTTGTAGAAAAAAAACAACCAAATAGCCTTGCTGTATTGGTTCATTCTGGGATATAAATTAGAGTAAGTCACATTGCCCCAATTCACTCAAATACCTCTCTCTGTCTGCTTTAAATCTTTACATTTGTCGAAGACGTAGGATGTACCTGGAGCCAGAAGTTGTTTGTGTAAGTTTTGATAGGCACTGTGATCGGTGTTTGGGTACAAAATGAAGATGGTGAAATCCCTACCTGTAAAGTCTGTATGGGGCATGATGACCACTGTTTCTTGTACATGACCTGTGTCCTAAGCACTGATAAGTGTTGTCTCTTTTTCATATAATTTAGCTCTAACAACAACCCCATAAGGTTTGTTAATCCACTTTACATATGAAATGGAGTATGGAGAGGTCAAAAAATTTGCCCAATGTCATATACTTGGTAGGTAGAATAACTTGCATTAAAGTGTCTGAGCCCAAAGAAAAGGGAGGATCTCAGTAGTATTTGCCCCATGTGTGTACCCAAGTCTCTGTTTCTGGTATTTACCACCGTGAATGCCCTTAGATTCTGATTAATAATGTCTCTTTCTTGAGAATGAAAGTAGTAGCAGAGAGCAATATTTTAAGAAGTCCCTTCCATAATTCAGGCAAAGACATGTGTGCCAGTAATCTCATTTTCATATTCACAACCTACTCAAAGTGAGAAAATAAAACTAAAAATAGGACTCAGGCAATGTAATATGAAGTTCCTGAGTAATGTAATAAAAGTTAAATTTAGGTAAATATTATTGCAAAAAAGATGTGTTTTGTTAAAATGGTTAGTTGGGGAAACAGAACAATGAGGCCTTAAAATTTTTTCTGTATATTTATTCCAGGATATAAGAAAAAACATAGATCACTTTAAAAAAAAGATTCAGTGAATATTATGGAATTATATAGTTACCAAAAAATGATTTTATAGGTTAGTATATTCTAAAATTTGATGAAGGAAATATTTCACAAGTCAAACCAGAATTTAATTATTATTAGCCTTTGACATTTTATTGCAGGAGAATGTTCTTAGAAAATTTTGATTATTTAGCCTTTGACTCTATTTACTGAAGTGATTTTAGGAGTTATTCCATAAATGCATACCAGAGCACAAAAGATTCTTTAGTTCCAGTATTTGTTATCCAGAATTTTCTTTTACCTATTATAATCCAGTATCATAAAAAGGTTATTATTAATTTCTTTATCTCGTTCACTTCTGAAGGTTTATTTGTACTATTCTTCTTTTATGCCCACATGAAGCAAAAACCTTAGAATATTGTTTTCTGTATTTCCTCAGGATTCTGTAGCTATGTAGAAAAATGTAGAAAATCAGCAAACTTCCTTATTAACGTAGGAGAAAGAAAAACCAGAGGTGACAGCTGCCTACCACAAATTCCGTATCTTGAATGCTCTAACATTCACTCAATACAGAGCACTTATTATGTGCCAGGTGCTGGCTGAGTTGTGGCAACACAGAGGAGAACAAGCCTGTCCCGTCCCTTGCCCCCATAGGATACTGCTGTTGTACAGGCTTGGTGCTAATGCAGTGCTAATTACTATAGCATCCCGTAGTTAACATCAGGCAACTGCTCTTTGTGGCTAAGTATCATATACTGTATTGTATGTTGATTGCAAAAATTAATTTATTTAATTTGATAAAAATGCATATTTTTCCTGCTAGGTATGAATTCACTGGGAATTCTCTAGTTGCAACTTATCAATAACAATATAATTTATTTATTTAAAAAGCTACTGTCATGTTCATTTCTTAACAATGATAAATGGTAGAGTCTAATTTTATTATAGACTTCTGTTGTTAAAGCACTTGATTTCTCTGCTTCGCATAGTTAAAGATTACTAGATTTTAAGGCAAGTGAAAGAAAAACAAGGGTCCTGTTGTTCATTTTTGAGTAAAATTACAACTATTGAGGAGCACTGACTCAGTCAGTGTCCAATCAGGTGATGTCAAATTCCACTTTTTCATCATGGAATGGCATCCTTGGCAGATTCTGCAACTTTTTGGTCGCTCTTGGTTTTTAAAAGTCCAGTTCTGTTTAAAAAATCAATCTCAGACAATTTAGACCTCATCTTTTACCCATCCCTTAGCTCAGGCCTTAGGAGCTTGCAGTGTAGAAACTTAGTCTGCCATTTGGCTCCTTCCCTCCTCCCTCTTAAACACTCCTCTCATTTGAGAGTCATGCAGGAAAGTAAAAGAAGAGCTTACTCTGGTCATTGCTCACCCTCTGATAATACCCTCCGTGGGAGGGTCCAAAAGCTCAGTCTCTTTGGGGGCACATGGTTGTTCTCTTTGCGTGAGCCCCAGACACATTCCCCAAGGCACAGATCCCTGACGAGGGAGACCTGGCTCCAGACTGTCGTCTTCTGCCCATCTCAGACCTCGCCACCACCAGAGATCCACCCCACAATCTCTTCCTTCTGGGTGGGGTGTCCTCAACTGGCTATCAGCCTCTTGAGTGGGATACCTGAAAAACGGCTTACCCTCCCTTGGCCCTCCAATCCCCTTGTCCCCTACTCCGGAAGGAAGTGGAAGATCAGCACACATTCTTGCTAAACACCTGCCCAACCACAATGGGAAAGTATTTGGAGATCTGTCAGTGAAAGCTCCAAGGCATACTTATTTAGCAGAATAATACAGAAAAAAGTATTTTATATTCAAAGGAGGTCTTTCCCTTGAATTTCATTTTTTTTTTCTTTTTTCAAACTCTTAAGGTGCAAACACCTACTGTTTTTTTGTGATTTAGACACAGTCCTATATATATTCAGATTAACTTTTAGCAAATCCTTGGATTTAATTTCTTCTGCTTATTTCATTTATCATATATTCATTCATTTTTTTTAACTGATACTTAGAGAACATCAGCTGTGTATCGTATTTTTCTTCATGTGCTGATTTCATGTTCTTAGATGACCATAATTGATATAATAATTATTTTGAGTTTTAACATTTTGATTATTCCATTTTGACACAATAAATAGTCTTAGCTCTGTGTCACCATTCCCATGAAGCAGGAAATGTATTTTAATTCTTTATTAATAAAATTTGAATGGGCCTATAATCAGAAGACACTCAGATAATTTTGTACAATAAGTTTGAAAGGATAGTTTCCAGAGTTTCTAGAATTTGAAAGAATAACTTCTGTAGTTTCCAGAATTTATGGTTTGGTTTCTAAAAATAATGAGAATTTGACTCTGGATAGAAATATAACTTTTATGTCAGTGATACTTTAATAAATGCAAGCACAATTTTGCTCAATTACCTGGAAAAGTAACTACATACATAATCTATCATAGTTCAGTTTTTATATGGACCTAATAATTATAGGTGATTTCTTACTTTGACTTTGACAGATTCAAAAAATGTTCATTTTTGCTATTTACTAAAGTTATTCAGTGTATTTAAAGATTTTTAATGAACTATATTTATGTAGATCTATCTCTACCTTTAAAACTCTTAATGTTCTTTTACTGATTTGAACCTCAGGATATGCTTTACATGTTAATTTAACCAAAGAAATTATAGATAATTTAATTCTGCAATATGATGATGAGGAGGACCTTTCCTTTTGCCTTGGAATTGCTGATATTTGTCTTGGGATGAAAACCAAAGTACCTAAGAGTTCCATGTTCTATGGAAAACCTCCGACAATTGGAGGCAGCACCCTCCCCAGGACTTACGAAGAGAACAAATTCTACCACAGTCAGCCATCACCCCGGCATCCCTCACAGTACTTCCTAGCCTTTGTGAGGAGAGTCCTGGATGAGAGAGACGAGACGTAGGGTGACTTATCAAGGACATCTGCCCCATACAGTGCCCTATGGTAAGGGTGCTTCTCCCCACTCCCTGACTTAAGCCTACAACAAAGTCATATAAATATGGGATTAAGCCATAATAATCATTCAGGAAGTTCTGGGCTTTCTGCAAGAAGTGGAAATTGGATTTCCCTGGTGGTGCAGTGGTTAAGAATCTGCCTGCCAATGCAGGGGACACGGGTTTGAGCCCTGGTTCAGGAAGATCCCACATGCCGTGGAGCAACTAAGCCCGTGCGCCACAACTACTGAGCCTGCGCTCTAGAGCCGGAGAGCCACAACTACTGAGCCTGTGTGCCACAACTACTGAAGCCCGCACGCCTAGAGCCCGTGATCTGCAACAATAGAAGCCACTGCAATGAGAAGCCCGCACACCGCAACAAAGAGTAGCCCCCGCTCGCTGCAACTAGGGGAAGCCTGCAAGCAGCAACAAAGACCCAATGCAGCCAAAAATAAATAAAATTTAAAAAAAAAGAAGTGAAAATTGACAGCCATAAGATTTAAATCTAAGGTTTTGCTGAGAGTTGCAAATAAATATATTCAATGTATGCGGCGATTTCTTTGTTCTAGTCTTTATACACACACACACACACAAAGTGTGAAGAAAAACAAGGATCTGTGATATGAATTCACATTAAGACCTGTTTTGAAAATACATTAGCTTTTCTATGTGGTCCTACCACAAGTAAATCTGCATTATTTTTCTGGTAGTTCTCCTAATTATTTTATCACTACCTCTCCCTTTTATTCTTTTTCCATCACCCTGTTGTATCCCTCTCCTAGATTTTTAGCCAGATTTACAAGAGGTGCTGATCATAGTGTAAGTGGTTTCCTTCCTATTTCAATTGCCTCTGCTACACAAAGGGCACAAGGACCTTGGCTACATAAGACACCACAAAAAAAAGTTATGGTTATCTGTCTATATGATAATACTCTTATCCTCACTGTAATGTTTCAGTGGTACATTTTTTTAGTAAACATCTATTGATGAATCTCTGGTCTTAGAAGTTAGCCTGGTAATAGCAGTTTAAACAAGGCTCTTCCTCTATTTAAAGGAAGCAGTTATTCTAAAAGCACAGGGTCTGTGATTGACTAAGTACTATATCAGAGCTTGAAAGATTACATCTGGAATGTTTTCTGTCTTGTGAACCTTTGGATTCAAAACATAAATTTCAGATTTAAGGCAGCATGTGGATGAGTATTAATCAATCCCTGATGATGTACAACATGGTTATTTTTATACTTAATAGCAGTTTACTTATAAAATTAAGTGGATTGTCTTCTTACTAATGCACTGGAGGTTAAATAAAAGGAATTTTATTTTTTTATTAAACTGTTGTCCATTTTGTTCAATCCAGTCTCTATCTCAGCAGTCTGAAATTTAGTTCAATATTTTAGGAACAGTGTCATGAGGTGGGCTTCCATAGTTCAAATTAAGCTTCTTGGCTTACAAAGAATTATAATTCAGTTGAACATTGTTATTGTTTGTTGGATGCCTGACCTAGTATCGAGTTTTCAAAAAATGAGTTTGGTTTGAAGCTGTTTTAGGTGGTTGGCTTTTTCCCTCCGTTTCAAGGGGAGGTGTTGGGTGGGGCATGGGAAGTAGCAGAGGGTTTTGACTACACTTGTCAAAGCACATCAAAGACATTCACTGGCTGGACATCATTGAGAGAGTAGCTTGCATTTTCTTCATTTCCTGACATCAATAAAAGTAGTGAATTTGCAGGTTTTACTCACTATTAAAAAATGAAGTATATAATCCATACTTTTGGAAGTTAAACTTGAGTTATATGTAGTATGCATAGAGAATATTGTTTCCACATTTTTAGGATGACAATTTGATGTAATGGCATACTTCTGTATTATGTTTGCAGAGAGATTTTCCCCAAAATGATTTCCCAGTTTTATTTTATTTGTCTTTTAAAATTAATTTTTATTGGAGTATAGTTGATTTACAATGTTGCGTTAGTTTCTGCTGCACAGCAAAGTGAACCAGTTATACATATACATATATCCACTCTTTTTTAGATTCTTTTCCCCTATAGGTCATTACAGAGTATTGAGTAGAGTTCCCTGTGCTATACAGTAGGTTCTTATTAGTTATCTATTTTATATATAGTAGTGTTATATGTCAATCCCAATCTTCCAATTTATCCCTCCCCCCTTCCCCCTTGGTAACCATAAGTTTGTTTTCTACATCTGTGACTCTATTTCTATTAATGATTTCCCAATTTTAATGCTGTAGTGCAGATATTAGAATTTAAAACTTAAATAAGTCTCTTATTTGTGAATATTTTATCTAAATATTACCTAAATAAACACTATTCACAGGGGTTCAATTTCACTGATAATTAATAATGTGACTATTCAATAAAAGGATGAAAGTAAGAATAAAACAGGTTATACAATTTTATTTACAAATATCACATCAATAAAAACTGGAATGATACTGTTTTGCCATTATTAAATGTACAGTGACAGGTCTAAAAATCATTTTTAAACAGAGTGGCATGTTTCTTAAAAATCTTGTACTAAAGAACTTCACATCATAAGAAACAGCTTACATGTATTCAAAATGAATTAAATGTGGAAAATAACTCCAAGGCATTTATTTTCCATTATTATATCCGGCTGGACAACTAAGAACCGATACTTTATGAATGAAAACTTGAAGTCTCCCATAATTTTATTAGGAGGCATGTAGATGCTGAATGTTTTTACATTTTGTTGGTGATGGACCAGGACCATACATTAAAGAGGGATCTCAATATCTGTCTAACTTTTCACGTGCTTTTTTTTTTTAATCATAGGTTTAAGAGAGTATTTAAGTGATTAGAATATAGCCTCAATTCTCTCATGATTTTGAGTGTTTATACATTAAAATCTGTGGAAAGGCCTGAGGTCAAGCTGTTTTAAAAATATATCAATTAGCACATTGTCACAATCTAATTTATCTCAAATATATTAACTTTTCAACCTATAAACTTCACAAGATTAAAGGTAATTAAATGTCATGTACTTTTCTTTTTCAAATATGTAATGAAATAAAACTGAGTCATCATTTGAAGATTATATGTTCTTAGTTTAAATGGATTCATCTACTCATGTGTCTGCCCAATCACAAAATGATAGCCAAATTTGGATATTCAATCTTCAAGTACAGAACAGGGAGACATTAATAGCTGATGTGAGAATTGAACCAATGACTTTGCTCTTGGTCACGTCAAGCTCTAACCAAATGTGTCAACTGTTGTCAAGTAAGTGTAGAGGAAGAGGACAGGCACCACGTTTTAAATTAGGAATGGTTAATCATTTGCCTATAAAACAATTGTGAGTAATTTCTCTTCAGCGTTTTGGTGAAATGTATTGTTGGTTAGCTAGTTATTATCTGACAATGTAATCACAACCTTATATGTTTAGCCCCCTGATATTCAACTGCATGTCTATCTAGTTCAACTACTTCAACAGCTGAATTTGTGCATCAGAAATAGCAAATTTTATCAAATGTGTGCTTCAGTTGTGTTAGAAAAGAATATCAACTGCACAACATCTGTATTTCTTAGTTAGTGTTCTGTTTTTTATCTTCCTTTTAAGAATGCTGATGCATCCAACATTTATGTTTCTTTTTGTCTGTGTTGTATTTTAGTTTCTGCATCATATTTATTTTTTACCCAGCCTTCCTGTGGGGCTTCAGATGTTGGTACTCTCCAGTCTTACAGCTCCTGTGCTCTGGAATGGATCTTATACCTCTGTAATGATTTTCTCTGTATCCCTACTCTCCTTTACTTACAAGTAACCACACTTTAGGTATCCTCCTCTTAAAAATTAGAAACTTGAATGAATTGTGGTTTTAAAATAGGTCACCAAATAACCATTTAGAACCTAAAAATGTTCCCAGTAAGCAGTTTTCAGGCTAGAATAACATCATGTATGACACTGCAGTGGTAGCGCTACTAATCTTTTTGAAATAAATGTCAGATATCTTGGATAAGAATTGGCAAACTGCAAATACAGAGAGAATTATTTTTGTACATGGAAAAAAAAATTTATAGTGTTAAATTTTTCATAGAATATTCATTGGTGCCTGAGGATTTCATGGAAACTTATTTAGGATTTGCTGGGTATCTGCAGACATGTTTAGGCTTTAGTATTGTTGTGACGTATCTGATTGTTCTATGTATATATTGTGTATGTGTGCTAAGGTTATTTTTGAATCAATTTGCTTGCTCTTCTATTTTCAAATTAAACTTTCATCTTGTCCTTTACATCTTGCCTTAGAGACCCAGGCATAGCAGAGATAAGAATGAATCGTGGGGGTAAAAATAGGGGAATTAACCGACAGTCTGAGTGTCAGATGTGAGGCCTTCAGGTGCATTCCTGTGTCCTGGTCCCAGAATGCCAAAAGCATGTAGAAAACAGATCTGAGTATTTGGAACTCTACAATGAAAAATTTATCTTATTATCACCCTATAGTGAAACACATCATTTGACAAACTCCACTCACTTAATACATCTGCTCTGTATTTTTGTGTGTTACTCATAAATAAGAAGGGTCAGTTGAGGATGACCAGATATTAAAGCAAAGTCTCCAGCATGACAGTGATCAAAACAAATAAATAAGCATAAAAAAGAAACTTGGAAGAAACTGAGACAAAGCAGAAAGTTGAGTGAAATTTTATTAAATATGTAATTAATATATTTAGAGAGATAATAGAAGATTTTACATTCATAGTATGAAAAAAAGATTCTTTTAAAATGGCATTTCTCTCCACTTACCTTGTCTCCACCCAGACTCAAACCATCACTGTCTTGTCTATGAAATATTCTAATTTAAGAATTAAGAATTTAATTTAAATTCATTAAAGTTCTATTCAGGAGTTGTTCATAAAAGTCGAGTTGTTATGAAAAAGGAAACATCAGCTTCCATGTTGTATTCAAAATAGAAAATTATGATGAAATATTTTCCAGTAGTATGAAAACTCAGATTCTTTTACCCATAAAGGGCTAATGTATAATTAAAAATCTAGTAATTGATAGAAGTATTAGATTTTTTAAAAAGCCATTCAGGAGAGAGTTTGAAATATATTTCATATATTTATTTTGAGCTGTATCCATCTTATATGAAAATAATGACAAGGCAAAGTTTGCATTTCATTATCAATATTGTTTCCATATCCACTGTTGTTTTAGAGCAGTCAAGTATGGAAAACCAAAACAAGAGATTTTTATAAAGTTGATAATGTGTTTAGCACTGTCTTGTATCACCCTGTATTTATTGACCCTTTTTATTCATTTTTGTGTTAAATATGTATTGAGCACTTATTCTGTGCCTTGTACTAGAGAGGATCTAAGGATTTACTGGTTTCTGCTCTTAAAATGAACCCTGGGACAGCTACATGTAAAAGAATGAAATTAGAATACTCCCTAACACCATATACAAAAATAAACTCAAAATAGATTAAAGACCTAAATGTAAGGCCAGACACTATAAAGCTCTTAGAAGAAAACATAGGCAGAACACTCTATGACATAAATCACAGCAAGATCCTTTTTGACCCACCTCCTAGAGAAATGGAAATAAAAACAAAAATAAACAAATGGGACCTAATGAAACTTAAAAGCTTTTGCACAGCAAAGGAAACCATAAATGAGACGAAAAGACAACCCTCAGAATGGGAGAAAATATTTGCAAATGAAGCAACTGACAAAGGATTAATCTCCAAAATTTACAAGCAACTCATGCAGCTCAATATCAAAAAAACAAACAACCCAATCCAAAAATGGGCAGAAGACCTAAGTAGACAGTTCTCCAAAGAAGATACACAGATTGCCAACAAACACATGAAAGGATGCTCAACATCATTAATCATTAGAGAAATGCAAATCAAAACTACAATGAGGTATCACCTCACACCAGTCAGAATGGCCATCATCAAAAAATCTACAAACAGTAAATGCTGGAGAGGGTGTGGAGAAAAGGGAACCCTCTTGCACTGTTGGTGGGAATGTAAATTGATACAGCCACTATGGAGAACAGTATGGAGGTTCCTTAAAAAGCTAAAACTAGAACTACCATACGACCCAACAATCCCACTACTGGGCATATGCCCTGAGAAAACCATAATTCAAAAAGAGTCATGTACCACAGTGTTCATTGCAGCTCTGTTTACAATAGCCAGGACATGGAAGCAACCTAAGTGTCCATCAACAGATGAATGGATAAAGAAGAGGTGGCACATATATACAATGGCATATTACTCAGCCATAAAAAGAAATGAAATAGAGTTATTTGTAGTGAGGTGGATGGACCTAGAGACTGTCATACAGAGTGAAGTAAGTCAGAAAGAGAAAAACAAATACTATATGCTAACACATATATATGGAATCTAAAAAAAAAAAAAAAAAAGGTTCTGAAGAACCTTGGGGCAGGGCAGGATCAAAGACGCAGACATAGAGAATGGACTTGAGGACACGGGGAGGGGGAAGGGTAAGCTGGTACGAAGTGAGAGAGTGGCATTGACATATATACACTACCAAATGTAAAATAGATAGCTAGTGGGAAGCAGCCGCATAGCACAGGGAGAGCAGCTTGGTGCTTTGTGACCACCTAGAGGGGTGGGAGGGAGACGCAAGAGGGAGGAGATATGGAGATATATGTATATGTATAGCTGATTCACTTTGTTATAAAGCAGAAACTAACACACCATTGTAAAGGAATTACACTCCAATAAAGATGTTAAAAAAGAATAAAAAATAAAAATGAAGATAAAATGAACCCCGGACAGAAGGGAGTCAGACAAGCCTATATTCACTGAAGGAGAATGACAGCTGCCATACGTAGAAGAATGTATGGATGCAGAAATGCTTAGTGCATTTGGTAAAGATGGGTCAAAGAAAGGGGAAGTTTTAGATTAGCAGGCTTGAGTGAGTTACAAGAGCCTAAGAACACAATCCAGTGTAGAGAGAGAAATTGAACCCCAAGAAATCCTGGAGGAGGTCAGAGGAGCGGAACATGTGGAAACACTTTCTATATGAGACACAAGGGTTGAAGGAGGTCTATGAGTGAAGATAAAAGGTGATTAAAAGGTGGAGCGGAGGGGACTTGCAAATCTTCCTGTGCAGTGGCTTCTGTTTTCTCGGCAGTGGCAGAATGTTGAGTCAGCTCCTAACAATAAATGCAGAGATTTAGCACAATCACCGGTCTGGAAAATGTTGATTACCAGAGAAGGATAAATAAATTGAACGTGGCAGGGAAGAGTCCTCTGAGATTTTACATCCTAAATTTGTAGTTTATTCACTCAGTGAATATTCATTGAATACCTACGGTGTGCCTAGGTTAGTGCTGAGTACACAGCAGAACAAGATAGACACATTTCCAATTCTCAAGGAGTTCGGAGCCTTGTGTAGTAAACAAATATCAAAAAATTATTACACAACTTAATACTCAGTTATACTTGTGAGAAAGAATATGTAAGAGTCATAATGGAAAGGACTTCTTTGAAGAAGTGGTGTTAGGATATCACACGAAGGATGAGAAGGACTGAGCGTGGTAAGGAGGCAGAGAAGGGAATGAAGAGAGATATCCAGGCAGGGAAATGCTGAGCAAAGGCTCTGGGGAGGGAGTTGCTGGAGGGTGGCAGGGCGGGGCTTCCCACCCTTCGTGCTGTGGTGCCTCTAGTGGGTGACAGGTGTGTCCGATATTCATCTGCTCAGCTCTTATGTGGTACCCCAAATTTGGCATATCTCTAGATGTTTTTACATTTCATGTTTACAATCTTTGAATTAATTCGTTTATTTAGCAAGTATGTATTTGATAAAATGATGCTACATTTAACCTGTGCTAATTTTATAAATATCATCAACCAACCAACCGATAGTGTGTAAAATGAAAGTTTACTTTGGGGTTGCTTACAAAGAGATTGGGACGATTCTCTTATCTTAGACGACTGATATGGGAGAAAGTTTTCTCTCATTTCTTTTTAATTGAGTACTGTCAGTACAATAGAATAAGATTGAGAGGAATTTCAAATTATTTAATATTCAACCAAAAGAATTCCTAATGTACTTACACAGACAGATTAAATAAACAATTCAGGAAATCATTCATAAAGTTCAGGCAAAAATAATCCAACTTAGTTTCTGGGGAAAACTGAAACTGTTGCCTGGAATTATCCAACTCCACTGACTATATTTTTTAAATTGCATACTTATCCTCTTTACCTCTATATACAGCACCTATTTACAGAGAAGCAAAAACCTGGCATTGCTTTTCTTAGCTGTGGTTTGTTACACCTCTGTGAAAGCATATGTGTTTACCACTGTCTTAAATCATCGGTTTGTGGTTGCTTGGTGTTATCTGAATTTTTAAAGCATGACTTTTTTTATTTGTGTAGAAAATTTTTTAGCATACTATAAATTTCTGGTAGTGATTTGTATCATCACTTACATAAGAAGTGCATATTGTTTCAGGTCCTAAGTAAGCTTCATGCATAGAAAATATCCCACTGCTCGCTCTTCTTGTACCCAAATGTAAACTCCTGGCGACTAGAGAGTGTGAAAGGCATCAGATGTGTGTCCATGGCAATCTGCTGGCTGTGTGCAGGAAGTTACAGTGGCATTAAGCCATGAAAAGGATCAATTGTTTTTGTGAAAAATCCTCAAGATGTGCCTTGAATGCGAAGAATCAAGTTCATTAAAATCGTAAATCATCTATTAATCTTTTTTTTCTGAAATGTCCTTAGTGGTCACTGGTATTTTAAAGAACAAAATGAAAAATACGATTAAAATCAGAACATAAAAGATTGTTGAAGACCATGGAATAAAATCCTCAGTGCTTTTTCTTCTTGAAGAGTTTTTAGTGGATACTTGCTATACCTCTCCTGAGTATGGGGCGGAACACAGTATGAGGTTTATATCTTTCATTCATTTATTCACTCATGTGCCAGGCTGGTTTTACAGATGAAAACGTTCCAGGGTTTTCTGGTTATATCCAAAAGCACTGCTAGGTTTCCCACAAATAATGTGGTGGACTGGGAATTAAGGATGGCATTGTACAAGAGGCTGACGAAACTACATTAATTCTTGTTGGACGTGCCAGGGAAATGGGCGTGGGCTTTCTCCCTCTGAGGAGCGATAGATAAGCAAGGCTCACTAGGGCATCTCAATATACTGCACGCATGCTCTTGCTGACTGACAGGGGCTCTGTGTGAGATGGGAAAGCCATGGCAGGGCATGGCATTACCACCTACTCCCCGGGCATGGAACACCACCCCAAATCAGTAGGCTGTCCCTGCTCAGGGGGGAACAGTGTGTCCCCCAGCTACTGTACTGCCTAGGGGTGTTCGGGTAGAAAGTGAGTGCAGAGCCTTAAGGTTCTAGCTGGGATCTTCTTGGGGAAAGTCTAGCAATGCTCCTCACTCTGACACCAGAGAGGATTCTGGGAATTCTACCCTCACAAGAAACATTTCTTTCATTTAAAGATTACATGAAGCAAAACATCTCAGTTAGTTGGAGGTACATAGATATCAGTTAAAATTAAAAGGGTTGTCAGTTTCTGTAAGATATTTTTCCTGGGGTTAAAAAAAAAAGACAGTTTAAAATAATGTGTATTTCAGTAGTTAGTATTTTCTTAGCTTGCCAGTGACCTTGAATGACATGTTAAAGCACTTGAGGCATTATGCTTCTAGTTTGTGACCTCCTTGAAGAGGCCCTGTTTTACATTGTGCATCCCTAGTGCATGGAGTTTAATGTGAAGCCACTGACTGTTAAATGAATTCTACTCGAACATTCCATTTGGCACCATTGTGATGCAAGGGCATTCCGCAGAACTGAATTCTTTAAGTAACTAAAATACACCCTTTGAAGCACAAATTATTTATTTTAAAATCTCCCCAGTATTTTGATGAAATCTAAAAAATATAAATGGGTTTTTCTACCTTACTGAAAATATCTTTCATATAATTTAGCTTTTTAAATGTTATATCAGTATTCTTATCGGAAATAATTTTTTAAAACACTATTGAAGAATGAGAGCCATTTTTCACATCATTAATAGTTCATTACTATTTTTGAGGTTGTCTTTCTGATTTTTAACGGTGGTTTGGTCAACTTCCTCAACTATCTACTGAAACTTTTTGATGGTATTTGAATTTCTTGCCTCAGATTTTCTTCTTTACATTAGACCCAGTTGTCTATATTAGGTCCATTACTGTGACATAGTTTTTGTGACTTACTTTCATCTGGATTCATGATAGTTTCGTGTATGTTGAAGATGCCAAAATCTGAACTTTGGATATTGCTAGTGTAATATAAGGGAATTCTATGTACTCATTGGCTTTGAAGCTATTTCTGTAGCTATTCAGCTTTTTAAATGAATCAATTTCAGTTAAATTAAATTAAAATTTGTATATTATTGATAGCCTAGTTCTCCTCTGGATCTTTTCAATTAGATTAAGTATGTTATTGAGTAAAACTGACTATAAAATATAGGTAGAAAATGTGTACTTCTCCTTGTATTGAAATTCAGTGGATGTATTTCTGAAAATATCTTCATGTAAAATGACTTGCCACTCCCCATTTGTTGGCAAATTGCTTGTTGTTTTGCAAAGAAGATAAACAATCAGTGAAATTGCTGAAGTTTGAAAAAAAACAATAGCAGGATGAAACTCTAAATGTGATATATATATTTATAGACTAATAGCTATGTGTGCTTTATCCTAAGCATGTGTTGATAGTGATTGTTATACCCACTCTGTAGATATGGGAATTGAAACTTAGAAAGAAACATTGACTCGCCCAGAGAGCTAGTAAGCAATCCAACAGGCATTTTAAGCAATGTTAATTGGGTAATGTCTCACATGGAACATAACAGAATGGATAGAGAAAGTTCCTGTCCTACACAATGCATTAAATAACCACTGTTCATTCTATAAAAGAATGTGTAAATCAGCTTCAGTTTTCTTCCCAGATGAAAGCATAATTGCTTGTGTTTATAAACACATTCAAATGAATTAATTCATTGGACCCCAAATCCCCTCACCAGTATAGGAGGGACTTATTTTTCAAATAGAGGAACTGAGGCTCTGAGGGGGCAAAGGAGTCTCCTAAAGGTCTACAACTGGAAGTTTAAAAGCCAGGATTTACATTCTTAGCTCTTCTGTCTCCGTCATCTCCGTCTCTAGTTCCAGTCTCTTCCCATTATGATACACAGCCTTTCAAAGTATCACAAATCAAAATTAGCTTTCCTTTTTTTGTGAGCAGCACCCTTGACTGGAGAAGTTGAGCCACTGTAGGAGGCAAGTAGCTGTAAACCATATAACATGAATATGAACTCTTTTAGTGAGATCTTAGTGCTAAATATAAAGACATAACATCTCTAAGCATCTAGCCCTTGCCTTTTCGTCCTGTAATCTCTGTTCAGTCAGTATGACCATTTAAAGAATAAATATGGGAAAAGAGAAGAGCATTATTTTTAATCTAAAGTTCACTATCTTTATATTTAAGAGTATACTTGGAGGGCTGATTTTAGCATTTCTTTTAATCATAGATCTGTTCAGTCACTCCTTTGTTCTTTCGTTGTAGAACTCAAAACATCAATAAAATAGCATTTATTTGAGCACCAAATGGGTATTATGAGATTGTATTTCCAAGGTTAAATCAACATGGTTTTGGCTAGACGTATGATAGATTATCAGTTAAACATTTTCCACCAAAAATATTTGCCATTAATGAAATCAGTGGGAAAAGCATAAACTTCAGAAAAGTGTGAAGTCACTTAGACGTTTAAAAAGATATTAAAGAAAACATAAGTTCTATCTCAATATCTTATGTCTTCATGATATATTATATATAAAGCGCAAGGCCTAAATCCTTTCATAAAAAAACACCTTTTCTTTTCCCTTGAGTTTCAAAGATGCTACCCTTGGTCTGCTGTAAGGTGCTCTTTTTCATTTAACCATCACCACTGTCATATTAGACACTGCAGGAATATGTTAATTATCTTGAGGTGTCCCAGTGGCCCAGTAACTCAAGGGGAAAATGCCAGCAGAATCCTGGTTGCAGTCCAGGTTGAAAACACTGCATTAACTTGTTCAGTCTCTTGACATCCTCGCAAACAGAACGATAAACCTGGAGAGAAAACATATTTGTTCCAACTGAGTTAACTATTCCAAAATAAATATATCCAACCCCTGGCCAACCATTTGTGATTGTGTGTAAAAAGTAACTAATGAGCACTATTCTCTAAGGCTATTAATTATGTACTGAACAGGAATGCTTTTTAGGTACTCTTCCTCTGAGTGCAATAAACCTGGCTTATTTAGGCAACCTAATGAGCATCTTTGAGCCATCTGCCACTGCAGAGAGCTTTCAAGTTTCAGGCAGAAGTTAGGAAAAACTTTTGCAACAGTGGGCCAGTAAGACCCACTACTGTCTTTGGTCAGGATCAGACACCAATGCAAGACTGGAAGATAAGTGTGTTGTGATTGATGATTGAACTGATGTGGGTTCACAGAATGAGCATTATGGAGCCACCAAGTTCCATGGAGAATGTATACATCTACAGTAGAAAGATAAGAGAGTACAACTGGGGTGCTTTGCAAAGAGTAGAGGCATTGTGGGGGGAATAGAGCTGGGGAGACGGGATGCATAAAGGTATCAGGCAGGAGAAATCAAATAAAACGATTCTGCTAGCCAGATGGAGCATCTCTGGACTGTTCCAATCAATTGAGCCAATAAGGTTTGAGCAGTTTCCACTTACTTCAAATACATTTTATAACAGAGCAAGATAAGATGATGAATGATAATTATCTCTTGGTAGCCCGGTGGCAATGAAACATCTGTACCAATAAAGCAATAGATGTCATCATTTTTATACAATTAAGAGCAAAATCAGTGACTAATATTGGTTGGTGCTTGTTAACAATTGAAAGCCAACTAATTAAGGATGTCATCAAAGCATTTAATTCTTTAAAATTGCTAGTGGGGAAAGTGGCTCTAAAATGAACTTCTTTAAAATGTAAACAATGGGAACTTTTAAATAAATAATGATCTTAAACCCCCTTAAGTCCTTCTGAAACAAAGAAAGCATGAATGTTCTAAAAATCCTGCTTTTTAAAATATATTCATTTTGGAATATAGCTAGGAAATTAGATAAGGATAGCCCCTTTAAGTTTAATTAAAATTAAATATTATGCTTTTCAGTGTTCACATTGTTCTTGTGGGACTCAGTTCAACATTTGAATACAGGGTTTTGTATTTTCCATCTGTACTGTGTCCATACTTATCTTTAAGACTAAAGAATACTTTAGGCTAAAAATCAAACAGCAACAGTAAACAAATGAATAATTTTGTGACTGAACAAGCACATGCTATCATGCTGTGCTCATGATATATCACTTTTTTTTTGCTTCACTATTGAAAGGAAAAACTAAATACTTGAAAAGTAAATTCAGGAAATGATGTGAGTTGAAAACACATTTTTTACAAAGAACTCAAAATGGTTTAATATATGCCATATCTTTTGTTGTAGCATCCTTGTTAATAAACAGGAGATACCTTTTTCTATTTTACAATTGTAGAAATACAAGCAAAGACATGTGACTCTTCCAAGGTCAGGACTCAAAGGGAAAGCCTATATTTCTAACCCTAAGAATTAGTGAAAAGAGGCACAAAATATTGATATATGTTTATAGTTTAAATTAGGTAGGTCTACAGTGTGCTCACTGTGGTTTCTTTTTGAAATATTGCCCAAGCCTAAGCAGACTTAATGTGACTTACTAAGTTTATAAAATATATTGACAAAAATATTTTAAATCATTATAATATCAAAAATATTTTAAATATCAAAAATATTTTCAATCATTAAAAATCCATTGAAAATATTTGTCTTTTATTATAATGAATATGCTTCTCATGAATAAAAGCTTTCCATTTTTCTAGGAAAAAGTAAAAAATGAAAAACATGACAAAAATGAATTTTTAGTCAATATTCTGGAAAGAAGTCAAGAAAATCTTTCTGCCTTGCCCAGACATAACTACATGGTGAATCAGTCAACACACTGGCAGCAGTTTTAACATATGATCCACACCTATTTCTGAAGAGGTTGCCATCTCCAAGTTGCCAGATTTTCCCACTTAATGGATAGATTCTTATGTTTGGACATAATTTTATCTAAGCGAAAGGTATTATTAGAAGTAAGACACAAATTAAAATAAGGCTGTTTCAAGGTCTACCCAAAAATAAATGATCCAGTCAACGGGATCATTATGGCCAATAAGATGATCTGTGAGTTACTGCATTGCTATTTTGCTATGGCTCTTGGTTTTAGTTTTCTTGGTAGCTGAAGTGCTCAGATTGCTTGCCATGTGTAGACTTGGCTATGATTTCCTAAACTTAACTTAAACATGCGGTTAACGCTAGCTAATGCATGCAGGCTCTTGTGAGTAAGGAGATTTTATTGTAAAATCCAAAATAAGCAGTGAAAAATGGGTTTCAAGCTTTTTTTTACCCAGTCTTCAAAGCATAGTTATATATTTGTCTCTAACCTATTTGGCTGTAGAATCAGAGATACTGTTTCAGAAGTGCATATACACTTTAAATTTTTAAAATATTCACTCATACAAACTCATAAAATACATGGAAAGCATAAGAACATATAAAAAAGTAAAAATCACTCCCAATGGCAACACATGAGGAAATTTACATTTCTGAATATTATGTGATATTCTCAAAATTGCATCATAACTTGATAATGTTTTATACCATGTACATTTCTTCACATCAATAAATTTTTTTGAAACTTAATTTTAATGGATTCACATCATTTCACATTATGAACATTTAAATTTCCCCCACTTTTTGAACATTAACATATTTTCCAATTGTTCACTGTTAGTTTCAGTGCTGTAAACATCTTGGTACATGGCACTTTGTTCTCATCTCTGTTAATCTTTGAAAATATATTCCTTGGAATGGAATTACTGTCTCAAAGAATATGAAGTATTTTAAGAATCTTGTTAACTCTTGCCAGCTTACTTTCCATGAAGTTTATACTAGTTCATACTTCCACCTGTACATAAAAGAATATCTTAAGATATTTTGGGCATCACTGAATATTTAAAAAATTAAAATAATATACCTTTGACAATTTTATAGCTGGAAAAATGATATCTCGGTGTTATTTTAATTTCTGTTTCTTTTATACCTACTGAAGTCTAATAGTTCTTTATAGCTTTATTATTTTTGCATTTTAAAAACTTCTCTGTTCATATATTTGCCTTTATTGATTTGTAAGAATTCTATATGTTTGAAATATATCATTATATTTGTTCAGTGTGTTTTAGCAGTTACCAATAGCTTAATATTTGTAATTTGCATTTCACTAAACATTTTTCTGTGCAAGTTTTGAATGTTATATAATCAAAGCTGTGACTATTTCTTTATGATTTATTTTTTCCTGCATAGAAAGGCCTTCCCCATCTTATAATAAACTAAATATTCACTTACTTTTTTTTATAGTTTTTATATAACCTTTTTAAATCATTCTTTACTACACTTGAAATGTATTTTGGTCTATGTGTGAAGTGTGATTTAACTTCTTTTTCCAAAAAGCCAGTGTTCCCAATATGGGTTGAACTTTCATACTTTTCTTATCTGATGTTTCTTTATCATGAATTAAACTTGTATCTATACTGAGTCCAATTTTAGTGCCATATGCTTTGTTCTATTGATCAGCCCGTCAATTTATCTTTTAGTAACTGGTTAACCAAGCCCCCATTATTTCTCCCTTTTTCTTATCAATTATTATTTTCCCTTTATATTTCTAAATGAACTTTAGAATAATTTGTCAGTTAAAAATACCCCATTGAGACCTGAACTGTTTATTAATATGGAAACAGCTGATAATTTACCCAAATTCAATGTTCCCATTTAACAATGTAGTAGGTCTCTTAATTTATTCACATTTTTTATATTAATAATAGTTCATCTCTTTATGCAATTTTTGGTGTTTTATGCTTTCCATGGTAGATGTGAATGGAATCCCATTGTATTCTCTACTTGGCTATTTTAAGATGTCAATTGTCCAGAATTTCCCGACCAATCCTAATCCTAAGGCAACATAGCAGGCGTTCTTGCTCTACACCTGATTTCAGTAAGAGCGCCCGGGCATAAGACTTCACAACAGAACCATTATTTAGATTGTTGAATAATAACACATTATTATTGTACAGATAATAATATGAAAGTATATAATGGCATAATAATAATACATAACACAAGTATAATAAACACATTATATTTTGTAATTTGATGAATTCCATTCTTTCTTCCCACTTTCATATGCTTTTCTTATACAGATTTGGTTCTTTTCCCACTTTTAATATTATTTTTAGCTTCTTCTATTAGTTATTTTTACACATGTTATTTCTATCTCTGCTCCCATTATCACTGTTCCATCAACAATTGAGTTTTTCTCTTAAGGCAGAATAAATTCACTGTTATGGAAACAAGGTAGCTATAATGTTTGTAGCACTGTACACTAACAATGAGTTTCTTCCATTTTAGTGTTTTCTTGGTGTTGTAGAAGAAGATTGACAGGGGAAAAAAAGTGGCAGTTAATTTCCTACAGATTTTATTTTATACAGATAGTTCAAAGTAGCTTAATTTCATCACTCATGTCATTTAAGCCCTAGGAATAAATTTTCCAAAGCTAAAACAACTTTTTATTTTAATATCCATAAAGTAGAAGAATGCTTCAGGTGAACTATTATGGTGCTATAAAACCATATTTATTACTTGGGAAGTGATTTATTATTACGTAGAAAAAGCAAGTCACCAAATAATGAAATAGTGTAATTCAATTAATGTAAAGTATAAAATTATTATATTGCATAGTATAATGCCTAGAAAAACATACATGCACGAAATTGTAAATACTAGTTTCTGTAGGAGATGGGATTATAGGTGATTTTTAAAATTATTTTTGCTTATCTTTATTTTTTTAAGCTATCTGAAACAGGTATTATTACTTATGTGGTAAAGATAAAATTATGAACATGTTTTCAACAGTAAATACCTCAACTTTATAAATGTAGATAAATCACATTAGATTAAACGCGTTTATCTAAGTGTAAGAAAATACTCTGGTGACTTTCCAAGACAAGCCTGTGAATATTTTGAGCTTTCATTGAATAGATTTGGTAGACATATTGCCAAGGTACAAACTCTCTCTGGGAAAGCATACACAGTCCTCAGTGTCTAAGGAACAATAAGATCTAATTGCTCACCTCCAAACTCTTCCCTAAGTCCTATGAGAAATATGTATTTCATTGGATGTCTGACCTCCAAAACAAGCATATGAAAGAAATGGCTCCCTCTGTTCTTTACCTTATCCATTACGTTCAATCTTTCCATCTCCTTTTACAGTTTTACCATTCGATTTTTTTTAGTATAGTGCCTCAAGGATCTACTTTTTCATCTCTTTAACCTTATCGTTAAATAAAGCGGTCACCTGTACTCTAATAACTCATTTTTCCAGAATTCCTATCTTTAACTGTACGAATTCATGTGCCCTCCTATTTGGTGATAAGTTGCAATTTAAGTTTTGAAATTGTGAAAAGTACTTGCATTTTTAAACCTCTGCAGAGAGGAGAAAACTAATGGTATTCTTTTTTTCTAACCCTGGAAAGCAGTTGAAATTGGAAGACAAATGGTTTGGGGGAAAATAATATATGTGTGTTTTTTAAAGTTACATCTGAAGTGATTAACAGTAAGTACAGTGTTTGAACTATAAATATATCCTAAACAAGCCTATTATCTGAATTACCATAATTAACTAAATTATGTTTCACAAATGTCTTTGCATATATATACTGGATACAAGTTTATATTCCAGATAGGTAAAGATAGGGTATGTGCTAACACAATTTGACAGCAAACACTGAATGACAGGAAAATGCACAGATAAAACCTGCCATGTATGATATTATGATATGATAGACTCTATACTATACTCATGGGCAGATTTCACTTTACTTGGAAAGTTTGCCTCAGTTGGCTAATCAAGGTTTTGGTTTAGATCACTTGGGTCATAAACTCAGCTTTCTTATCAAACAAAGATATTTACAATAGAGTATCTGAAGAAATAAAGGACTTTTGTAGCCAGATGATGTGTTCACAGGTGTTCATTAATCAAAAGCTGATTCTCTCCTTAAAGGAACTCATTTCTGATTTTATTTTTTTCTTCTCTGAGAGGGGACTGCTATTATTTTGTTTTCAGTAATTGATAGTTATGACTACTGTAACCATCAACCTTTTTTATTACTGCCACTTCAGCCTTATGCATGTCTGACTGTCAAATGATTTAGGGGATGGTAATAATCACTCTGATAATACTAGTCTGTTTCCAGGGTTTTCCAGGTTCTTCTCTAAGTGGTCACCAGCCACTTACTTTTCTTCTCTCACTCCCCGCCACCTCTTTCACTTCAATTAGAAATATTTGTTTGTTTGTGGGTTTATTTATTTACTATTTTTCTTTAAAATATGCTCAGTATACAAAATGTATTCAACAATTTTTCAGTCAGCTCAGCAGATTATCTCTTTTCCGCTTTTAAAAGAAATCTAGATAAGAGGAGAGAATAGGATGAAAACAAAAAGTGAAAATTGATGTGACCCTTGTATCATGGAGAGCCATAACCAAGTCCCTAGTAAATCCCTAGTGACCTACACAGACCCTATAGGAGAGCCCAATTGGCTTCCCAATTCTTTGGTTCCATGATTTGCCCAATGCCCTTCCTCTACCTGAGACATTTGAGACCTTCTCCCCAAGTCTTCCCTCAATCAAAGTCTATACTCAAAGACTTTTTTTTTTTTTTTTTTAAAGTATTTGTTTATTTATTTATTTATGGCTGTGTTGGGTCTTCGTTTCTGTGCGAGGGCTTTCTCTAGTTGTGGCAAGCGGGGGCCACTCTTCATCGCGGTGCGCGGGCCTCTCACTATCGCGGCCTCTCTTGTTGCGGAGCACAGGCTCCAGACGCGCAGGCTCAGTAATTGTGGCTCACGGGCCCAGTTGCTCCGCGGCATGTGGGATCCTCCCAGACCAGGGCTCGAACCCGGGTCCCCTACATTGGCAGGCAGATTCTCAACCACTGCGCCACCAGGGAAGCCCCTACTCAAAGACTTTAAAGATTCATCTATAATTCTATTCCTTCTTCTCTGCCTTTCCAGATTTCTTCCATCAACTGACTTCCTTTTCCCCTCCTCTGAATTTCCTTAGTGATATTTTTAAAGGATGTGAAATATGCAAGTATCATTTATCTTGGAAAAGTCTACTTTGAGAAATCTAGTTTTAGGATCCCAGTCTTCAAATTTATAACTGTGGCTATTTTCTACCTGAAGTTTCTTTTTCTGAGGACCACTCTATTTCTTCTCTGTCATATATTTGGCCTCTTAATAGCATTAAAATATGTGTGTGTGTGTGTGTGTGTGTGTGTGTGTATTTTGTCAGAGCACTGCTGCTAGATTATATGGTAGAATACAGGTGATGAATTGTTGATCAACATAAAGCAGAGACTTTCTTTAGGCATTTAGGGCAAAATCAGAGGCATTTGTATAATTCAAAATATTTATAATGATATTTTTAGTGGAAAATGAGCAACATGATTTTTTTTTTTTTTGGTTTAAAAAGCATGAGCAAAAAATGCTAAATTTATCTACATCATCCATGTGGTGGTTATCAAAACTTTGGTTTCCATTTGAGTGTAAAGAAAAATAAAGGAATATGTGGCATATACATGTTTGCAAATAAGTAGGTGCTCAAGGTAAGTACAGGATGGAATAGATTGAAACAGAGACATTTAAGGTTACCTAACATAGTATAAACCAAATTTCTCTCAACTTTGGTAGCCGCTTCATGAAGAATAATTTTTCAGGACAAATTTTAGAGTTACCTTTTAAAAAGGTATACTGATGTATATGTTCTTATTGTGTATCATGTGTACAATTCATTCCTGAAATTTATTTCTTAGTTTTATCCCTACAAAACACTCACACCAAAGCAGACCTGGAAGATACTTTTGAACAGAGAGAAACAAAATATAAAAACTAAAGAAACTAAAATACACAGAAACAAAAAAATTCTATATTTCATTATTTTAATTGATTTTAAAATGTGTAAGCACTTTGATAGATTCTACTTTATATAGGATTTACTGGTTTTCAAAGCATATAATGCAACAAAAAAAGCGAACCTAGATTCTTTTTTTCTTGTTCATTGGAGCTATCACATCTCATCTATCAGATCTCTAAGTAGAATTTTAAAAGTGGGGTACTCTCTCACGCCCAAGGACTATGAAATTAGCATATGAATGTGTAACGGATTATTTGAAGTAATAATTAAGGGAACAATACAAAAAGGAACTGAAGAGAGCTACCAACACCTGGGAATCTTGTATTGAAAAAAGCTTGCTTAACGTAAGTAATTAAAAACCAAGCACAAATGCTGATTGTGTAACAATAAAGCCCTACAAGGAGAGCTAAATCTGCTGATATTTTGCTGTCATCCTTTAGCCTGAATCATTAAAACAAGAGCTTACTGTTTTATCTGTTTCAACAGAATACTTGTTCAATGTAAGTTTTGTGTGGTATTTGATCTTCTGAAATCATCAAAATGCACTTATGTGACAAAAATGTCTTTACATTTTAAAAATATTTATATTCAAAACATAAAAGATGACAAAAAATCTTTTCCCTGTGGTCAGTGCAAAGTTTCAGAGGAAAATTCCAACTGATGGTCAGGTCAGATTAGGTATACAGTCAATTCTCTATAATTTTTTTTTTTTTTTTGATGTGGACCATTTTTAAAATCTGTGTTGAATTTGTTACACTATTCCTTCCGTTTTTCTTATGTTTTGGTTTTTTGGCCCCATGGCATGTGGGATATTAGCTCTCCGACCAGAGATCAAACCCTCACCCCCTGCATTGGAAGGCGAAATCTTAATCACTAGACCCCAGGGAAGTCCCAATTCTCTATAATTTATTTGTCTAAGTAATTCCTGCTGGTAAAGTTCAACCCCAGTGTATTGTTTTGTTTTATTTTGTTTCTCTTGAAGAGGTTCCTACTCAGGCAGAGCACTTAAGAGAGTAACCAATAGCTCAGGATTGTTAGGAATCCTTGATATTGTGGAAGACTTAGTGAGTACGAGGCAGAAGCCATGGATTATTGATTCCGTTTTTGTCACTTTCTGCCTGTACAAACCACTTACATTTCCTTGGGAAAAATTACCTTATCTCTAAAACAAGAATTGTTTTTTTGTAGTCTGTTAAAGTCTGGATCAAATGACCTTTGAGGCCCTAATTGTATATATTCCTTGATCATGAAAAAACACTTGTCCCCAGAATTTAACCTTAAATGACTACCATTTTATGGTACAACTCTATTTAAAAAATAAATTATGAATGACTACCATTTTATGGTACAACTCTATTTAAAAAATAAATTATGAACCTAATGATTATTTTTTAAGTAGAAAAGCAAATATATGCATGAATATTCAAAGCAGCATTATTCATGATAGCCCCAAAGAGGATACAACCCAACTATCCCTCAGTTGATGAATGGTTAAAAGAAATGTGGCATAGCCAGCGTCAAAACAAAAATTACAGCATACAAAATTAAACAGGCAAGGAAAACTTTCTTCATGGCTATTGCAGTAGGGGAGAGAAGGCAGAATCAAGTCTGAGCTCAACTCTGATGAGGCAGAGGGGGTAAGGTTTTTTACGAGCTAGGTTGAGCCCCAGTGTGAAAGTAATGCAGGACATGAGAGGAAGTCATAGGCCATCTGCATTTGCTAATTGTCTCTATTCAAAGGAAAAATAAGCTCATATCATTATGACAGGAGGTAGTTTTTGCAACTTGGAGCAAGACGCCTCTCTGGAAGTTAGGCTCCTACCCTCCCACAGAAAATGGGAGATAAGGATGCTTATTTCCTTCAATGGTTACATTTCAGAGAGACAATTCCCATATTCTTGAGAAGTACAGTCCTAGTTGTAAAATTGGCATGTGGCTAATAAAAAAGATTTACATCTTAAAGGAATAGAGAGAAAATTTATAAGTTTTCTAAACTGAATGCTGGAAGAAAAGGGAGGTCAAGAGCCTAGAGCTAGGAAGTAGTCTGTCTAAAGTTTAGTCAAGCTGAGGGGAACTTTAAGGCCATCTTGGTCACCGTACAATAGAGTACTATTAGACAATAAAAAGGAATGAAGTACTGATATATCCTACAACATGGAAATGTTAATTATGCAAAGTTAAAGAAGCCAGTCACAAAAGGCCATGTATTGTGTGATCCTGTTTTTAAAAATATCTAGAATATCCAAATCTATAAAGTAGTTTAGTGAAGGTAGAGATGAGGTAGGGGGTGGCAGCTAAAGGGTATGGGGTTTCTTTTTGGGATAATGAAGATGTTCTAAAATTGTTTGTAGTGATGATTGCACAACTCTGTGAATATACTAAATGCCATTAAATTTCATGGGTGAATTGTAAGATGTGTAAATCACATTTCAGTAAAGCTATTATAAAAACAAATATTTGTTGAAATGTGCTCCACGGCCAGTAGAATATTTACCTATATTTATGGGTAATGAAATTTTTAAAACAATTTTTTTTGTTTTCTCCAAGCTAGGTTTTGGTTTTGAATAATCTGTGGATTCAGAATGTGTATTTCTGAAAGCTGGCCTGCTTTTAAGTTTTTATAAAATATTTTAGTATGTATTACCATGTTCTACTAATCAGATTGTATATAACATGGGAGAGAAAAATAATTTCTGAAATGTCCTTGAGGTATTTGCCTCCTTGAAATTGGGAGCTGTCAATAAAGAAAAACACACCTGTGTAGAGGGAATAAGAGGAAATAGAGTCTGTCTTCCCAGCTGATGAGAAAGATCTATCTATCTATCTATCTATATAATATGTATATATGTATATGGTATGGTATGGTATAAATAAATCCTCACATTCAAATGAGAGCTATATTGACAGAACCCCAATTTATGAATAAGTAATGTTCCACACGCTCATTTGTAAACTAGCTATTTGTAGCCTTTTCTTCTCTTTCTTTTTTCTTTTTTTTTTTGGCCACGTCATGCAGCTTGCAGGATCTCAGTTCCCAAGCAGGGACTGAACTCGGACCACAGCAGTGAAAGCCGGGATTTCTAACCACTAGGCCACCAGGGAACTCCTGTAGCCTTTTCTACAGAAATAGTTTTGTCAACACTGATCAGGTTCCAAACCTAGTTCACAAAGATTTATTTTGCCCACAGTGTAGCTGAAATGAGGTACGAGGGTTAACACAGGCTGGGATAAAGGGGACAATAGCACGATGGCACGGGAAGGAGGAGGACGAATCATAACATACCTGCTTCTTGGGTACAGGAATGACCCCAGCCAAAATTTTGAATTGTGTGGAGTGAGACTTTGCCTTCCATCCATTTTCTTTTCTGTACCCCTTGTCCCATGTTCAAGATGTAGAGCCTCTATCTCTAGGTCATGAGGCATCCACTGCTTTTATGGTACTCCAAGCTTCCCACTGTATTACCTCATCAAGCATCTCTGTTCCTCCAAGACACAAATTCACCTACACCGTCTAACACAACCTTTCTCCCAGCCAACATACACACACACATTTAAATTTCCATTTCTTCAAGGCAGCTAATTTTGTTTTGCATTGTAGGGAAGTAAATTTTGAAAACGTGGTAACCTCTGGATCTCCTAGAAGCATTTACAGATAAAACTTGGGTTGTAACCTTAAAAGTATCTCTAATCTATAGGATTTCAAGTATTCAACTTAGGGAATGGTAAGAAAAGTTCGAAGATAGGACAAGCTGTCCTTTCTGACCCCAGTCTCACTTTGGAATGAAACCCTCTGGGTTGCTCCTGCTTTTCACAGAATATTTTCTTCGTCTCTGTCTGAACTTTAGCAGTTTTTAAATGTGCCCTGCTAAAACTCACACTAATTACCAGAGCATGGACAGTGGAGTCTATAATGGTGGCAGTTGGAATTGGGAGGAGACATTGGGAAGGTGACATAGAAGAGAGTAATCAAGGACCATTTATGGTATGAATGATGCTTTGGGCATCTTATATTTTTTTAAATTTGCACACATATATTTTTCTATGCATTGATCAATTGGTTTTTCTTGGTTGTAGATTGGGCTTATGGATACTACAGACAACAGAGAAAACTTGTTGAAGAGATTGGCTGGTCCTATACAGGTAAATATATTAGAATATAATGAAATTCAGTGGAAAATTTTATTGTTTTTGTATCTGTTTTTATATGTAAAAGAAAACTTTGTAGCTCCACACATCATTTTAACTAAGCTACATGGGTATGCAATTAATCACTAAAAATATATCATATGCAAAGTGATTTCTAGTGATTTTCCATTAGCAAGTTGGTAGCGTAGAGTATATTGATCTCAGACAGAGCTAGATTTGAATCTCAGATCCACACTAGCTATGTCTCCTAGGGAAAAATGCATAACCTAATTGAGGTTCAGTTTTTTCATCTGAGAAATGGAGGGTTTTTCTGAGCATTAAATGAGATAAATGGAGTTGGCACAGAGACTCCTTGTAAATAGAAAATTCTCAATAAATGTTATGATCACAGTTGTTGTTATGATCAATATTAACAAATATTGACGGGAATCTTGCTTTCAAAAGTGGTTTCCTTTTGAATTACTGTGCTGAGTTAATTGGAATCAGGGTCTAACGTGATTTTGTATGATTACCAGACGTGGCTTTGAGCATCATGTGTAGCTGAAGTTGGCTTAAAATAGTTACATCCAGAAATCCTGATCAGAAACGTTAGGAAAGAAGAGAAGCTCTAGGCCTGATCAGATGAGCCTGGATGGAACCTAGAGGGAACATGACATGCCTCATGACCATCTGAGATAAAGCTGAGTAGTAGAGTTGGGTACTCATTAGAAATAAGATTGGGTTGATAAGTTGGGATCAAATTAAAAGGGCTTCAACAAGAGCCTAGCCAATTTGGACTTTATTTTATAGATGAAGGGCAGAAGCATGATGAATTTTGTAGCAAGGCATGCATTTTCTTTCTTTTTTTATTCTTACTTTAGAAGTAGAAACTTAAAAAAAAAAAAAATTCAAACACAAAGAAGAACATAAAAATCGCTTTTTACTCCCACCAGTTACATCCACTAGAAAATTTGGTATATTCTTTTCAGGCCAGTTTTTATTATATTATGTTTATATATTTTTTACATACAGTTTTGCATCCAATTTATTCTGGAAATTAGTTTTGAGCAGTGACAATTCCTGTTGATCCTGGTACTTAATAGTCCATTGAATAAATGTTTCATTTTTAATCATCCAATTCAAGCTATTCACTGTTTAAAGAAATGGTGGCAAATAGATGAATAGCTACGTCTATATTTTTATCATTTTTTATTAGAGAATCCTTGATATACCATTATTGAGTAGAAGAAAATAAATGCTTTCAAAATTATTGATACACATGACCTAATTGCTTTCTAGAGAACATATATATGCTTACATATAGTATAAGTAAGTGACTACCCCGCTGAATAAACCAGGATTTAATGACTGTCATTTTGAAAATCCTCACCAATTTGACATGTTTAAAAAATGACATTTTGTTTTAATTTGTTCTGTTTGATTACTGTTGAAGTCAGGATTTTAATTTTTATTAGTCATTTGTATCACCTTTTCTATGAAATAAGTTAAATTAGAACATGGAAAATCATCAAGATATCCATCAAAGCAGGAAAAATTGAACAAATTAAGGCATATCTAGCCTGTGGATTACTGTGCAGATGGACATGTGGTTGTTCTGTATGATATTGTATAGAAAGACTTGCTCTTAATTTACCCATTTATAATTATGACCTATATATCTAACGAATTCTGCCTTATTATTTTTAATTTTTTTAATCTTGAGAAATATATAAAAACAAAGATTCTCCATAACTCTAGTCCATTTTTAATTATTTAAAGTAATTATTCTTTTTTAAAAATTTTGTTTATGTTTTGCTCTTATGTACTTAATGTAATGAATATCCTCAAATTCTATTTACTTGAGCAATTTTTTTTCAGAAAAAAATGGACTTTAACAAAAAGAGAGTTGTTGGATCAAAGTGCCTACTGTTTTTAATATTAATATATATGGTCAAATAAATATGGTCAAATTTTAGAAAATTGTGTTAATTTATCCATTTCCCCACATTTTTACTCACACTAATTTTAAAAATCTGATCAACTTGTTTGACAAAAAGTAAAATTCCATTTTTAATTTGCTTTTATCTAATTACTTAATTTCTTAAATTACCCCAAATAACAGGGTTTAGGTTAGGATTTTGGGAGGACATATGGTAAATAAGTACTACCTGAAGTAATGGTTAAGTGAATAAGAATGGTACACCTGAGTAAGTACTATAAAAAAATGAACAATCCATTTATTTACCCTAAACAATTTCACTTTTGTTTTCAGTAAAAGTGTGTGTTACATTCTACTTGAATAAATTTGTGTCTTAGTTTCTCTGGATTTAATTCCAGGTGCTGGACCAATTTTTCTCTATTATATACATAACTCATACAACGTAAGGATTTTAAACTAAGTTATTTTGAGTAAAAGGTATCTTTTAAGTATCTTTATATTATATTTAAGGTATTTTTTAAGTATTTAAGGATGTAAACATAAGAGAAAAAATACTTTCCTTTAGTCTGACCTTATTAAAATAATACTAGAGCTATAAATATTAACAATAAAACAATCCTTAAACAAGAACAAAGAAATAATATATAACTGTTGTAGAAAACTTGATACATAAAGATGTTCATAGGATAAAAATCAGCTGGTTTAGTTTTGTTAACATCTACCTTCCTAGTTTGAGGGGGAACTAAAAGCAGGTTATTTTACTTTAACTGATGAACTTTTAAACAGAGAACTCATATATTTACAAATGAAAAACAAGCTTTAATGCATCCTTCATTCTCCCTAAACCTAGAATCAGAAAATGGAGGACCTGTAGCCTAGGGAGAGAGAGGGTTACAGTTCTCATCACCCCAAGCAAGGGCAGGTGTATGAGGGGTAATGCTGCCTGTTTCCAGCAGCCTGAGGTCCTTGAGGTTCCTGAAGGTGCCTCCTCAGGGCAGGAGAAGACAAGAAGATGGCAGTTTTACCAGTAGCTTCTGGCAAATACCACCATGCATATATTGTTATCTTAGGAGGCAGCCACAGAGCTCTTCCTTTTAATGGGCTAATTGCATGTAGACGTGGCACCTGAAGAGTGGCCAGTCTTTCATGGATGGATCTATGCATAAACAATGCACAGTTCTTTGTTTTATAATCCAGTTGCATCATCCTGGTCATAACTTAAGGCCTATTGGCTTTAGCTCCTTTAAGAGACAGTCTGGTGATCAAAGGGATAGATTCGTTAAAAAGTGTCATTTGCTATGGGAGGAGGGGTGGTAGGTCTCAAAAGGGAATGTTCCAGAGTTGAGGTTGAGGGTGGAAGCTTACCAGAGGATCCTAGGAAGAGATTAGAAAGAGTTTCAGCTGAGGACATTTTATAGCTGCTTAGCTCAAGCTGAGTGTGGATTGATTATTTTGTCTGAATTCCTAGAGCGTCAAAAAGAAAACAAACTAAAGCCTTTATCTAAATAAACATATCTCTCCCAAGCAAATCACACCAAAGCCAAGCATTTTAAATGTGGATTATTCACTATTAAGTATATTACCTCAAATGTAGATAAAGGTTGGTAGTCTTTTCAATTTCTATGATTATTATTCCACCTGGAAAATGAAAAACTATATGTGCTAACTGTGTAAAATTTCAGGATAAATTAATTTTAAGATTCTTAAATTTAAGTAATTGATGAATGGCTGAAGTAAATTGGTTTTGACCACACATAGTCCTAGTTTTGTTCACAGCAGCTTATCTTGTTGAGCTTTGTCAGATTAGCTGCAATCTCAGAAGAAAAGACCTACCCTTGAATGTTTGTATATATAGAATTCTATTCATAAAAATTACTAAGAACATCATAACATCTGTCTGTAAGAGAGCTCATTGCTTCACCATAAGCCATTTAAAAATATCATATGGCACATCAAACATGATTTAAATGGAATCATTTAAGCCAAGGTTGTTTAAGAAAGATTACACAATTGTAATATGTGAAGAAACAATAAAAATCCCTGCTGGCTACCAAATGGATGGAGAAATAGAGGGTGGAAGGGGAGGAGAAGGTATTACTCTTTCAGCTGTGTTTTTTTTAACATAGGTCATAAACAACTTTTCTATTCAGGATATATTCTATAATTATGTTGAGAAATGGCAGGGTTGGTAAATATAGTCACCAGTCCCATTTTTAAAGTTATTACAAGAAGGTGAGCAAAGTTCGTTTGTCACTCTGCAATGAAAGAATGAATTGTAAATCTGGGAATGTCAGCACTAAAATCCAGTTCTTTCCTTAGTAACTTCATTTCATGTAAGGGTTTCATAAAGGTTTCTTCTGAAGGTTTCACATAAGGTTTCTTTCTGTTAACCTTAAATATTTTATAACAATGCCTGAACAAAGACAATTCAATGAAAAAAAAAAAAAACTAAGTCATTTGGTCTTTTTTTTTTTTTTAATATCATGAACACATAGCCCATAATGATCACATGAGATTAAGATCTTCCTTCTGTTTGAGTTGTTAGACCTTTTCACCTTCAAGCAATGATGAGATCATCAGAAATGAATGGACTTTCACTGCTCTGTTCCTAGAAGTAGTCACTATTGAAATGTAGTCTTTATTTCCTGGAAATTAAAAAAAAATATTCTGTTGGTTCTTTTTCACCATACCTTAAGACAACTTGAAACTGAAAATTTTGTATTGATATATTCTCAAGTGTTCTTAAACCCAGACACCTTTAAAGTTTTAGTTAAAGGGTTGCATTGGGTACAAGTTAGGCCACACGGGAGTCACAATTAGACACTTGACTGAATACCTCGGAAGGAGGAAGTCTCTGAACGCTGAATTGATTTCTGCTTCCTTAAATAGAGTATCCTGTCTAAACAGTATTTCCAACACATATATAGACTAGAAGATGCTACTTATGGAAAACAAAAGAACCATAATATAAGGTTGTGTATTGTCTGGTTTGATGTTTGGCATTTATTTTTGGACCATAGTTAGGTTTAGTAATTTTACTTCTCTTAACCTAGGAGAAAGTAGGCCAAAGGTAACTCAGAAAGAAAATTTAAATCTACCTTGAATAATGACTGATTTCTGGCTCATCCAGCCCTCTCTTTACATCTGGAATCTGAAAACATTTTTAACATATTATGTTTTCCTCTGAATCATCACTCCTTATCTTAAACAGACTGTTCATTTCTCATTTCCAACTTGAGTGAAAAGGCAAGTTCTAGAACTCCATGTATAGAATTACCTCATTTTTGTAAAATATTATATGTTTATATGGGCATAGAAGAGAGGCCTGGAAAGATACACACCACCCTGTTGTCAGTGGTTACCCCTGAAGAACAGGACTATGGAGGGCCATAGGAGGCAGGAGACTATCACGTCTTATTGTATGCTATTCGTATTTCGCTAGTTGTTTAAACACCTATATTGAAACAAAAGGTTTTCAACTTGCTTCTCTTAGTTTTAGCTAAGAAGGACAAGGTAGTTGGAAAAGGACCACAGCTTTGCATTTTCACCAGTCAGAATGTAGGGTCCCTGCTAAGCTGCAGTGAGAGGATGCCACAGACATCTAATCAGAGCACGAGGGCATGTAGAGTCAGGCTGTCCGGTCATCACTAACATTCAGACTGACCAGGCTGTTTAACTGCTCTGTATTTCAGTTTTCTTTCAGTAAATAGTTTTTAACAATGCCCTACCGGATTGTGCATGAATCAAATCAGTGTTCCACATTGTTGTAGGAAATCTCTTTGAGCAGTTATGCTACAAATCCAAGTGATTATTATGACAGTGTCTTAACTTGAGCCCAAACAGATTAAACAAGTCGGGGTGTATCTGATAATCTCACAAGAGGATTAGAAGGGTTTGTTTAAATGCATATTATAGACAGGTATTTTCTGTCATTGTACATTTTTAAAAGTTTACCTAAAATGTATGACTGAGCAGACTTTCCCTATGCTAAATGTGATGAGTAGAGCATGCCTCATTGTAAAGGCTGAATAGGTTCAGTTAAATAATCTAAAACTTAGCATGTATTTTTCTGCAACTATCACTTTAGTATAGAACTGAAAAAATAAAGGTGTGGCTACAGATTAGCATTACAATTAAATAATCATTGCTGAATGTATCTAAGAGTAAAACAATATGCCAGTAGTAGTCCCCTGTGAGTAAAGTTAAAATTGCACAGATTCTCTAGGCCAGCCTCATAACCACCCCTGCTGACTATACTTGGTAGTCTTGAATGGATTGGACAAGTCCCTTAGCAGCTCAAGATGAGAACATCTGGCTGTTTCACCTTCTGTCTGTGCTCAAATGTCTGGGCTTAGTGGCTGGGTGTACTGTTCTCCCTCCCTTTTCTGGACCTCCTTTATCTCACTTTCTGTGTTTACTCTGAAGTGCCCTGGTTCATAAAATTCATCTTTCAGTAAAAAAAAAAAAAAAAAAAAGCACCAAGAGAGAATATTACATGATTAATTAAAAAAAAAAAATCTAAGATCAGACTACAGTTTGTGTAATCACACAGAATTCATGTAAATATTTTCAACATTTAGGCAAAATACCATTGCAATTATTTTAAGTTGACCTATGTCACCTTCTTATTTTATGAATCAGTAAAGGCTGAGTGCAAGGCTTATTTACCTAGTTTCCTGTCTTCTGTGTGGTAACTCTGACTCTTTAAACCGAGGATTTTCAAAGAGCAAAAAGATGAAGAATATGTAAATGACTCATTTCTTCTATTCAGAAAGATTTCTTATTAACTGAAGCAGAGAATTATTGATACAAAAAATTATTTTGAAATATATTCAGATATGTTTAGGACTGATTTTCTTCCCCTTTATCCATTGAATGTATATTGAATGTATATGGCTATCTCTCTATCCTGCTACCTATGAATACAGGTCTCTGTTATAACCATGTAGTATGTTTTGTTCAGGTAAGAGATGCTTTTGGCCAGAGCTAGAACTTTTCTTGGCTGGAATGCAGAGGATCTTAGAGGTTCTTTGTGGCTTCTGGCAAACCAGCCTCCAAACTGTTATAGACTGTGCAGGGACCGTCTTAACTACCGCAGAATATTCTGGGACACTTAACAGCTGCCCAGATTCATTCCTCAAACTGTATATGCCTAGGGTTCCATGGGGAGGGAAACGAACTTGAACCCTATTTAGGGGTAGATTCAGAGTAGTATCTAATAACCTAGGGAGGTGGGCTTGAAGAAAGCCAGGACTGAGAGAGGCAGTCGGGAGCCCCTGAGAAATAATTAGCGTGACTGAGGAAGAAACCTGGCAGCAGAGGTTGAGTGCAGAGTGGAGCCTGGCGTCAGTGGGACCAGCTTCCAGGTTCCCTGTGATGCTCCCGCCTGTTGGCGGGGCTGCTCCCCACCCAGAGGCCCCCTCACTTTTAAATGCCTGTACGCCCTGTCCTGAAAACAAAGAGCTCAAGCAACTCCACTGTGGGCTCCTTCTCAAAGAGCCCGAAATGAGAAGACCACCCTGGGGGTTCCCAGGCAGACTCACAGGCAAGCCAGCCCAAGGGCAGGCATCCAGTCCCATCCAGCAGCTGCCCATAGCCAGGGAGGTGATTGACAGTCTCTAGGAAGGAGCGGCAACCTTGAACTTAAAATCAGATTCTTGTCTACCTAGGCTAAACTTTAGTCCCTTAGAAGACGCTATCCAGCTCTAATTTAACAGATTAGTTTTTTTTTTGTTTTTTTGTTTTTTTTGGCTGTGTTGGGTCTTCGTTTCTGTGCGAGGGCTTTCTCCAGTTGCGCCAAGTGGGGGCCACTCTTCATCGCGGTGCGCGGGCCTCTCACTATCGCGGCCTCTCTTGTTGCGGAGCACAGGCTCCAGACGCGCAGGCTCAGTAGTTGTGGCTCATGGGCCCAGTTGCTCCGCGGCATGTGGGATCCTCCTAGACCAGGGCTCGAACCCGTTTCCCCTGCATTGGCAGGCAGATTCTCAACCACTGCACCACGAGGGAAGCCCCAGATTAATTTTTGATGACAACTTTTTGAGAAAGAGGAGACCGTACCCGGGCTGAGGAGACCGTGTGATAAGACTGTAGATGCCTTTCTGATCATTTCTCTGCTCCTGTCATTTCTCCCAGTGACAAAGTCAGTGAGCCATTATCTTGATGAGTATCAAGAGTAACGATCTTGACACTTGGTATATGTTTTCCCCCAAAATGAAAATCACTTATTTCTCATTATAAAAATAACACACGTTCATTTAAGAAAACTCATATATATATGATTTATATGTAAGTGCAGATTTATTTATGTATAAATATATAAATGTATTGATGTTTATGAATATAAGTATGTATAAGCACAATATAAATATAATATAAATGTATTGTATTTATAAATATTTACCTATAAATATATTTACGTAAATATCTTAAATATATATGTAAAATTTAAATAAATTTATATAGAAATGTATATGATAGCTGGAATTCATAGAAAATAGCTATAAATCTTAAAGAATTGGAGAACAAGAAAAGCTGTATTTTATAGCCCTTTGCCACCTGGAAATTGAAACAATAGCAGAGCCACCCAGAATCAGCATCAAAGCACATTCAAAAGTTGGCACATGCCGAACTGGATTATCTCTAAACTACTAACAGCTAATCTAGCTTTTTTACATGTGTGTTTCCTTTCATATTTCATGAGTATCTCTATGAAGTAAGAGCTGCTTGCAGCACTTTTTTCATAAATAACATAGAGTTTTCTTTTCTAAAACCCCCAAAGTTGCACCCATGCCTATAGCGCCCCATATATCCTTGAGGAGATTCTAAGGTTCAGTTAATCTGTGTTAGAATGTGAAGGAGTTGACTTCTTATCACTTCTTGACTTGCCTTCTACCTGGATGTTATTATATACTCCTCGACAAAGCGAAATTTAAAGTTTTGAGATCATTAGTTTAATGAACCAGTACTTACTGGATGTATAACATGAGCCAGACACTTTCCCAGGTTCCAGGGATGCAGAAGCAATCACATGCCAACAACAGATTACAAAGTGTGACAAATGCCCCAGTAGTAGACTGTGGTGACACAGGTCTGTGGCCCCTACGTAGCTTAAGGGGTTCAGGGGAGGCTCCCGAGAGCGAGAGAAAGGGACTTTAAATGGAGATAAAGCATAAGTAGGAGCTAACTAAGCCAACATGGGTGAAAGATTGTTCCAGGCAAAGAGAGTGGCCATGCTAAGCTGTGGGTGAAAGAGAAATCGAAATCGCTATGCCCCAGCCTCTCTAGTACTCTTCCTCTCTGGACAGAAAACTAGGAATGTGATGAGAACATTCTTAGGGCCCCATGAATTAATTCTGGTTTAACTGCTATCCTATCCAAAATTCTAGATAATAAAATTTATAGCATACTTGATTGATTGGCAATAACTTAAATTTTTAGTTATTGACCTATTTGTACTAAGGGATGTTAGGCATGATTTTTCATCACTGTTTTAGTTAGTAAACTAAGGGAACTGGAACTAGTGAAAGACACCAAAAGAGGGGGATGTTAGGAAGGCAGGGGGAGGGAGAGGGTTTTACAGAATCCAAACGAGAGAGGGTGTCAAGGAGACGGGACTAACCATGTCGCATGACTTCACAGGGAGTGCAAGCTGAGATAAAGATGATGAACCTCATCATAGTCTAAGGAAGCAGGTTTTAGTGGGGTTTCCTTTGCTATTTTGTCTGATAAGTAACAGGGTCTGGGGTCAGACTATCTAACTGCTTAGCTTCAGCATGGGCTTCATAGGCTCTGCCTCTTTTATTTCCTCATCTGTCAAAAGAGCTAATAATGGTACCTACCTCAAAGGGCGCAGCAATGATTAAATGAGTCAGTATATTCATAGCACTTAGAACAGTGCCCAGTACATATAAAGTGCTCAATAAAGGTATTAAAGTCAGATCCATTCTCCGTAATACTCAGGACTTCTTTTGTACCAGGTTAATATCCATCACACTGTTCTCTTTCTAAAGTACGGATGTGATTATATTATTCTCCTGTTTGAATCCCTTCAGTTGCTCCCCATCACTTACAAAATGAAAAATGGACTCTTTAGTGTGGCATAGAGTGACTTTCGTGATTCGTTTCAGCCCACCTATCCTGTTCCGCCCCCCATAATTATCTTTCCCCCTGCCTTCTGCTGTGCCAGCATTTTCAAAAGCAGGTCTCTCTGATTCTAATCATTCTTCACTGTTTTGCCAGAATTCCAAACCTCTGCGCCTCCTTTAAGAAGTGAGGCCTTCCTGATTCCTGTTGCCCCCAGGCCAGTGCAGATCCCTCACATTCCTCCCGTGTCCCTGTGCCCTCCTCTTTGTTGCACATAACACAAGGACGTGGCAGGTCCCGTGTTTTATTCATCTTTCCTTTCGCATAGTGTGGCACATGGTATGTACCCTGCAAGTATTTATGCCATGAATGAATAAAGCTGAGACATGATAGTGTTTTCATTTTACAAATGGAGAAAGAGAGATGAAGTCACTTGCCCAGAGTCACAAGCTGAGCAGCAGACTGGAAACTTGAACCTGGGTCTTGACTCCCAGGGCTCTTCCTGAGACTCCTTATGGCCACATCTCAGTCATTTGTTTCAGTGATGTGGGTTACAACACAAAGCTGTTAGATTTTTTAATTATCGTGTAGATATAAAAAATGCTGGTTCCAAAGCCATCGTGTTTGGTATGGTCTTTTTGCTTTATGCATATGTCTTTTTATTGAAAAGTGGAATTGTGGGTGCCTTTTATTTTCATCTCTGCTTGTCCATATCTTCTAGCTTGTCTACACTAGATATATATTTGTTTTATAACCAAACGGGGCTTAAACATCTATTTAATATAATATAAATTTATTTAAATTAATTTTTATTCTATGTGTGATTAACGAGTTGTTTTGCGTCACAGAAAGTCTTCTGCTTCTGCGTATTTCCTCACTTCATATAATCTAATGGTTTATATATCTGAGGGCCTTGTATCTGGGTCTCCTCCTACTTGGCTGTAGCAGGTGAACTTCTTTACTGATCAATAAAGTTGAAAATACTATAGTAGTCATCTATATCCTTAAAGAGTAGGTAATGAATTGTAATTAGTGTGGAAATGGATACTGTTCTCTTAGAAAGATGGCCATAACATGATACACTTGCATTTCACCCAGACTCGATCTAGCCAGGATTCCATTGAGCGCACTTAAAGTCTCAGACAACTTGATTTTCTTCTCTCCTGTAGTGCAGTATATTCACTCTGCATTCGTTTCACAATCGGGATCGTTATCCTAGCTCAGTGAGAATCAATTTCCCATAGTTGACTGTCTGAATCACTGCCAGCTCAGTCACATTTTCTACATCATTTACCAGAAAGTATAGTTTTCTAAAAAGTCAGAACAATTATGCAGGGAACCTGTAGCCTTGATATGCTCTCAGAACGTGCTTCAGAGAAGTCACCCTACTGGAGCTCACGTTCTTTTGCACAGTGTTGCTGACCTGTGGATCAAAGGATCCCCCATTCCAATTCCCCATTTTCTAAGTGAGCCTCTATTGACATGAAAGAGTTCATTCTCTTTTGAAAGGAGAACAGTTCATCTTCAGAGTGCAGCGTCTATGGTTTCCTTTTAGCAGCATAGTTACATCTTTAATTTCTGTGGAGATAGTGAGGAAAGCCAGTTCGGGATATGTTTATGTGGCTTCAGAGTAGATTTGGGGAGAAGATTCTGTGACTTTTAATTATGATCCTTTACCCCCCCCCCAAAGTACATGTTTTGGTAAATTATAATAACTGTTCTATGCCTTTCATTTATGGTGATTGAGATTGCTTTTTTATGCTTCTTCAGCACAAGGAAGAAGGTTTGATTTAAAGTCCAAGTCTTATTGACTTTTTTTTATCCCATCAACATTTTTAAAAGTAAATTGAGTAGAAATTTAAGTTTGGGCTTATGATGCAAATTCCTCTAATGTGTCTGACCTTTGTTTAATCATTTATGGGTTATCACTGCAAGATGTTTATATAGATTAGATACCACAGAGATCTAAGGAACTATATTTATCTGATGCTAATTAATATTTGGCATTAAATAGTCTCGTCACCTTCCAATTTCCTAATGTTAAGCAGTTCAACAGCAAGCAGCTATTGGTCAGATAACTATTAAACTTTGTCAATTATATATATATATAATGTGTGTGTGTGTGTGTGTATATATATATATATACACACACACAAACACAAGTTTTTCACCGTATTTGGACTATGTTAGAATAGATTACAAGATGTTGAAATTCACACATCTTGGGAGGGTTGTATGTTATAGGTTATCACTGAAAAGTTATTTATTATATGTTTAATAATGTTAAGGTTCATGCTGAATTATCACAGTTGATTAGTGTATTTTTGCTCACAGTATGTGATGATCCATCAACTAAAAATAACTTTTGTGACTGTATGAAATTCCTTCGCATTTAAATAACATTAAAAAGTAATAAAATACTGGATTAGTATGGAATTCCATTTTCTTTTTTTTTTTTTACTTTTATTTATTTATTTTATTTATTTATGACTGTGTTGGGTCTTCGTTTCTGTGCGAGGGCTTTCTCTAGTTGCGGCAAGTGGGGGCCACTCTTCATCACGGTGCACGGGCCTCTCATTATCACGGCCTCTCTTGTTGCGGAGCACAGGCTCCAGACGCGCAGGCTCAGTAGTTGTGGCGTACGGGCCTAGTTGCTCCGCGGCATGTGGGATCTTCCCAGACCAAGGCTCGAACCCATGTCCCCTGCATTGGCAGGCAGATTCTCAACCACTGCGCCACCAGGGAAGCCCAAGAATTCCATTTTCTTAATTGGATTTTTCCTAAGCTTTTATATTTTGCTCCTTATTTGAAAATGAATTTGCCAAAGGAGCAAGTATAATGATAAAGCTTAACAAGAGCATTAAATAGAGAGCTTATAATCTAAATCAGTGTTTCCTAAACTTTAGCGTGCATCAGAATTACCTAAATATTACTAAATAAATCTTACTAAAGTAGGATTGCTGGGTCTGACTTCCAGAATTTCTGATTCAGTAAATCTGAGGTGGAGGCCGTAAATTTAATACCTAACACTTTTCAGGTGATTCTGCTGCTGTTAGTCTGGGGAACCTCATCTTGCAGTGTCCAGAATCTAGATCAGTCTCTACTTACATTGCCTTAATTTGGGGAATGAATGAATGATAGAGTAAAAAAGAGAAAGCATATGTGTGAATACATTTACCCACATGGAAGTGCTTTAGTTCTCTGGATGTAGTATATTGACATGAAAAAATATTATTATTGCTTCTATTTAACATATAATAACATTGTAAATGTTATTTTCAAAACCTGCTATCTGCATCAGTAAAGAGAGAAGGTAAACTTTTGAACAGTTTTTAACACAACTTCCATTAATTTGTTGATTTAGGTAGGGCATCATTACGTACATCAGGAAGTTCTTGGCCTGGGTGAGTCCAGTGGGAATCCCTCACTAGTGAGTCTGGCTGCAAGCTGTCTTTACCTTGAATTACTCTAGACACATTTATCTCTAGCAATTGCCAAGGAAAGTTCTTTTTCATAACCTTTCAAGAATCATTTTTTATTGACCTGGTTCCAAAAGAGCCTGGGTTCTAATGCTATCCAAATGGTATTATTAGTTCCTTGATTCTTTTTTCTTTTCTTTTTAGTTTCCAAATTCCAGTCTTGCAGTTCTCCTAAACTATTACTGTTAATAACAATTTCCTCCTAAATTTTTTGGCTGTTGGTAATGTAATTTAGTGCTACCTTCACAAGTTGAAAAATAGGATTGAAATTTTTCCGGATTTTTTTTTTTTAAGTAAACATTGTTATTCATTCCTTTCTTCAGTAGCTGTTTGAAGTTAAGTAACTCATGTATTTGTCACTTTTCAAGTCACTAATGTCAACTCCACAGGATAAATTATTTCACTACTACACATACAAATCATATTTTCCATCACTGGGCTGCATTTTGCTTGGAATTTAGTCTCTCACCCTGGGGGATATTTTTGAAAGTTTTAATAGCTGTATGTAGAAATTGAGAAAAAAAGCATCTGTCAGATCTCATTATTCTAGTAGAAAACTTATTTGAAAATCTTACAGTGGATGATAGAGCCTGAACTTGTTGGATAATCACTTCATTCACTTATTCATTCATTCAACACCTTTTAAATGAGCACTTCTTATCTGGCAGCAGAAAACAAACATCTGTAGGTAAAGGAAATGACTCCTAGTGACCTGTTAAGTTATGCTGCATAAGTATGGTCATGAACACTGAGTACAGTCATTTTAGTTTATTATCCTCTGGAGACTTTGCAAAATTATAAGGATTATATTTATTCAAGTAAATAAATAACTACAAAATTTGTAAGGCCAAGACATTGTCTTATTTTAAGTAAATATTAATTTTTGATAAATTTTTTAAATTGAAAGTTTGGGGAAAAATTTTTTTAAATTTCCTTTTGACTCAGTTTTGCCCTTTGGCTTGGGAGGATTCACAGTATACCTCCAGGCAATATGAAAAGTCCCAATTAAGTCCTGCCTAGTAATGACATGGTCAATGTTGGGAACTCCTGAAAAACTACTGAACACAACCTAGTTCTTACTTATATCTGCAACCAGCCATATCTAGTCCTCCTTTGCGTTCTGGACCTCCCTTCATCCACACCCTGGTGGCAGTGTGTCAAACATAACATCTCAATCCATGTCCATTGCAGGGAGAGAAATTCTCTCTCCCTTGTTAGCCATGGAATATCCCTCCGAGGTTAAAGACACCTTCTTCTCCAGAACCCTGAGAAGAATGTTAGACTTAGTGACAGGGTCATTTTCTCAAAAGTTTGGAAGAAGCAGCTTGTCATTTTGGTCAAATTCTTATCATTAAGCCTAGTCAAGTACCTTCAGAATAGAATTCAGTAGGGACCATGCCCTGATTATGACATCTCCTTCACTCATTAAAATTTCTGCATCCCACCCACCGTGCATGTACTATTAGATGTTGATCAGGAATCTAGGTCATTAGTGACAGAGAAGCCTGAGGAACACTCGGACTCCAGTCTGATTATGAGTGGGCAGTGCTTGTTGAAGGTCCTGAATTTGAAATAAGAGTTTTCATCCTAGTCACAGAAATGGGGAAAGGACCTAGTGTCTACCTACAAAAACCCAAGGAACTATTCAACAGTAAAGAGCCACTGTTCAGCAATGTGAGGATGCTTTCAATCCCCAACCCCCATATTCCTGTGTGTAGTGATGGCCCCTCTCATAGTAGTTCTAATGGAACTTTTTCTGGATTCTAAGGCCTATAGCCCAAAGGACATGATGAGAGAGAATATGGGTCTGACAGGGAATTCAGAGCCTCCCTCCTGGGAGCCTGTGGAATGTAGGAGCTGTTTCTACACTAATTAGTGTTCTACACTAATCCTAAAATCAGCTGCCATGGCTCGCAATCATTTCTTGGAAAAGAGACTGAACATAACAAGGTACAGAAAAGTTCCACAGAGTCTCCTTTAGAAATGGTGCTGTCCCCAAGATTTAAGGTTATTCTCTTAGTAGAGTTGGGATATAGTAAAATGGTTACACACTGAAAGACCACCTTAACCCAGCAGAGTAAAATGGGGATTAACCCTGAGTGGTAGTCTGTAGGACTCAGGTTCTTCAGGACAAAAGAGTCCCCAGGTCCTAGTAGATAACTCAGTATTTCCCATATAGAACTCCTAGGACCTCTGAGAAATGGGAGAATCAGGTTTATCTTTACAAGCCAAATCAACTTTGGGGGATAAGGAGCCACTGAAAGACTAAAGGGACCTAGTGAGACAGATGGCATTATTCTTGAAGGGTTCCCAGACCTTCAGCCTGCAGTCTCAGCCCTCAGCATCAGCACAGCTAGGCCCATCTTGCATACCTCACTTACCACTTACCAGCCCTCTGGATACATATACTGGCTTGGCCTTCTACTCCTTTAAGAGTCTGTTGCCAGCCTGCCAAGGAAACATGATCCCCTTACTTTGATTGTGAAGAGCCTAGTCTAACCTGCTTAAACCTCATTCCGTTTTTTAGATGTTCATCATTGCTAACCCTAGTCTCCTTGTATGTCTGCCTCAATCCCTATAATCTGACACACAGGTCAGCTTCTTGCCTCTTACCTGCCTGTGTCTTGCTAACTTTGTTACTTACTGATTCTCACCCCACCCCTCATTAGCTGATGGAATTTAGAGTAAAACGATGCTTTTATTTTTGCCCTACAACTGTGATAGCCTGGTTGCCTTGGTTAAGTCATTCTTAAAGGATGTTGGATTTTATAAGAGCACATAATGATTAATATTTTTCTGTACAATTTTTCTTGTAAAAAGAAGAGATAAAATTTAAGTAAAATTATTTTTCAAGAATGGAGATGTCTCTACTTTTAAACATATTTAGAGTTACTTAACAGAATTGCCTTGCCAAGGGCATAATTTCATCTAATTAAAAATCTTGTATTACTTTCAGATCTCAACAGAATGATATCACAGCACTCATTAAATATTACTTAACACAACTGCTTATATATCATATAATATATATGATATGATGTATGACATCTGCTTGTATATTATATAATATATATGATATGATGTATGACATATTCTTATATATTATATTGGGATTAACACCCTAATGTTTCTAAAATGACTTATGACTGCACTGCACTAACAAAACTGATAATGTGAAGTTTTCATTCAAGTAACATTACTGAAGAATACCAGATTATAATTATATTTTATCCATGGTTAGTCAACTATATTTATTCTCTTTGATTTCATAATTTCTTATTTTTATATAACAAAGCTGTTAAAATAGAAGAATGATCATTTAAAAAATAAACCAGTTATGGTTAACCAACGAAAGCAAAGTGCAACTTTTGTATATGTATAACTGATTTGCTTTGCTGTGCAGCAGAAACTAACATTATAAAGCAACTATACTCCAATAAAAAAATTTTTTAATGCATTTCGCATTCTCAAATAAATAAATAAAATTTCAAACTTGTGATTTTTCTCCATTCCCTAAGAGACTGTGGAGCAGGTGTGCTTTGACTCAAAGTGGGTCTCTGAAACTGCTCCTTGGGCATGATTTCTCCCAAGCAGCCCTGGTTCTCAGCCATCGCCCACGTAACTCCAACCACTACCCTGAGCGCCATCTTTTTTTTCCTCAACAGGACCTGCCTTTCAAGTAGCGCCCCATTCTTAGGAATTTTCCAGTCATTTGCTCTTCTGTTTATCAACCTTTCATCTGAAGTCTAATGTGTAGCTGTCTGTCCTTGACAACTTCATCTCTAAGTACTTGTTCTCAAATATTGTTTTCCTGATCTAATGAACTGCACTCCGAGACAGTAATAGGAATAAATGAGTTCACGGGAGCCCTCTCAGGGACAATGTTTATCTATCACACTACCTTTATAGGTTGTATCCTCAAAAGAATAATTTCATGAGAACTGCAGGCACTGTGTCAGTTTGTAAGGGAGATAATTTTGGTCAGCAAGCCTTTTTATGTCCTTCAAATCATAGCAGATAAAAGAGTAGTTTCATTTTCATTAGAAAAGAACATTTTTCTTGTTATTTCATGCTTTAACAGCTTTCTAGAAGCCATAAATCAAAGAAGTTATGACTGCATTATAGTTTCTCTAAAATTTGTCACTCTGTTTTAATAGGATGAGATTTCTATGGTGAGATTAAAAACATAGGTGTACAAATATGTTAATTGAAGCTTTGGTTGTAATAAAGAAAATTGGAATCAACCTTATTGTCCAGGAATAGGAGAGTGAATAGCTATACGTGTGTGTGTGTGTGTGTGTGTGCATGCAGGTATGTGTGTGTGTAAATAAGTTATAGTACATCCATGCTGTGGAATATCATCCAGCCACTTTTTAAAGTGTGGCAGAATTAGATACACTGATATTGAATGACCTCCAAGACATTATTGTTTAGAGACAACAAGAAAGTCATATCGACATGTGTAACATGATTCTCATTTATGTAGAAAGATAAGAAGAAAAATGATTCCAGATATATGCACATACGTACAAATGCAAATGCATAGACAAAGAACTGGAGTGCTTCCTCTCTTCTTCCTCTTCCCTTCATTTCCCTTTCATTTCATTTCTTCCTGAATGTTTCAGTCTTAAAGCCATTAGGAGAGGCCAAGCAAAATAAATGTTTGTGCCAGTGGAATGGTCAACCAAAGGCAGACTTACCAAGGCAGAGTGTCAGGTGTTAATTGAGATGAAGAAGGCATCCACTCAGATGATGGCCTGGCACAGGGAATCAGAGACCTATTGATACAAGGAGAATGTCACATATGAATGTTGGATTCAACCAACCATAGATTGAAAATATTCAGAAAACAAATTCCAGAAAGTTCCAAAAAGCAAAACTTGGATTTGCCCAGGTGCTGGCAACTATTTACATAGCATTTACATTGTACTAACAACTGTTTACATGACATTTACATTGTATTCAGTATCATGAGTAATCTAGATACGATTTTAAATGTATGGGAGGATATGCATTGGTTATATGCAAATATTACATCATTTTATGTAAGGGACTTAAGCATCCATCAGTTTCAGTATTCCAGGAGGTCCTGGAATCAATCCCCCATGGATACTGGGGGATAACTGTATACACCAACTAGTTAACAAGACTTAACTTTTTAAAAGAGGAATAAAAGGTGAAGAAGCTTAATATGGAGTCTTTTACTATTTTACTCTATAGCTGTATGTGTTGCTCTTTACATTGAGAATACATGCAAATTTTAATTGTTTAATAGAAAAAAAGGGAAAGATAATATCACAGAGCCCACACATATACGCCTACCAGAGCAGAAATGTGATTACACTAGTTTCAACTACTGAATTACCTCTAGTTTTAACTGAAAATTCAATTGGTAATTCTACATCGAGTTTAACGATTTTTGTATAGAAATAATTTGGGTTAGAAAATAATACAGGGCCCTCAGAAATACATCATTTCATGTGAGTGTCCCTTTGTTCAAGTCTGCCAGGAATTCTAACTGAAATAAATGAAAGTAGGATGTTGCAGTGAAAATTTGTTTTGTAACTCTTTAAGATTCTGTTACTTAGCCTCTATTAGAATTTTGTTTGCGAGGCGAAATCCAGACTAAACTAAATAGATCTGTCATGGTAACATTACCATTCTGGGTCCTAAATAAGTCTTTCCTTTTAATACACATATTGAAATTTCCTAATATGACAAACTGGGGCACATGAAATGGAGTTTCATGCTCCACTGAACTGAATTCTCTGGAGCTGCTTAGAAATGTTTCGAGAGTTTTAGTGGATTTATTAATTTTAGTGGCCCTGTTTCCCCTTACATTTGTGAAATACATATTGCTATACATTTTAGTTATTCCAAAAATGTGAATTCATTGATCTGCCTGCTTCAGAGAGCACTCATGAGAACTAAGAGAAATGATAAATGCTAATAAATACAATAACAAGAATAATTGTAGGTGATACTCATTAATTTATTTATTCACTACTAGTCTCTGTAAATATAACAGTTGACAGACCAGATAAGGTACTTGCTCTGATTAAGCTTCCATTCTATTAGGGAAAGAAAAACAAATAACTAAACAAGATAATGGCAGAGTGTGAGAAATATTGTCAAAAGAATAAACAGAGTGATGTGATAGGCAATAGTTTAGCAGAAGTGGGAGGGCCTTTCCAAGAGGGGGACATTTCAGCTGAGATATGAAGGAAGAGAAGACAGCCAGTGAAGAGGAGGCAGGTCAGCTTTTCAAGCAAGGGCAGAGTAAGTGCAAAGGCACTGAGACAAAAAAAAGAGTAGTGTGATTGAGAAAAAGAGTGAAGTGTGGTAATAAAATGAAGAGAGTACGTAACCCGTTATTTTGTGTTAAACACTGTGCTGATGGTTTTCCCTGTATTAGCTCATTTACTCCTCATAGTACTTAATTCTGTGAGGATCATCCTAATATGAACCATATTTTCAAGTGGTAATAGTGAGGAACAGAGAGGTGAAGAGTCCTACCTATAAAATTAGTCATCTGATAGTGGTGAGGACACGATTTTCACCCAGGAAGTCTGACTTCAGAACCCATGCTTCCAACATTATTCTCATGCTATTTCCCAAAGAAAGCACCATACAAATGTAAATTACTGTTGTTATTATCATGATAAAGTTTTAGTTATCTTTTATAGCTTAGAAAACTCATCTATATTTCCATATTTCATTGCTTAAAGAATGTTGTGCCCTGCTATAGATGCCAGGCTTTACAAAGAATGTAGACAAAGTAGAGACTCTGGAAGAAGACCCTCTGGTTGGTAAAGAGTCTTGATATATATGAAGCAAGTGTGACCCTATCATGAAAAAGATAAGGCTCAGGAGACTACAGTATCAGTATTAATATATTTAGAGGGACATCCTGAGGAAAAATAACTAAACATTTCATATGACCCCAAGTAGATAAAATTTGGAGAGAAATTACTTTTGGAGAGGAACTTATTTTGAAAGAGGAAATGACTTTCTAACATTGAAAACAATCCAAAATTGGAATAAGCTATGCTGGGAGAGATAAATAGACTCTAACATCAGAGATATTTAAGCCTAGGCAGAAAAACCTATTATTAAGAGTGTTGTATAGAGGATTCAAGCAATGATTGGATAATTGAACCAGGGTGGGTTTTCCCATTCCTAAGATTCTATGATGGATAAGCTATAGTCAGAAGCCAGGAGAGTCAGACTTGGCAGAGCACAGCATAGAACCCCGATACCAGATATAGGTGAAGAAGCAAAGTAAGATCCCAGACAGCAGGGTTGCAATTAAATACCAAAACCCCATTTTCTTCTCTAGTTTCAAGGGAACTAGTAATCTGGCTTAGGCTAGAAAGCAGGAGTAATCCTGTCTTAGTGAACAGGTACTCAGCTTTCTACATTTCAAAACCAATCATATCACCCCAGGGAATTGACCATGTAAACATGTCTTTATTAAATTACCTTTAATTCTCATAGCACAGATTTGTTTATCCATATGTCTTCTCCTTCTGGACCCTAGACTCACTGAAGAAAAACTTATATTTGTGTTTTCAGATCTAGAAGTGTTGCCAAAAAAAAAAAAAAAAATAGTAACGGAGACAACCAGTAGTAGACCCCTACAAGCCCAGAGAATAGATCAGAAAGTCGAAGTTGGATTTAGAAACATAACATGTTTGTGGCCAGCGTTCACTTTGCAGTTACCCATCCAGGTCATTGACATGTGCTCTTTGAACATGAAATCAGAAGACTAATTTATAAAATATATTTGTGACTTAGAAGATTATAAAATCCAAGCGATTCAATGAAAACCATAATGAGTTATGATGGAATTACATCTTAGATTTGGAACATTTTCTCCATTTGTTGTTCTAGAGATCTACCAAACAGAATCACAGTGTATTCGTTGAAAATAAATATTTTGTGCTAAGCCAATATGTCGATCTTTACAGAGATATGGTCTAGGGTCAGCTTCTTTGAAACTCCCAACATTTGGGATAGATTTCTTAAACAAAAGATAACACTGACTTCTTGGAGTTGAGATGATTACAACCTCAGCTATCTACCAATGAAGAAAAAAAAATACTTTGTTTGCAATACCTTTTGGTATTATTAGCATAATTTTTTAAAGTTTGTTTAGGGGCAGTGAAAATGAGTGACTTATTTGAAGGGTTTTCCTAATTTGACTGTCTTGAACACCTTTTAGAAATGTGGTGGTTATTATTTGTTAATGGTGTATGCAAAGGCATGGATACCACATTAACTAAACCAGAGCAAAGAGAGGAATTTGCTCTTCTGCACATGCATTGTTGACTTTTACCTTGTTCTTAATTTTGGCATTCTTCAGTATTAATTAGTTGAAGATGTCTAAAACAGATGTCAGCTGGGGCCTCCCAACTTTTCAAAGATCCAGCTATGCTGGCTTAAAAGCCAGCCTTGCTGCTTCATCCCCTCAAGTTCTGCCACCTGTGGAAGTCCTAAGCTCTCTCCAAGCTTTCTGTAACTACTCAAGGGGTCTCCCTTCTCTGCCTGCTTCGCTTCCTTTGCCCCAGCTTCCTGTCACACCATCTTTGTTTAATCATGCAGGGGCAGGGAACCTGCTCGTCCAAAAAGAGAACCTACTTATATCTATAGTTACTGAAAAAACTGTTACAGAAACTTTCACTGATCTGGACACAAGGTAGACACAAGTTAAGATACCTTTGAATCCATGCAAATGTATCCTTATTTTGCATACATGATAAAGCCTTGAAGAATCAATTTATTAAAAATCAAATATAATTGACTTGCATGACAATTTTAATATTTTTTCTTTATTTGGGATTGATAGTCCTATGGCAGAGGCTCGTAACATTTGAGTTTAAAGCCTCTAGCCATTTTAGCTTAAAGCCTTTAGCCTTTTATGTATATTCATAAAGAGTAGAGGCACTTGCTAGTTTAATGGACTATTGCACTAAATCTCTTTGTAGTGTAAATTGATTACCACCTCATTTTATCTGATTTATAAATTGTCACATACTGGAATTACTCATGTTCAAAAACTCTTACATTTAAACATCACTAAAAAATAAACTAGAAAAAAAATGAAAGAACCAGTGTTCAGACTTGTCTGTTTTCAGGAGTTTCCTGACTTGAGACTAATTAAAAAATAAGTGGAGATTCAGAAAGCAGAAAGGCTAGAGATGCAGCAGTGGACTATGTGGTTCTCACAAGCTGTTTGTTGCAACATTAAAACAATTTATTATAATTCATGAGTCAACTTTAAGATTTTTTAAACCAAGCATTAAATTTACTATCTTTAAGTAGAAATTTGGTTTCATTATCACTTAAACACTTTTTATTTTCTCATTTTAGGCTTTAAATTTGGGTAATAATGTTTCATCATCTATTTCTTTTATATTTCACAGGTTCTGTTAGCTTTCATTGGACAGTTTATTTCAAATTGTTCGTGAAAAAATAAATTTTCGTTATCATTATTTCCCTCAAGTAATAACCATATGAGTGTCTGTCTATAGAACATTTACCTTGTTTGGAAGGACTGTGATATGACAGCAAGACTGAGCAAAGGTAGATTTATGCAAAAGGCAAACAGACCTTCAATTCTTTGGGGGATTTTTTTTTTCAATTCTAACCCTTTCTATTATTTTAAGAAACATTTCTGGTTGTATTTTGTTATAAAGAGCAATCAGAATGATCACTGATGTCACATAATGTTTATTATTATTCAGCAATATACATGTTTAGAGAATCTGCTACCATTAAATTATTCTTTATGTTGCTCTTGGTGAGACCAATGTTTTATTGGCACTTTGCAAACAAAGGGAGTAAGGTGAAGATAAATTTCTCATGTATGGAATCATCAGTCTAAAATTTTTTTTTTTTTTTGGCTGAGTTGGGTCTTCATTGCTTTGCACGGGCTTTCTCTAGTTGCGGCGAGCGGGGGCTACTCTTCGTTGCGGTGCACGCGCTTCTCATTGCGGTGGCTTCTCTTGTTGTAGAGCACCAGCTCTAGGCGTGCGGGCTCAGCAGTTGTGGCATGTGGGCTCAGTAGTTGTGGTTCACGGGCCTAGGTGCTCCGCGGCATGTGGGATCTTCCCGGACCAGGGCTCGAACCCATGTCCCCTGCATTGGCAGGCGGATTCCCAACCACTGTGCCACCAGGGAAGCCCAGTCTAAAATTTTTATGTGATTTTAGTTCCCTGAAACCAGCCACCATGCTCTGTGAGGGCCTGGAATCAATGGTGTCACTTTAGTGACATCCATGGCAGAGCTCTGACCCACAGAAGAGTTCAGTTAGGCCATCTTCATGCTATTCCCCGGGATTATCAAGTCTGTAGTGTAGACCCTAGAAAACTGTGGCTCTCCCTCCCCTGAAACTAATGCCCGGTTGCACAGTGGCCATGGCGGATGCCATGGGAGAGAATGACTTGGCAAACAGTCCCCTGGGGGAATAGAAACTCTTGCCTCTTGACTGCTAGCACTGCCATCCTCAGCCACCCAAGCCAGAGTCATTAAAGCAACCGTTCACTACCCCTTCTTGCTAACTCCTACTGCTAATCAACTCCCTGGCCCTGAGTTTTTTCCTTTTTCTCAAATCCCTCTCTCCCTCTTTCTCCCTGCTTCTCTCTCCCCTAGTTTCGATCCTTACTATTCTTCAGCTAAACTGTTACTCAAACTTCTAACTGACCTAAAATCAGTTTTGTCCTCCTCAACTCAGTAACCGTAGTTACCTGCATGAAACTTAAATATGACTCTGCCACCTGCAACTTAAATCCCTTCAATAGCCTCCCAGAAAAGTTCAAACCCTTTGTCGTGGCATTCAGAGCCTCAGCGTCCGCTCACCCCTACCCATTCCTCTCTCCTCTCTGCCTTGCCTTTTACGTATCAGCACATAAAACTTCCGGCTGTTCTTCTCAGATAACCATTCTTTCTCTCTTCTGTGCTCATGCCTTTCTCTCTTCTTGGGTACTTTCAGCCCTAGATATCTTCCCCACCTTTAATTTGGTAATACTTGCCCATCATTGCAGACCTATCTCAGGCATCTTGTCATTCAGGAAGCCTTCTTTATTTCTTGTCCCATCTGGATTAGATACAACTCTTTTATGTCCCTGAAATATTCCATGCATATCTCTGCTTTTATCCTTAGTAGACTGTATTATAATTAACAGTTGCTATGTCTTGGGGTCCTCACTAGAGCCTGCGTTCCTTGATGAGGGATGCTGTTTTATTTGTCTTTGAATCGTTTTTTTTTTAACATCTTTATTGGAGTATAATTGCTTTACAATGGTGTGTTAGTTTCTGCTTTATAACAAAGTGAATCAGTTATACATATACATATGTCCCCATATCTCTTCCCTCTTGCATCTCCCTCCCTCCCACCCTCCCTATCCCACCCCTCTAGGTGGTCACAAAGCCCCGAGCTGATCTCCCTGTGCTATGTGCTTCCCACTAGCTATCTATTTTACGTTTGGTAGTGTATATATGTCCATGCCACTCTTTCACTTTGTCACAGCTTAACCTTCCCCCTCCCCGTATCCTCAATCCATTCTCTAGTAGGTATGCATCTTTATTCTCATCTTGCCCCTAGGTTCTTCAGAACCTTTTTTTCTTTTTTAGATTCCATATATATGTGTTAGCATACGGTATTTGTTTTTCTCTTTCTGACTTACTTCACTCTGTGTGACAGTCTCTAGGTCCTTTTGTACTAGACTTTTATTTTGATTCACACTAGGCACTCCATAAATATTTGATGAAGGAATGAATAAATGAACACGTAAAAGCTGTATTTAATGGAATTAAATTTTGATGGGATCTGAAGATAATATAAAACTTAGTATTCTTAGCTGCAGCAATGGATTTGTAATACTCACTCACAGCTTCCTTGTTAGTCCTTGCATGTGGCCAGTAGAATGCATCTAGGTGATCTGATTTTACAGTATTTTGTGATAAGTGTATCAAGAAAGGAGGAACTGATAGTTCTATTTAGGAATTAAACCAGAAACTTTGGTCTTATAGGCAGCGTGTTCTTTAACCGAAACAATAAACAACACTGTAGGAAAATTATCAGAAGTCCTATTGCCAATAGAAAGATCTCAGTTATATCTGTGTCTCAGTCTTCAACTCTGAATCCCTGGTCCTCCCAGCAAAGGTAGGAAACAGAGCCTCTGTTATGCCTCATACTGATAATAAGTATGTGGGCTATAAGCTTTGGGTGCAGTATGATGGTGGTGTCACTGTCACCACCACTGTCACTGTTCTCTGTTGCACTGCAAATTGAACCTCCATGGAAATCTCAGTCTGTAGGTTCAAAGCCAGATGCAGTCTTTCTTTCTATCCATTCTCTCTATCAACATAACAGGTACCATGATACTCCCAGGTATACTCCAGTCAGGATCTTGGGAGTCATCCTTTGCCTATATCCCTTTCTCACTTTCAAATAAAAATCATTTGAACAGTCCTAAATCCTTTGAAATGACGTTCTACTTTTAGTCTTCAATTCTATTGTGTTAGTTTGTACCCCCAAAATTCCCTGCCTTGATTCAATTCTTCTATACTTCTCTATAGGATTCATTTCATTTTCTGATTAAAGCACTGGTTAATTGTGAACCATTAGGAGTACCAGTCTACTTGTTCTGCTCATTGATTTCATTTGTACCCACCGCATATTATCAGGTTGTAATTACTTATCTTCAGAGTAATAGTTTTTTACTATGTCGGTGCCCTTAGATCTTCATCTTGTGTTTTTATTTTTGTTTTCCCCGTGGTCTGTAAAAACTTAAGTTGTTTATTGCATTATAGAGCAGTAATTTTTATTGTTATTGTTTTTCTAAGGTTTTTATTTGTTTACCTTGGATTTTTCCAACTTGAAAAAGTCATAAATTTTTTTTTAACGTTTTTTTTTTAAATTTATTTAATTAATTTATTTTTTTTGTCTGCGTTGGGTCTTCGCCGCTGCACGCAGGCCCTCTCCAGCTGCAGCAAGTGGGGGGCCTCTCCCTGCTGTGGTGCGTGGGCCTCTCACCGTGGCGGCCCCCCTTGCTGTGGAGCACAGGCTCCAGGCGAGCCGGCTTCAGCAGTTGTGGCTCGCGGGCTCTAGAGCGCAGGCTCAGTAGTTGTGGCGCATGGGCCCAGTTGCTCTGCGGCGTGAGGGATCTTCCCGGACCAGGGCTCGAACCCACGTCCCCTGCACTGGCAGACAGACCCCCAACTACTGCGCCACCAGGGAAGCCCCAAGTCATAAAATTTTAAACAGGAACTTTGAAGTAAGTGTCTGATCGCTCTCTCTATATATTAATACTGAACTTCAATTAATAATATTCTTCAATATCATAGTGCTTGAGGAAGTTCTGTGCTAGTATTTTCCTGAATCAATTGATAACTACCTTCCCTGACATTTGTAACCCTCTGTCAATTGGATATATCTACCAGGCTTGCAAAGATTTTCTGCTGCCCTGATGTGAGTGTCCCATTAGGACAGATAATAAAGGAAAATGCAGTCTTGACTAAACAGCTTCTCATGCTGGAATTGTTTGCATTTGATCTACTTTCAGCGCAGTTTTAATAGCAACCATTATCTATATTCACCAACTGCTTTGCTCTCTCTAGCTCCTAGAACCTCTGTTTAACCAAAACCAGAAGCAGGCACACTGATTTGTGCGTGTAAAAATACATCCTCATTCTTGTTCTCAACATAGAAAGTTACCTCAGACATCTTTCTTCCTTTGCTTTCAAATTATGTGATGACACTTACTGGTGTGACATAAAATCACTCAATGACTGTTATTCAGTAATTCAGGGGTTTATTTTCTAATCTTTGAGGGAGCTCCCTTTCTCAAGCAGCTGATTGCCTTATCTGAAAAGTGTATACTTAGTATATGTATACAGTTTGCTGGAGTACTAAGTTATATGCTATACTTTTATTGAAAATAACACTGATTTGTTTCATTTTTGTATTTAAATAAACTGAAATTTGAATCCAAGATATTTCACTGCTGATAGCTTTATGCTATTTCAGTGACTTATAAATTTTGGCTTTTGGTATATTTGTTAGCACATATAAAGCAAGTCCAGAGTAATTTATAAAGCTTTGATTTATGGTATATGGAATCTTGAGTGGAGTTTATTCAAAGCAATTACTTGCAATTAATGCCACAATCATTACTACAGTCTACATTCCAGTATTACATTTATTTTTGCCTCTTAATAATAATAATACTTTTATATGTAAATGTGTAGAGACACAAACATTTTCTTACATCAAAACCTGGACTAGACAAGAAATTCATTAAGATTAAAAGCAGTATGTATTTTTCTTAATGATATCTTGGTCTTTAAAGAATCAGTTCTAAGTCTACTGTTATTCAAAGCTTGTTAGATATCAGTAACTTATGATAACCTTGAAAAGAAATAAATATTGGGATTTTAAAATCATATTTAAATGAATTTTCAGTGGATGTCTGCTGAATACCTTATACTGTATTATAATTATTTTATCCATTTTTCTGATATTGGAAGGTAAGACTCAACAGGAATCATGCAAAGAAGAGAGAGGAAGAATGATTTTTTTCTTTGACTTTCATTTTCATCATTTTCTCAATTTTTTCTTCAAATATTAAAAATCTTCATTGGTATTTTTTTTTTTTACGCATTCCTTCTTTATTTTAAACTTTAGTTTTCCTCAGTTGATATCTTTATGTTAGAGACTGGTGGAGTAATAAATACTTCCCTACACAGAATATTTTTTAGAATGTGTTCCTATTTAGAAGGTGTGTAGTACAAAGATATTGAAGTGTAGGTAACTGTAGATATTTTATTGAAGTATTTATTCATTCAGGAAATGTTTATTTAATCCTTAAGTGCCAGGTTCTAAGAAAGGTTCTGGAATTACGATACAAATAAGAAACAGACATATTGGAGTTCAAATAAATACAAGGTACCTTAGCCATTCAGGCTGCTATAACAAAATACCATAGACTAGTGGCTTATAAACAACGGAAGTTTATTTCTCACAGTTCTGAAGACTGGAAGTCCAAGATCAAGGCACCAGCAGATTCTGTATCTAGTGAGGGCTGCTTCCTAGACCATTATTTTTTCACTGTAACCTCACATTTCAGAAGGGGCAAGGGATCTCTCTGGCATCTCTTTCCTAAAGGCATTAATCCTTTGTGTTAGTCAGAGCCCTTATGACCTAATCACCTCCTAAAGGCCCCACCACCAAATGGCATCACATTGGGGATTAGGATTCTAAGATACGAATTTTGGAGGGACATAAACATTCAGTCCATTGCACAGGGATTATGTACAAATCAGATGAAGACAAATAGAAGATGCCAAGGGAAATGTCCACTAATTATGCAGCCTCCCTCTCCCTGCTCATCCTGCATTCCTGCCAGCTCAACCTCTCTGATAAGGCAGCAGTAAGCTCCTTAGCCTTCCAAAGCCTCAGTGCCTCCCACTGGCCTCCCCACGTATGTCTGATCACGGTCTGCCTTTCCATCTCCCTCTGTAGAAGTCCGCTCACAGGGCCGAGCTGGACTGCTCGCTTCTCTCTGAGCACTGCCCGCACTTTTCTGCCGCATGAGTTTGCTCAGGCTCATCGCTCAACCAGACATGCTCTCAGTTCCCCTCTGCCTGTCAAGATTCTACCCATCCCTCAAGGCCTGCATTGTGTGCTTTCATATCCACGTTTACCTTCTTTCATCCCGTGTACTCCTTTAGGCATTTGTCTACTTTTTCTTGAACGTGCCCCCAACCTTCTGGGATGCAAGGATAAACAAGCAAGCAAACAAACTTGAACTCATGCACATCTCCTACAGAGCCTACAATCACTTTCCATTCTGCTTGGAATCGAGAGTGCACAGGATGTAAATATTGAATACATTCACTTGGTGTTCAAAGCCTATTTTCCAAAGATTTAATTTGTTTCTACTATGTGCCAGACTCAGAGTTTGGCAGTAAGATACAGATGCGATAACTAAGTTGACAAACAGCATACAGTCTGTGAAGTGCTCCAATACAGGTGAGCACAGGAAAATTTATAGGAGTGGTACTAGTTCAGGTGAGTCAATAAATGGATGAAAGAATGAATGAATACGTGAATAAATAATTTATTTTAATTCTCTAGAGCTGACATTTAGTACTCTGCAGTCCTCCTGATGAGTAAATCACCCTGATAATCTTCTGCTGCAACGACAATGCATATCCTAATTTCTTCCTTCACAACATTTGTTAATAACACTCAAGTGATACAATATAGTTCTAATGAATTCTGTACACCTGCCTTCTTGGGTATGTCATCCTGGTTTTTATTACGACATGGACTGAGGTCTCCAACTGCAAAATTAAAAACATTAACTTGGGAATTTTAAAAATAATGTTTAAGCGTAAGGTTAACCTAATGGTTCATTATTAAAAACAGCTAAAGTATATTTAATGCTTCTTTGATTTATGTTTCATCCTTGTGTGCAATCTTAACACTTTATTAATTTACTTTCCCTGGGTCTCTACTTATGATGATTTGAAACATCCTGTTTTCAGAGTTCACTGCAAAAAGAACATTGGTCTTATTTTTTTGGACTTCTTCTGTTTTACAGCCTTTTCACTAAACAATTTCCTTTTGCCTATTCTGGTTCTTCTATTTTGTCTGTTAATCACAGAAATTAAGGAGGCTTCCTGAACCTATACCATACTTGACATCATGATCTAGTAGGTATTTTAAACTGAGTCTACACTCATACACTTCAGAGATCCAGTGACTCAGGATCATTGTGTTGTACAAGGTCAGACAACATACAATTTGGACACGAGATCTTTCTTTATATCCTTCAGCAGAAGTTTAGTGGGGACTACTCAACAAAATTGCCATATAACAAACAGTCAGATGTGATCTGCAGTTGAGTTTAGAAATGTTTCTTTAGTCGGTCAGTTTTCCTTCTTTCTTTTTTCTTGTTTTCATCCTATGTTAGACCCCTGTGAGCTCAGACTCATAAAATGAAAGACATCATCATTTTTTGTCTGTTTCAGTCATTCAAGAAATGTTTATTGAATACCTACTATGTGCCAGGCTTTTTTTCTAGACACTAGAGTGTGGAAACAATAAATAAATAAACATAAGTAGTATCTTAGGAGGAGAAAAATAAAGTAAGGAGAGGTGATTGAGAATGACTGAGGGAGGGACGTGTATTTTATACAGATTGTTCAGAGAAAGCCTCTCTCCAATGAGATGCATTTGAGCAGAGACCTGATTGGAGCAAGCCTTGCAGACAATTGGGCCAGAAGATTCCAGAAAGAGTAGCAGCAAGTGGAAGTGGTAAGCTTCAAGGCTTTGCATGCTTAAGGAACAGAAAAGAAGCCAGTGTGGCTAGAATAGAGTGATCACCACAGAGTGGTAGGAAGTGAGATCAGAGTGGATGTGAGTGGTGACATCATATAGGATCTGTCAACCCTGAGAAATAGTCTATATTTTATTCTAAGATGAAACGGTATTAGAAGGACCTGAGCCAAGGGGTTACATGCAATCTGATAGGTGCTTTAAAAGATGACTTTAACTACAGATTGCATTCGTTTTCTTATGCCACACAACAAATTACTACAGATTTAGTGGCTTAAAACAACCCATATTTCTTATCTCACATTAGACATGGGTCATGAGTCAGAGAGGAGGGCCTACTTAGCCAGATTTTCTGCTCAGGGTCTCACACATCTAACATCAAGGTGCCAGCTGAGCTGTGTTCTCATTTGCAGCCCAGGGTCCCGTTCCAAGCTTGTGTAGGTTGTTGGCAGAATTCACTTCCTTGTGGTTCCAAGATTGAGGTCCAGGTCCCCAGTTTTTTGTTTGTTTGTTTGTTTTTAGCACCTTAACCATTTTTTCTATTGTGATTAAAAAAAAAACTCATCACATAAAATTTTTCATCTTAACCCTTTTTACGTGTACAGTTCAGTAGGGTTAAGTATACTCACATCGTTGTGAAACAGATCTCCAGAAATTTCTCATCTTGCAAATCAGAAATCCTATACCTATGAACCAACTCCCCTTTCCCTCCTCCCCTCATCTCCCGGCAACCACCATTCTGCTATCTCTCTCCCTATGCATTTGACTACTTCAGCTAACTCATCTAAATGGAATCATACAGTATTTGCCTCTTTGTGATTGGTTTATTCGTTGATTTTGCTGGCTGTCAGCCTGCCGGGGTGGGGCTGGGGGTGCCCTCTCAGATACTAGGGGCCACTCTCAGTTCCTAGCCGTGCACCCCTCGCACAGCCTGGCAGCTTACTTCTTCAAAGCCAGCAGGAGAATCTCTCACACTTTGAATCTCTCTCTTTTTCCAATTTGCCGAGACAGAGCCTTCTATAACATGACATAATCACCCCTATCACCTTTGTTGTCCAGTGTCACCTAATCAAGGAAATGACTATCCCATCATATTCAGAGGTCCTGCCCACCCTCAAGTGGAGGAGATTGTACAGGGTGTGAACAACTGGGTGTGGGAATTTGGGGGGTCATCTCGGAATCCTGCCTACCAGGTAAGTGGGGAACAAAATTGTGAAAGGGGCAAGAGAAGAAGCTGGAGACTAATTAGAAGGCGCTGGAGATGTCTAAGCCATTGCTTCTCAACATTTAACATGTGTGTGAATCTCCTGGGGATTGGGTTAAATTGTAGATTCTGACTTGGTAAGGCTACAGTGGAGGCCTGACTCTCCTGACAATCTCCTAGGTGATGGTGTTGCTGCACGTGGAACAGCAAGACTTACAGGCCAGCGATGACGGTGGCTTGGGCTAAGGGTGCTAACAGTGGAGATGAGAAATGATCTGATTAAGGACATATTTTGAAGGTAGACGCAAAAGGACTTTCTGAGGAGGAAACAGAGGCACCAGGATGACTTCTGTGTTTAGGGGATGGCAGTGATCATAGGAGGCACTTGTAGGGCTGAAATCCAGTGTTCAGTTGTGGATACGCTAAGTTAGAATCCAAGTAGAGATGAGCACTAAATGCTGTGGACAAAACAGGTTATAAATCATATTCAGTGCTCTAGAGACTTAAAACTTTGTGTTTCTATGCACCACAACTATGAGACTCTTCCTAAGTGTGCTCAGAATTTATTGTACTGTTTGAAAAAATGTAAGCAATAAAAAGAGCTTTATTGATTCGTACTGCAATTTCTTTCTCTGCTTCTCTTGCACTGACACTAGTAAAACAAGCAGTGTTTTCTTGTCCCCACGCCAGTGTTCTTTACAGTGAAATTAATGTATTATTACTCAAATTGTTAAAGCTGTTCCCAGAAGCCAAAATGTGCATCACTCTGCATATTTCAAGCATATTGTATTCAAGTGCTCTCTAAAAAGAGAGCTAGATTTTAAAATAAAGTAAGTTTTCAGCACCTATTATTGATTCTGGTGGATGCCTCACTAGGAGATGAATTACCAAATTTTCCCTGGCTATATAGGCAGTTTCATGGTGCGACTAATTATTATTTCTTTCCTGGGTTCAATTATGCAAAATTAGCTTTATCACATCATGAGAGCTTGCATGTAACTCGATCCTCACTGATTCCCTTATAACAAAAAGAAGATGGCATAGACTAGAGTTGTACGGAGTGTATGTTTTCTTATAATTTCTCTGAACATCAACCATGTGAAATCTTGGCCTTACCCATACTCATGTTCTGAAAGAAAAGCATTTGAAAGGATAGAAGCTGAAAACGGTGTGGCTACCTGCTCTTTCATGGAATGGCGGCAGAAATGCTAGAGTTTAGCCAGAGAAAAGGTTGAGACTTGGACCCACAACATTGCATATATTTTAATAGATGAACATTAAATAAAACATACCCATTGTTAGCACTGCTTGGGTGCTTAGCTAAGTTAATGTCCAGTGAAATAAGTTATGAGAGATGGTTTGTGGTTTCAGGTAGTGGTGAAATAAAGGCAACATAGGGCAATTTGTGTTTAGAGGACTATTCATTCTGTGGAACAGATGAAAATTCACTTCACTATAAGCAAAAATCTTTAGAGAAAGCCCTGTTTTATTTTTTCTATTGTTAAACCATAAAATCAGTTAGGTTTTATAACCAGGAAAAAAAAGGGGGAGAGGGGAAGGAAGGAGATATTTCAAGGAGAGCCTGGTGATTACATTTTTATAAATAAGCCCTGAGCAGATGGAAATTAAACCAAATCGTTCAATGCAGGGATCAGAGAAAGTCTAAAGGAGCCTCCCCCCACCCCATCCCCGTGGAGAGTACTAAGGAAGTCAGAACTTAACTCCGCTCATCTGGACATGCTTCAATCTGGAACCCTGAGCTAAGACTAACTATCTGATAGAACAAGTAGGTTTTCTGTTGATTTGGAAGAGCGTGATGGCTAAACAAGGCCATTGTTGAACCCTGCCCTTGTTCTATAAGCATCTTCTTATAATGTATCATATTAAAACCCAGAATCTAAATCTAGGCATACAGTTGTTTCTCAGTATTGGAGAAGGATTGGTTCCAGGATTCCCTCGGATACCAAAATCTGTGATGCTCAAGTTCTTTATATAAAATGGTGTAGTATTTGCATATAACCTACAAACATCCTCCCATATTCTTCAAATTATCTCTAGATTATTTATAATACCTAATACAATGTAAATGCTATGTAAATAGTTGTATATACAATGTAAATGCTATGTAGATAGTTGTATATGCAATGTAAATGCTATGTAAATAGTTGTATATACAACGTAAATGCTACGTAAATAGTTGCCAGTGCTTGGCAAATTCAAGTTTCCTTTATGGAACATTCTGGAATTATTTTTCCCAAATGTTTTTGCTCTGAGATTGGTTGAATCTGCAGAAGTGAAGCCTGTGAATACAGAGGGCCAACTGTAATTATTTTAAGAATTGATTTAAAGATGTCCCAATTTTCCCTACTATTGTGTCTATTTTTATGTAACATATTAACTACTTTATAAATATAAAATTTAGCTTTTGCATGGTAATTTAAAAACTAACTTCTTACCTTTTTTTCCCCTAGGAGCATTGAATCAAAAAAATTGGGGCAAGAAATATCCAACATGTAATAGCCCCAAACAATCTCCTATCAATATTGATGAAGATCTTACACAAGTAAATGTGAATCTTAAGAAACTTAAATTTCAGGGTTGGGATAAAACATCTTTGGAAAACACATTCATTCATAACACTGGGAAAACAGGTAAAATATTTGCATTTTGTTTCTGACGTTAATATGTTTATCAGACCTAGAGTATGTTTAGGTTATTTTCCTTTGAATGATGTATTCTGAACTGGATAGAAACTATAAGTAGAAGAAGTCAAATAGAAAATTGGAAGTTTAGACCTTCTGAAAATGTGTACAAAAAATTAAATGACCAAAGTCATAATATCATGTTCTCCAGTAATATAACAATAAAGATACCTCCACTGGAAGGCTGATAAAGATAACATAATATATAGCTATTGTAATTTAATAACTCCGTCACTGGTTAATCACTTAGTCAATCAGGATTTCTTTTTCTTGGGCATTTTATTTGATCTTGTCTGCTCAGCCTTGTGCTATATTCAATATTTGGATGTGAAAAAAGCAATCTACTATAACTGAATTTTAAGAAATTACTAGCCCTTCTATTAGAAAGTTTAAAATTATATACCATCCTTAGGAAGCACTAAGTTTTTTTTCTTAGTATGCAAAATATAATACCATAAAAAATTCCAGTAAACAACAGATAGACAAAATAGTTTACAAAAGTGAACAGTATTGTTATTCTGATCTTATATGTTAAATGAAATCGTATGTATATCAGGAAGTTATGTAAAAACAAATATAGGAAAAAGATTAGAAAAAATATTCACTATAATAGTAGCTATGTTGGGGTGGTTTTATCATTTGTGGTATTTTTCTCTATTTTCCATATTTTGGTAATATAATTATTTGAATGTGGTAATTTAAGTCCCGTGAGGGTAGGAATTTTCAACATCAGTGCCTGATAAATAATAAGCACTCAGTAAGTATTTGCTGAATGAATAATTTGAAAAGTTATTACATGTTATAATATATTATTAATTTAATACATAATAGTATATTGTCCCAAATCTTGACATTTTAATTACCAGTTTTGAAGGATGTTACAATGCAGTGAAGCATGTAATCTCTGCTTTATTTTTCTTAGGAGAATGTGGTAAAGCACTTGATCTTTAGAGCCACACTTTTTAGGTTCACTACTGGCCATTTAAAGCACAGTGTGGAACCTTGAGCAAGTTACTTCATCTCTCTGTGACTCAATTTCCTTATCTGTTAAATAGGGATTGTAATGGTATCTTCTTCCTAGGGTTGTGTGAGGATCAGATATTTAATACATGTAAAGTAGTGTAATGCATGGCATGTCGTAAGTGATAAATGTTGACCATTATTGTTATTGTGTTTGTTGCTATTGTTATTATTCATGAAAGTTTATATCTCTAGCTGGCTGGTGTCCACTGAAAAAAAAAGCACAGCCTAAAAGTTAAGAATTATGTTTTATTTGGCAGACTTTATACTGGCCAATGTGTTGGATTCTGTTCCTAATGCCAACAGTGGTTTCTGCATGATAGAACAAAGACTATTTAAATCTGATTGAGAGACATTGAAATCTTGCATTAGGGTCTCCAGAGAATCATTCATCTCCAGATGACTCCTAAAGTACAGTCAGATAGTATCTGCTACGGAACTGAAATAGGAGAGTTTAAGATTCTGAGACTTGCAACCGAGGGTTCAAACATGAGATGGCTTAAACCCCTTCAATAGGAATGGGTCTCCTGCCTTCCTTGCCACAGTCTAGGACAGAAGTTCTGAAGCTTGATGAAGCCTAGAGTGATGCCTGGAGGCATAAGGAGATGGGACAAAAGCAGCAGCCTGTTAAAGAGTAGAAACAGGCTGACCTTGAGAAGGTTGGGGGTACCCCCAGGAAAAGACTTCCTCTTTCCACGCCTCTGTTCCTTCTCCCTTTAACTGTCCCCTCACTACCATCTGATGCGTTAGGGGAGCAGGGCTTTGGACACCAAACAAACAAATCTTGGAACACCAAACGGACAGGGCAGGTGGACTGCCTGTCTCCTGCTTTGAGTGCTGTATAGCAGTTAAGGTCTTAGGTTTATTTTACGTTTGTGGCAATAGGATACATTAAGTATACTGTGCAGAGTTACAAAGTTCAGCTTCCAAAATGGTAACTTTTTAAAAATTTATCAAATAAATGATTTTATTAATGTACTTTAATAGATGAAAATTTAGTTAAATTTGCAATTTTGATTCTCAGAAACTTAGATGCGATTTTATTGTTTTTTTCAAGTGGAAATTAATCTCACTAATGACTACCATCTCAGTGGAGGAGTTTCAGAAACGGTGTTCAAAGCAAGCAAGATAACTTTTCACTGGGGAAAATGCAATATGTCATCTGATGGATCAGAACATAGTTTAGAAGGACAAAAATTTCCACTGGAGGTAAGTCAATAGTTCCACTAGTTACTATTTCACTTTCTAAATCATTGGGATTTTATTTAGCATACAATTTGATTCATTTGTAATCAACTTTATAATTTATACAGCTATATTTTGTTTACTTGGTTAATATCTGCCTTCCTCACTAGCCTAAGCTCAATAAGACCCATATTTGATTTTCCACGTCCTGGTAATGCAGAGTGTCACATTATAGATGATCAATAAATATTGATGAGTGAATGAATGAAATTCTTTCCATAGCCCAGTAGGAATAAAAGGGGAAAATTTTATCAACATACTGGAGAATCAAAAAGCTTCAAATTAAAATGAGAAAATTTTCAGATTTAAAATTGGCAAAATAAATATAATTATAATAAATAGTGTGTGTGCAGTGAAATATGTAAACACTTTCATACATGTCTGGAGAAAGTATAAATTGGTAGACTTTCTGGGAAGCAGTTCACTTGTTTTTATCAAGAGCTTTAAATGTTTTATTCTCAATATTCACATTTCAATTTGTAGCAATTTAGTCTGAAGAATAATTAAGGACATACTCAAAAATTTATGTGCAAAGACTTTTTACAATAATAAAAATTGAAACAAAAGGAAATGATTAAATACATTATGATAGATTATTATAGATCTTGTAAAAATCATGTTTTTCAACGATTTACACAAAAAAAGTTCATCATAAGTGCTTTTAAAAAGTGGAATGTAAAATAGTATACACAGTATTTTTTTTTTAATTAATTAATTAATTATTTTTGGCTGCGTTGGGTCTTGCTGTGCGCGGGCTTTCTCTAGTTGCGGCGAGCGGGGGCTACTCTTCGTTGTGGTGCGCAGGCTTCTCATTGCAGTGGCTTCTCTTATTGTGGAGCACGGGCTCTAGGCGCGAGGGCTTCAGTAGTTGTGGCTCGCGGGCTCTAGAGCGCAGGCTCAGTAATTGTGGCGCACGGGCTTAGTAGCTCCGTGGCATGTGGGATCTTCCCCGACCAGGGCTTGAACCCGTATACACGGTATTATTATTCCAAATTTTGTAAAACATGAAACTAATTAGTGGCTGAGAGTACAGTCTGAGTCAAATGGACGAGGCTTGAATACTGGTTTCACCATCTAGTTAGTAGCTATATGACATGACATTGTTAAAATTATTTAATTTCCCTAAGCTTCTGTTTCTGGTCTGTGAAATTGACATAATAGTAGTAGCACATCTCTGTAAAGTTATTATGAGGATTAAATGAAAGATTGAATTATTGCTATTGTAAAAATAATTGAAGGAAACCAAGAAAACATTAATAGTGATTTTCTCTGGGTGATGGCATTATAGGTGCCTTTTCTTTTCTCCTTTAAAGTTGCCATATTTTCAATATTACCTGTAATAAATCTGTATTACTTTTATAATCCAAAATAGTTATTGAGAATAAAAATAAGATAAATTAGTTATTTCATAAAGGATTAAAAATATTTTAATGTGGATAAGCACATTCAAGTTTATGACATAATTTTTTAAATATCCTTAAAGAAAAGCATATTTATCAAATTTGGTTTGTTAAAAATACGAAAGTCAACTCATTAAACACATAACATTCTCACTTCTGAGAGTTTAGCTCTCTCACAGTACTACTTAGAACAAAGGTGAAAATCAAGAAAAACTAACAATAACAAAAGCTGTGATTCAGCAAAATAAATTATACAGAATCTGTGTACTAAACCTCATGTATTTTTCTTATTTAAAAGCCCCTCAAGTTGTCTCTCAGAGATGTCATTTGTTTGTTGTTTGCTTTTTATTTTGTTTTTTTAAAACATTCGTGGTTTTTATTTTATTTATTTATTTTATTTATTTTTATTTTTTTGGCCGCGCCACGTGGCTTAGCGGTGTCTTGGTTCCCTGACCAGGGATTGAACCTGGGCCCACGGCAGTGAAAGCCCGGAATCCTAACCATTGGACCGCCAGGGAATTCCATCTTGTTTGTTTTTCAAAACACTCTTCACGTAATTGTGCAAGCAGGGAAACTGGGGGGTATGCTTGACCTGCTGTTTCTTTCTGGCCTCTCACATCCTATAATCAGCTCCTTAGTTCTGCCCCTAAATGATGCGGGAGGTCAGAAAAAGGTTCAAACCACCTTTGTCTCTTACTTGAGTATCTAAGTCCCTGCAGCTAGTTTCTCTCCAGTCTTAATCCCTTCTGCTCTCCCCACTTCTCCCCAGCCCTGCCCCCTTCCCATCAAGGACTTCTATTGCCCTCTAGCCCAAACTGCTGGGACTGCCTGTGTGGCCCCTGCCCACTTCTCCAGCCTCATATCTCTCTTCTCTCACGTGTGCTCAACTGAACTTCTAACAAACTACTTTCCATTTCCCACACTTCTCATACTTTCTTGCCTGTAGGCCTTTTCCTAGCCCCGGTCCCTCTGACCTGAACACACATTCATCTCTTCTGCTTTTTCATCTGTCAGCTTTAAAGCCACTCATGCTTCAGGGGTCAACTTGGAAATCCTCTCTCTGAAAAGGTTTTGGTGACCACCCAAGGCAGGAGCCACTGCCTTCCTCTGCTTCACACCTGCTATTTCTCTGATCCATAGCCCTAACCACACATTAATCTTTTCAGAGTTTCTGCTCTTCCCTTAATTATATGTCTAAACTACCTGAGTTATCAAATTTCCAAGCCCACGACACTAGGAGCACCAGCTTATAAGTGAGAGTGGAGGCTGTTATAGATAGATGTGTGGACTGAAGTAGAAATGAACAAGGGATAGCCTCGCACCAGGGGGGAGAGACTTAAAATACGGAATTTATGACTCCTTTGGTATTTTTGAGGTAGAAGCAGAGAGTTCTTGAGAGTTTCACTATTAGTAGAGCACAATACAATAATGTCCAAAACTGGTAGCTCAGACCATCAAGAAAAGCATGTCCATTCAGGAAAGAATGAAACCATATTTGAAAGAATTCCATAAAAACAGGGAAAATAACATTTGATAATTTATTACATTTGATAGTTGCTCTAGTAAATTATTCAGTGTCCCCTGGTAATCACAAAGTGGTAATTTCAGAGCTAGATCTGTCCAACTTTGTATTTCTTTCTTCATTGAAGGATAAGTGATAGTTGTGTATACATGTAATTGATAAAATATTTTGAAAATTCACAAAATATAGAATTATATAGTTTATAGAATTTTTCAAATAGAATTTAATGAACTGATAAATTATTTTATAGTCCTTTTGCTGACTTTTTTGTGAAGTCTTTGTATGTAATAAAGCCATCTTTGTTACATTTATAGATGCAAATCTACTGCTTTGATGCGGACCGATTTTCCAGTTTTGAGGAAGCCGTTAAAGGAAAAGGGAAGTTAAGAGCTTTGTCCATTTTATTTGAGGTAATCATTATACAGAGATTTAGCACTAACTTTTCAATCATGGGGAATATCAAAACACACTTTTTAACAAATAGAAGGGCTCATAAGTGGAATGATAACTGGTGCTCATTTTCAAAGAGAACAACCTCTTGGCTGGTATGTTTAAAAGGGGACTCTTGTATTTGTCAATTGGATATGTCACTTCCAGCTGGAGCAAATCTGTGCACTCATACACTACAAGATTTGCTTATTTGCAAAGCATCAGCATGATACAGCAGTAACTGTGAATTGTAACATTTTAAAATGTCCTTTTCCTAATGGAAAATTTGAAAATTATCTGGTTTTTGTTTGGTTTATTCTTAACTTTCTGTGAAAAAAAAAGTGCATTTAGGACATCACTTTTGAATACTTAAAATAGAATTTACTAATCTTTACATTTTATTCAATAATTAGTCAAATATTTTATGCAATTTTTAGAGCATCATTCTTCTTTCACAGGTTGGAATAGAAGAAAATTTGGATTACAAAGCAATTATTGATGGAGTTGAGAGTGTTAGTCGTTTCGGTAAGCTATTTGGAGAAATGTCTTTCTTCCAGATTTACTTTGGATGCATATGAATTTTTACAATGTTATAAAGATCACTTGTTCCAAGGAAGAAGGGCAGACATTTATAAAGAGGAGCAATCTCTCACATCTTACACTTGACAATTTATACGTTTCTCACTAAAGAACAATTTATCAGAAATTTTTGTCGCATAAAATCATAAAACGTTAATGTAAGTAGGAAGTTGGAAGTTTTCTAATTCTTTTATTGAAAATAATCTAATCACATTATGCATTTAAACGTATTTTTAGTCTGTCTCTGCATTGTACATCTGTAAAAGACTCTATAATCTGAAACCAGTTAATTTTATAAAAATTTTATTTTAAAGTGAAAAGGGAATTGTTACTCAAGTTCAAATGTATTCCCTGGTGGTTTCCTTGATAAGTCCTTTGCTTTACCAATATGATGAGATAAGATTTTTGGAAGGTGAATGCTTACATAGAACAAGGTTCACTATACTTTTATATTGTTCTGCCTGCTATCTCACGGATCTTGTAATTTGTCACAGCAAATGCTTTTGACAACATTGGCAAGAGACAGCAAACCTGTTGTTATTGTTGTTTTATTTTTATTAAGCAGAGTATTAATGTTGTCCTGAGTTATCAATAAAGGAGGATTATTCCTCTCCGGGAAGCTGCAAAATTTGAAATCAGAAACACAACTCACATAGATCCTTTTCTTGAAAGCAGAAATCTGGCCTAGGGTTGATTCATCTTTGTCAATTATATGTGAGAACTTGAATTGACCAAACTTTTCAGAAGTCAGGCATATGTGAGCTCCTGCAGTGCAGCTTTCTCTTTTTTTTTTGAAAGGTGCAATCAAACGGCATAAAGCTGTTAGTTATCTCCCTCCATCCACCTAGATTGCAGAATTCAACATTGAATACCACAAGCCACACTTAATTTTTCCCTCATTTAGTCAGAAAGTGGAGTCTATGCAGACTGCAAGAAGGCAGCTAGTTTGAATTCCTAAACTTAAAATGATGTAAGATATGAACCTGAATGTTCCCAGGCCTTGCACCAGCCTGTGGCGACCACAGAAGTGATACTAACACTGGTTGTTAGTCCTGATTTGTGCAACTGTGGCACTTTGGCCAATCTCTTGAGGCCTCTTCAGTTGTTTCTGGGGGTCTCTAGGAAGGTGTAGTATGATCTTAAGAACCAATTTGCTCATGTTCTTGGACTAAAGTTTCTTTTTAATATCTACTGTCTATAAGCCATTGAGCGGGATGCTTCGTCAGAGCCTGCTGTCACCTAGTACCCTCCCTGGGGATATGGGTTCCCTAACAGCATTCTGCCTCTGTCCTGACTCTTAGTTCAGAAGCAGAACAAATGGTCTCCTGGGCTGGCTGGAAACACATACTAGTCTGCCCTCTATCTATCTTCTCTCTCTCTCTACCCATGCACCAACTTCTTCTCTCCTCTTTTACCAAAAAAAAAAAAATCCTCCATGCCTATCAGCCCATCTACTAGATACTTAATATTTCCATGTACTCAGCAAGGACACCTAAGCCCATACAGTTGGTAAGTGGTGGAGCCAGGATTTAGAACCTGTCTGTCCAAAAAGTTTGTTCTAATATATTGTAGAGATTTATATTAGTTACATGTTTCAGAGCACATATGAAACACCTATCAATTTGATTTGAATGGTTGTGAGATGTGATCTGTCCAAACTAAATAAGTTAAGTCCTTCCAAAGTTAAATGTTTGAGAGTTCTTGGATTAAATTTAGTCCTATTTCAGAGTCTAGAAAAATCCCCTGGTGCCCCATAAACGATAGGCTTCCCAACATTGGCTGCCAGCCATTGCTGCTGGGAACTTGAAGGCAGTGCTCGTCTTTAGACAGTGACTCAGGAACTGCAGCTAAACTCACATTATATGGAGAATATGCAGCTAAAATCCTGCCACATATTCTCCATATAATGTGAGTGACACAAAAAATCAACACTGTTCAACCATCATTCAGATTATAAAGTCTGCCTTGTTACAGTGTGGGCTGGTCGCTCATTTCCTATATTTCTCTCTAAGAGACAAACCCATTTCTCTTTCCTTCCCTCTTTCTTACCTTTTTTTCTTTTCCTTCCTTCCATCACACCTACTCTATGTTAGACCTTGCTCTCACGTGGAGTGGTGAGAGAGGGGGTGTGGTTGCAGCAATCAGAGATAATGCATTAATATTCCCCAGGCAGAGCCCACAAAAGGAAAAACTGTTAGTCGAAATCCTTCAAGTTGCAAGAAGGAGACACACCCCAGGTAAATCATCAGTGATTCTCAAACGGGAGTTCTCATCAGAATGATTTGTGGTGTTTTCCTAATCACAAATGCAGGCCGGGAATTTGTATATTGAAAAATCCTTTTTTTTTTTTTTTTTTTTTTGCTGTAAAGCTCTTTTTTTTTCTTTTTTTTTTTTTTAACATCTTTATTGGAGTATAATTGCTTTACAATGGTGTGTTAGTTTCTGCTTTATAACAAAGTGAATCAGTTATATATATACATATGTTCCCATATCTCTTCCCTCTTGCATCTCCCTCCCTCCCACCCTCCCCATCCCACCCCTCCAGGTGGTCACAAAGCACCGAGCTGATCTCCCTGTGCTATGCGGTTGCTTCCCACTAGCTAGCTATTTTACGTTTGGTAGTGTATATATGTCCATACCACTCTCTAACTTTGTCCCAGCTTACCCTTCCCCCTCCCCATATCCTCAAGTCCATTCTCTAGTAGGTCTGTGTCTTTATTCCCGTCTTGCCCCTAGGTTCTTCATGACCTTTTTTTTTTTTTCCTTAGATTCCATATATATGTGTTAGCATACTGTATTTGTTTTTCTCTTTCTGACTTACTTCACTCTGTATGACAGACTCTAACTCCATCCACCTCATTACAAATAACTCAATTTCGTTTCTTTTTATGGCTGAGTAATATTCCGTTGTATATATGGCAGTGTTGATGTGGCCCCATCCTAAGTCTCATTGTCCTAAGTGATAAGAGTTGGTTTTAAGTATTTAATCGTTCTTTCCTTGCACTGGGCCTGACCATGGTCTTTGTCTTTATCTCCTTGTCTCTCACCCTCCTCATCTTTCCACCTCCTACTATCAGCCTCCCACGAAGGAGGATCTGATTGGTTTGTTAACCATTAATTCATGTTCAAAGGAAGAGGATCACTGAGTGAATGACTGATCACAAATAGAGCAGTGTTGGCTCAGGTGTGATTCTCTCTTATGTTAGCAATAGTGAGGTTATTCAGATGAGGTGCATGTTTCTGCAAGCCACAAAAAACCCACCTTAGTCCACTTTTCTCATAAGATGATGGTGCAATTGGAAAATACTACTGTAATTGTAGAGTCTTGTGATAGCAGAAAGAAACTTAGAACACGTACACAAATAACAAAAAAAATAAGGTACAAAATAGTTAACGTGTCCATAACAGAGACTAGATAAGTGGTATTGTAGTGCAGAGGAAGGAAGAATGGATTCTATACTGGGATGAGGGAAGGAGGAATTGAAAACTTTCTTCTGATTCTTTCCCTTGCTCTTAATTATTTCCCCTTTAATTTCTTCTCCAATTTCACGAAAATTATCTATTTCACCATCCCTATTCAAATCTTCTGTTTTTCGTTTTCTGGCTTCTAGGTCTCCTGGTGTTGTTTAATTTCCCACCTAATTTAGCAGTGAGTCAATTTCTGGCTCCTTACTTAATTAGTATTCTCTAGGTCCACATTTCCACGGAACATTTGTAAGATAAGTTTTTTCATCAGAAAAAGGAAGAATTGTAGTCCATTGGTGATTAAAAAAGAGGTTATTTAATCACAGATTTTCTAGATATCAAAAACATAAATCTGAAAATAGAAAAATATTCACGTATTCAAAATAGTTTCCTTAGTTTCTGAGAACTTGAATCTGAGTCTGAATTCTAAATAATCTTGTCTTGACATTGGAGGAGAGGAAGACATACTTTTAGAAGTTACCAATTAACCCATTAAACCTAATGTAACTTGAATTTTCTAATGGATTAAAACGATTTAGGTTGTATCTACATGACACTATCAATTCTGTCAATAGGTTTTTACTTCTAAGATTTAGTCTTAAATGCAGATAGGAAGCAGTTATCTATAACTTTATTAGCAGGCTTCTTTCTTCCTGAAGAAGTTTCTGTATTGCAGAAAAAAGTAACATTCAATAACTAACTTTTAAATGGAAATAATTTTTTTCCTTGAGGCTTTCTGGATATGTCCAATCTTCATTTCATTTAGAGCTGTAATGCACTATTAAGATCATCTGGTCCAAAATATAAAATAGATAGCTAGTGGGAAGCAACCGCATAGCACAGGGAGATCAGCTCCGTGCTTTGTGACCACCTAGAGGGGTGGGATAGGTAGGGTGGGAGGGAGACACAAGAGGGAGGGGATATGGGGATATATGTATATGTATAGCTGATGCACTTTGTTATACAGCAGAAACTAACACAACATTGTAAAGCAATTATACTCCAGTAAAGATGTTAAAAAAAAAATCATCCGGTCCAGTTATTTCATTTTGTAATGAGGAATATGGGGTTCAAGAAGACTAAAATCTTGCAAAGGCTTTACTCTACTTAAGGTTTTCAACTCTGGCTGCATGTTTGAATCACCTGGGGACGGTTTTTTTAAAAATGTAGACGCACCTAAAATTATAGCCTAAAAATAAATATAGATGCTCAGGTCCCACTACTAGAGATTTAAATTAAAACAGCTTAGGGTGGGGTCTGGGACATTGATTTTTTTTTTTAGTGCTCCCCAGATAATTTGTATACTGCTACTCTGTACTGTACCATCTCACTTAGGCTAGATTAAATTGGCGTCAGGGACTATTTCTTAATGACCTAAATCTACAAGACAGAGCAGAGGACATGTACTGGACTGGGTAGTTAAATACAGATAAGTTAAAATAAGTTAAACACAGATCTCACTGGTAAGCAGATTGCTGCCCATATGAGTGAGGACTGGTACACAAAGAACAAAATGGCCAAGGCAGTGCCATTGGTAAGTGCTGTTGGAAAGACGCAAGATCAAAAATGGGACTCTTCAAGGAGACAGATTTAGCTGGGTTGTTTCAAGGTTCTAAGGCTAGATGGAACACTTAGGAAAGGTCTACCAATTTTTTGTAGGAATTCTGTATTCTCGATACAAGTTATATATCTTTGTACATATAGCAGGAATAAATCAATATTTTTATTATATATATAAAATCTGAAATATATTTTCTACTCTTTGTCCTGCCTTTTTACTCTCTTAATGGTGACTATTGATAAATAGATCTTGAGTATCATGTACATCATTTTTCTCTTTGTGAATAACACTTTTTGCATGCTATTTAAGAAATCTCAACCTACCCTAACGTTATGGAGATAATTTTCTATGTTTTCCTCTAAAAACCTTATTAGTCTGTTCACATCTAGATCCACACTCTATTTAGAACTGATTTGTGCTTATGGTGTGAAGTAGGGAATAAAGATTCATGTTTTTCCATAAGGATATCCAATTGATACAGCAGTGCGTATTGAAAAGGTTAATCATTCATTACATAGTAATTTTTCTGTCATAAATCAAGTAACCATATATGTGTGTGTCTGGACTCTTTATTTTCTTCCATAGTTCTCCATCTTTGCATAAATATCTCTCTATCATGATTTCTATGGCCTTATATAGTAGGTCTTCCTACTTGGTATCCCTACCTTTGTTATTGCTCAAGATTGTCTTAACTTTTTTTGCGGTTCCATTTAAATTTTAAAAATAGAATGTCAATTAATACACACACAAACACCCCAACACCAACCCATCTGGAATTTTGATTAAGATGTCATTGACTCCATAAAACAACTTGGGGAAAATTAACATCTTCACAATACTGAATCTTCCCATTAACGTGATATTTCCCACCATTTTAAGGTTTTATCTAATTCTCTCAAAGTTTTTAAATTTTCAGTGTAGATGTTTTACACATCATGTGTTAGATTTACTTGTATTTGATATTTGTTGCTATCATGTTATATTGTTTGAAATTTCATTTTCTATTGTTTGTTACCAGTAAATAGAAGTACAATTAAGTTTTATATATTGGTGTTGCATGCAGTGACTTTGCTAAACACACTTATTAGTTCTAATAGTTTGTAAATTATTTTCAATATCTCACATGCTCAATTAGGTTATTTGAAAATTATGATGACATCATTTTTTCCTGCCCAATCTTCATGACTCTTTTTTTCTTTTTCTTACATTATTGTAAATAAATAAAGTAAATAAATGGTCCCAGTCCTCCAGTTCAATGTTAGATAAAAATGGTGGTATTGTAGAAGGATTCCTTGTCTCATTCTTTATCACTAAGGGAAAAACTTTCAATAAGTCATTTTTAAATATGATGTTTATTATAGATTTTTGAAGATAATCTTCATCAGAATAAGGTTTTGTTTTTCTTTTCTACAAATTGGTGTTAAATCCTATCAAATGGATTTACTGTATCTATTCAGATGGCCGTATGATTTCTGAATATCTTTCATATGTAAAAATAATCTCTCCAGCATCTTGCCCATGTAATGATAAAACACCTAGCACTATGTAGGGATATATGCAAGAAAATTTAGAGTATGCCAGTTTTATCACCATTTTTGAAATAAATCTAAAATGTTCTTAAAATTTCAGTTCTGATTAAATACATACCAAAGCATATGTCTTTGTTTCATAGGGGCTTTGAGCAGCTAAGTTCCACTGTTGGGATTTCAGCTGAGGTGTGTGTGATTCCTTTGTAGGGAAACAGGCTGCGTTGGATCCGTTCACATTGCTGAACCTTCTGCCAAACTCAACTGACAAGTATTACACTTACAATGGCTCCCTGACATCTCCTCCCTGCACAGACACCGTTGATTGGGTTGTTTTTAAAGATACAGTTAGCATCTCTGAAAGCCAGGTAATCTTGGAAATTCAAACAAATGAAGTAATTTGAAGCAATTTTGAAAGAATTATTTTCTAAGCTTTACTAGAGAATATCTGTTTTAAAGCATTTGCCGATATGCCTTTGAAGCAGATACACAGTTAAATTATGTGTTATTATATGTTAAATTATCTTCTTTCCAGCTGGCTGTTTTTTGTGAAGTTCTTACAATGCAACAGTCTGGTTATGTCATGCTGATGGACTACTTACAAAATAATTTTCGAGAACAACAGTACAAGTTCTCCAGGCAGGTGTTTTCCTCATATACTGGAAAGGAAGAGATTCATGAAGCAGGTGTGTATTGAAATATAATTTTGTAGGAGGTAATTGTGGTATAGTGGAAAATATACAAGGCTTGATTTTTGGAAATATTTTGCTTATAGCCTTGTAGCTTTAGGTAAGCACTTTAACTTCTCTGAATCTCAGTTGCCATTTTTATAAAATGGCAATTAAAAATATCTGTTCTTTCCCACATGAATAACCCCATTTTGCAGACAAGAGACACTGAGATTCAGTAAGGAAAGTAATTTTTCTAAAATACATAGTAATAGGTGGCAAAGTCACATACACACCTCCACATTCTTTGTGTCATTTGCCTGAGCTAACAGCTATAAGAGAGGGATGAATAAGGCGTGAGGTGTTCAGAGCTTGGGGAGATCACTTCTGGTTGCAATGACTAGGGAATCTCCGTGGGAGAACCGCACTTGACCTGAGTCTTGATGTGTGATTTGGGTTTTAAATAAGTACTCATCCTTGTGTTGGCAGCTCCCAGAGAAGCCTAGTACCTAGTAAGGATTGAAACCAAAGGCACTGAATTATTAATGAATAAAAAGGGAGTCTTTCCCCCAGTTTCTTTCTTTGAACGAAAAGAAGTTTGTCCTTGTCAAGCCCAGGCGATGGAGAGGAGGGAAAGTCTCTGGAGTCTTTTGAAGCTGACACAGCAGTCAGAAGCCTTTGAAAGTGTCCAGAGGACACAATCAGTTGCATCTACGGACTTGTTCTTTTCAGTTCACGCTGAGGGTGCACTGATTCATGAAAGAAAGAGTTGAAATGGCCTTTGCTTTGGGGACTGAAAACCTTTCCAAGTACATGGTCTTCTTTGATCCCCGTCCTGCAATGAATTTTTGGCTGTGTATAATATTAATTCAATAATCGTCTGCTTTTGAAGGTTGGGCATTAAAACACCATGCTTTTATTGTTTCAATGTGATATTTGTGGGAATTGTTTATCCTTTAACAACAACAATAACAACAGAGCACAAGACAACAGTGATGAATAGCTGCATTTAATGTGACATTGTTTCAAATTAAATTGCCCCAAAGTGAGGAAATTTAATTATGTTTCTACCAAAAATAGTAAATACTAAAACTTCCTGTCTGGTAAATAATACACAGTTGATTAGAAAAAAGAAACAGATTTACCCATCTCCTTTACCAACATGCAAATGACCAAATCACAAAGTAAATAAATACGATTTTTTGGTCATGTACTTTTATTAATTATATCTTATTAAAACCCTTCAGTGGCTCCCATTGCTTTTAGAATAAAATCCAAACAGTTTGTCATTACATGGTAGGTCCTATTCAGCACTTACTGGCCTTAGTGCTTACCCCTCCCTGGCCAGCTTCCTTCCCTCATCCTGACCTCTGTGAGGTCCCTGAAGAGGGCAGACCACACTCTCCCAGGTTGCATGTTCTTCCCTGCTGGTCTCCTCCTTGTTCTTCAAGACTCAGGTAGACCCTTGCCTCCACTGGGGAGCCAACTCTGACTCTACCTCCACCCCTACCAAGCCTGGCTCTGGCCCGGGGGCACAGGACTGTGCCCTCGTGAAGGTGCCGTGCCCATAGGGTACAAGATGAATGATGCTCGTCTGGAGGTGTGCAGTGTGCCCAGGAGCTCCTATGTGCTGGGCAACCACACGTCCTAGCAGTTGCCATTACATGATACTGTCTGTTTACTTATCTGTCCCCCACCACCGTCTGAGCTCCAAGAAAGAAGTAACTAAGTCTTTTATCACTTTACCTCCTTTGCTGGGCTAAAGTAAAGCTCTCATTCATCAAGTAGTCACCAAATGACTGAAAAAATTCATTTGCATATATAATAAAAATATGGCAGGTTGTGCTCAGTGGGTGCCTCTTGCATCGTTTAACGTGTAAACCCTTATGTAGTTCCGTTTTAATGTAGATCATTGTTGTTTTTCACAGTTAAGTGATGAAGGCTAAAAATAATAATAACAAAAACAGTAATAGACCAGTGTGTTCAACCAAGCATTGGTCTTATTTTCCTCATTTTATAGTTTGGGAAGCTGATATTAAGTGGCTCACCCAAGTTCATGGAACTGTAAAAGGCTGGAGTCAGTATTTGAACCCAGGTCTCCCTAATTCTAAAGACTTTCAAAGCTCTCTCCACTATGCTTTATAAGGAACATAATTTATGCTTACATAATTTTATAATAAAAGCTGATGACTTTAATGACATGAAACTTTTTTAAAAATAGTATTGGCTCTTTTCAAAAACTAGAACAATTGAATTCTTGCATTTTCCATTATGAGTATTTGCATTCACCAAGCACGTATTTTCCATGTGCATATTCCTGTGATTTTTTTTTCCCTTAATGGATACACTATCGCCCTTCTACTTTCTCGAACTGAATTTGAAAATAAGAATTGAGGATTGCATTTATTTTCAGGATTTAATCTTTATTAAATTTAATCTGAAAATGTTCTTATTACATGAGCATTGTAAAAAGGGAGAAAATATAGATAAGCACACAGAAGAAAATAAAAAAGCCTTATACTGTCATTACCCAGAGATAACTGCTATGAGGATTTTGAGGAATATCCTTCTAGGTCTATCTCTTAAATTAAAACTATATTATTATATCTCACAAAAATCAGGCTGTACCACACTTATCTGTTTATTGATTTTGCTTTACTTAATGATGTAAATATATCATTAATCACATTCTTAGTTTTATGTACTCTTCCATTGTATAGTCATAGCAACTTATTAAATCAGTTCCTCAGTTTGGGACATTCAGATTATATTTATATATTTTGCTATTATAAATATCGAACATCCTCATTTTGACCAAGAGAAAAGTAAGAGGTGGCATGAAAAGTGTTAGAATTCTGCTCTTGGTAAATGCATTGTAGAAAAACATATTTTGCAAAATATCAATACATTACAAGTAATTGCAAAAACCATGAGACGTCTGCATATCCATGCAAACTTCTTGAGGGTAGAAATCAAGCCTTATTCATTTTTGCATTCATAGGAAAACGCACCCAATGTTTGTGAATGAATCCATATTTTACCAGAACTTCAGTCCTCTATTTTTGCATTTTTACGTAGCATTGCCATTTATTAAATGGCATTTATTTTTGGCTTCAAGGAATGGGCAGTGGCTCTTCTAAGAATCACAGAATTTAATGGAACTATCTGATCTTGAAGGAGTTAGTAAAAGCTGTCTCTTAGTTTATGAGAAATATGTGTCAGTAACCATACAAACATCACGTGCATGTAGAGGAGGTGAAGTCCAGTTTTGTCCCCTGCCTTCCAGGCAACAGATACCTCCCTGCTGCCCTCTTATCCCACTAGCAAGGCTCTCCACCTAGAAGCAGGGCCCTCCTGAAGCACAGTAGGAAAGAGCTGGGGCTTTCAAAGCCCAGTCGACCTCTGGTTTCAAACCGCAGTGCAAATACTTATTCGTTATATAAAAATTGTCAAGTTATTTAATTTCTCTGAGCTCAGTTTCTTCACCTATAAAATGTGAGTTCAAAATGGCCACCTTGTAGGGTTGTTGTGAGGTTTCAATAAACTAAAGTTTGCAAAGCAGTCCATTCCCTTGAACATAATATGCTCCAGACCCATAGCTCCTATTACTGTAGTGTATGTGTTTGTGTGTATGTATACACTCATGTATATATGTGTGTGTATGCATTTATATATTTGTATATATAGAAGGGGGCAAGCTCTCACAAGTACGGCGTGCTATTCAAGTTTTCCATGTTTAAGGCTTTTGTTTGTTAAGTAGAATTATAAATGCACTTTAAATCTCATTTGCTAGCATTGTAATATTATTTAATGCAAACTTCTTTAAAAAAACCATAAAATATAAAATGCTTTTCAAGGCAGGGTAGCATGAAAAGAGTGTCTTCATAGCTTAATGTTGTATTTGAGCTATGAGAAATTTTCTGTAATTTCCTGAAAAATGTCATGATGCATTATGCATCAGTAGACCTACCTTCTTGAAGGTCAGTAGTTGTAAATAGCATTCATTAAGGTCACATGTACATTAACTCTGTGCTCCAACTATCTGCAGAAAAGTGACATGGAGATTATTTACTTCTTGGAAGATTATATGTTACAAATTGAACTGTTGACGAAGTTGCTGTGTGTTCCTAGAGAAGACTGACTGAATTAGGTAGAATTCGAAAAATTTCTTTTGGTTATTTATCTAAAGGGAATGGCATATAATCATTGAGAAGTGCAAAGCAGTGATAGATCATTTCTAGTTATTTTTAACATTTGTGGCGATCTTTACATTCGTTTTATTAAGATCTGCTACTCCGTGAGGGGAAATCACAACCTTAATATTGATTGTCTTCTGAGTCTGTCAGTCTTCAAGTTCCTCACGTGGTAGTCATCAAACTACCTGTCTCAATACTTTTTAAAATGAGGCTCATAAACCTCAAGCAAGGATGTGGTGGATTTATCAGTGTGCATTCACAGAAGTACTTTTGCCATGGACTGTGTTAAACTGTACCAAACCTCAAACAATGGGAAATACTGGGTAAAAACCTAGTGACATTTTCTCTGCCACTCCCCAAGAATCACCACGCTGTCTTTTCACTTCCATCTACATTTTTACTCATAATCCGTGGAGGTGAGACTGGGCCTTCTCCCTTAGGGCATGTGTCCCTTCTCCCAGGGTGGGCATATAGAACAGCAAAGGCAGAAGGAAACTCCTATCTCCTCCCCTCGACCATCGGCACTGACTTTCGTGATCACGAGACATGTCATAGGGAAAAGAGTTGTCATGTTCTCCTCCTTTGTGCTTTTCCTTCCTTTATTTCCTTTTCTTTTCCCACTTTTTTTCCTTTTTCCTCATGACACTCAGCACTTTGCCTATTAATCTTTTGCAACTTGCTCTGCAAGGCATACGCATTCCTATGTAGGAGGTATTCACTCTCCATATCCATTCATTTAAGTGATGAAAAGGTAAAGGACTTCATGTGAGCTAAATTTGTGAAGCTTTTACAACTTTTAGTGATAAAAACGTGTACTTTTGAAAAGCACAACCTAATTTGGTCTAAATGGCAGAATTTTTAAGTTTATTTTGCATTCCTCTGTAAATGGAGTCTAGGATTTAGAAACTAAAAGCACCCATTACATTTAATACCTTACTAAATTTAAGGATTAGAGGAATGAGTTTCCTATAGGCAAGGATGGCACCATCTTTATTTATATGTACAAGAGTACCTGGAACCAAGTAGATGAGAAGTGAATGTTAAAAATAAGGTTTTGGGGCTTCCCTGGTGGCGCAGTGGTCGAGAATCTGCCTGCCAATGCAGGGGACACGGGTTCGAGCCCTGGTCTGGGAAGATCCCACATGCTGCGGAGTAACTAGGCCCGTGAGCCACAACTGCTGAGCCTGCGCGTCTGGAGCCTGTGCTCCGCAACAAGAGAGGCCGCGAGGGTGAGAGGCCCGCGCACCGCGATGAAGAGTGGCCCCCACTTGCCACAACTAGAGAAAGCCCTCGCACAGAAACGAAGACCCAACTCAGCCAAAAATAAATAAATAAATAAATAAATAAATAAATAAATAAAATTTAAAAATAAATAAAATAAAATTTTTAAAAAATAAGTTTTTAAGTAAGAACACTTACCCATCCCTTAAAATGGAGACCACATTCTCATTCTTTATATGTGAGGATCCCTTGCATGTGAACTGAAGCGCTTACTTGTATTCTATGTGACTCGACGTGAACTCCAGATTTGTCACAGCCTGGCTTACAGCCGCAAGCTTGCAGAAACCCGATTCTCCTTCTTGGCCAGTGTTCCTTAAAGGATCAGTCACTGTGATCCAGACCACATGGAGCTTGTAGAAAGGAACCAGGGCATGCGATTCATTCCTAAGGAAGGAAATGGGACCTCAACATATTGTAGTTCTGAACTCCCCATAATCAAGGAAATTATATGTTTGTTACTATTTTATTACATTTATTGGTAGCTTGTGTTTAGTGTCTGAATATCTGTTGATCTGGAAGACACTTCTTGATTTTCAATCCAGATAATGCGCTTTATGGAGTGTATGTCCTTCTAATAAGATAAACTATTTTCAATACGAAATATAATGAAAACTTAGAAAATTTAGTGCCAATTAATAACTTATTCCATAGTCATTACGCAGCTTTATGTCTGAACACCAAGTAGTGTATATAAAATTAACTAGATTGTTATTTAAAAGATCCCGTCCTACCTTATAGAAGGGCAATCCTTTGGCAAGGTCATAGACTATATACAGAAGTACTGGTCCTTCTCTTGAATATATTCTAAAGTATATATCTTTTTTTCCATAAAATTCTGTATTTCAGCATCTAAAGATAAGATTCAGTGGCAGCTTTATAACATATTACTAAGCTATGATTATTGGTAAGCAAAAGGAGTGTTTTAAAAGTAAATTTCTAATTACAATGTAAATTTAAACAAACAAATGACTAATAAGCTTTTACAGAAATATAAAGAAGAAAGCAAAAGAATAAAAGCCTGGTGGCAAGGAAATGTGAATTTCTTTTCAGAGTCCTACTTTATATTAATGCTGATGAAGTACCCACTGATTTCTACTATTAAGGCAAGATAAACATAGACGTCTGACCAAAATTGCTTGCACTATTTAGGAAGTAGTCCTTTGGGTATTTTGCAGCTAATAATTTTATGTTTTTCTCAGTTTCTCAGAGTTTTATGTTTTGTGTACATGCATAAAACTCTGATGCATTTTAAGATAGTTTCATCTTTGAGGAAGAAAGAGATAGTTCACTTTAAACCATTCTCACTCTATACAAAGTGGGAGTGATTTTTGAACAAAATCTGCAAATGATATTGTCCAGAATCACTTTCCGTCTTTTAAAAACAGACTTGGGATTCATCAGAATCTAGGCTGAGGCAATCCTGTTCCTCCACCTGTATAGTTTATGTTAGCAGCTCACTTCTGAGATGATTTTGTGGTCTTCTGCCATCTGGCGGACACTAATAGAATTGTCACTAGATAGAGTAACGATGATGGAGTCTAGACCTGAATTAGAATACATTTTCTTATTCTGAATTCGTGTTTTTTGATAACGGAGGAATTGTCCTCTTATTCCCAAAGGAACACCCCACCCTACATCCTCGATAAACAAAAAATAGTATATAGTTTTAACAGTGAAAACTTCTGTCTCTAACTCATATAAAGTTATTCATATATTGATTTAAAGAGTATATGTGTATATACATTTATGTTTATGTTTATATATATTTATGTTTCTCTGAATCATTCATATACCATTGCTAGCATAGCATACATATGCCAAAATATCTATTATTAAGTACTGTAATAAAATTTGTTTCAATTTATAAGGTCAGTTTTTAGTTTTGGGTGCCCTCCCGTGTTCACGAGAAAAACTACAGACGGATAGAGACAAAAAGGCTTTTTGGTCATATTCTGATGCTGCTGCTTGCATGTTTTCTTTGGGTCCTGGAAATAGTTTTGGTAGCAGTGATGCTTGGTTGACTTAAGTAAACCGCGTGGTCTCGTCTAGTGGTGTGTAACTTCTGGTATCCCTTTAAAGCAAAGCCTGGATTCTGTGAGCATAATATGTGAGCATAATATGCTCTGCGAGCATAATCTTTGGCCTTAGAGACCTTTCTCTCCCTCTCTTTTGCAAATCTCTCTGGCCTATGAAGAGATTATATTCATTACTTTGCTTTATTAGCACAGTATCATGAATTTTGTAATTTTTATCCTCACAGTTAGTCCATATTATCACATTATGAATGTATTTCAGAAAGTATCAGAGTATTCTTTCTGATGGGACTACATTTTTGGCATGATTCCCAGCATGGGCTTCAATTCATTTTAAGAAGTCCCTGAATGAGTTTCAATATATTTTTTCAGCTGAGACAAACAAATCTTCTAATTCCCTGAAATTAATTGCTTAATTTATTTATGATGCCAAAGTGGGATTTTTGTCAGCAGGTCTGAAAAATATTGAAATAATAGTTTTAGTTGTCCTTCTATGGTTTTCTGTGATAGGGAATTTTTAATTATTTTAAGGATTTTCAAACAATAAAACATCTGATAATAAAACATCTTTTATCATTGAAATTCTCCTCATCCAGAGCTAAGCATATTTGTCAGGTACCCAACAAGTGTAATAAAGACACAATAAACTTGAAGATATCCTTTGTTCCTTTATTTTTGAAAATGAATCAGTATGCCAGATATATTCAAGACAGTGTTCTGGGCAATACAGAAATATGAAGCTCTGATTCTTATGTTTATAATCTACTAAAGGAGTTAAGACCCATTTGGAAAAAATATATATAATAGAAGAGGCAATTATGCAATGAAATAATAGTGGTAAAACAAAACAGACAATTGAAAATGACAAAGATCACTTCAGCAGAGATCAAAGCGTGCATAACAGAAAAGGTTGCGCTTGATCAAGACATTTCCTGAGTGGGAAGATCAGACGTCAACAGATAGAGATAGGAGGTGTCGACTGAAAAAAAAATGCACAACCTAAAAGTTGAGCGTTATGTTTTATTCGGCAGACATTCTGAGCACTTCAAGCCCAGGAGACAGGTCTCTCAGATCACTCTGAGGGACTGCTCTGAAGAAGCAAAGGGGGAGCCAGGATATATAGGAGTTTTTGCAACAAGGACCAGGTAGTCAGAACATCAAAAGATTACCTACCGTTAATTAAAGACAACCAGATATCTCAAGTTAAGGAATTTAGCATTTTTCTATGTATCGGAAGATGCACGAGTCTGGGCTCACTGAAATCATTCCTTTGATATGCACCTCAGCTATCTGGGGTCAGTTTCCTGTACGTCGTCATCCTGAGTCTCCTCAGGGTGCACTGTTGGGGCAGCTGTAATGTGATGGCTTGATGGTTGCAACATCCTTTGTTTACTGATACGGCAGGCAACATTTTTCATTCACAGAAGGAAGGAGGAAGTATCTCAGATACAGGAAATGGCATGAACCAAAGTGCCACAGTGGGAAAGTGTAACTTTTTACCCTTTATTAAAATACAACAAAAATGTTCATAGAATATGTTTCACTTGTTGAAATCCTAGAGGGTGACAGTTGTATCAATAACTGTACTTTTTTTTTCTCTGAAGTTTGTAGTTCAGAACCAGAAAATGTTCAAGCTGACCCAGAGAATTATACCAGCCTTCTTGTTACGTGGGAGAGACCTCGAGTAGTTTATGATACCATGATTGAGAAGTTCGCAGTTCTGTACCAGCAGTTAGAGGGAGAAGACCAAACCAAGCATGAGTTTTTGACAGATGGCTATCAAGACTTGGTAACTATAAAATCAGTTGTTTCGTGTATTGTAGTTTAATTTTTAGGGTAAGAACTTAAAATGATTGTATATTGTTGCCTTTTGTGACTTTAGACTTTGTATGAAGCTCTCTAGTGGGGTGAAGGGGGCACAGAAGTTATTTTAACTATGTCACAACTTACAGTGGTTGACACTAGGTTCTTACTAATGTTTTGAATTACATGGAGACCACAACTTTGCCAACAGCAACATTGTAGAGTAGACACTTATGGAAGACTTAGAACTGGAGATCATCTAGTGCAGCCTCTCTTTACGAAGAAAAGGGCTCAAAGAACAGTTAAATACTTTATGCTCTCACCGTTGGGGAAAGAATTGGGCCTGGAATGTCAGTGCTCCGATACCGTCATATGTTGTTTCCCCATCATACTGAAGCAGCACAAGGGAAATAGAGTAGGGAATAGAGTAGGCATCTTGAAAGTCCTTTTCTTTGCATCAAATTTCCAAGTAACAGATGTGAAGTCAATTGAGATAGAACTTCTGAGACATGAGGCAGGTAATCCTTAGGAAAGGATCCACGTCCTCTTGCTCCCCACCCATGCACAAGAATTAAAGAAAATAAAGTACAGATTCCTTCTGTGACCTGAACATCTCAGTATTAAACTTTGCCCTGGTAGGGAGGCATTGGGGTATAGCTGAGAAAACCCCTCAAGAAAGCCCCCAGTATAGGTCCAAGACATTGAACTCTGAATACAGACACTCACTGGGGTGTCACTCAAGCCCTAGGAACCTGCATTTAAACAAAAGCTGGTGTTGAATATCATATAAACAAAATAATGAGATTTGTAACAACTTTTTAATTCAGATGTCTAGAACAAAGACACTATGAATTGAGAAAGTTGTGGAATTTATGAGAATATACTATTTTTCACTTCATAATGATGTGAAGAAGATAATAATTCTATTTACATAGAAATTTTAAATAAATATTTAAAATATGAAATTTTCTAATACTAGATCTGATTTGTAAAAAGAAAAAAAAAGTGTAGTTTTCCAGTATCTCCCTAATTCACAAATATCACAAGTTCAACTTAACAGCATTGCGTAGAATTTTTTCTCAGGTTAATAAATATAAATTTTTCTATTGACAAATGAGAAAATCTTTTCTAAGGACCGATGTCTAGTATGTTAGTACTCCTATGAGAATAATACATTTGTATAATTACTGCCACCTTTCTTCTAGGGTGCTATTCTTAATAATTTACTACCCAATATGAGTTATGTTCTTCAAATAGTAGCCATATGCACTAATGGCTTATATGGAAAATACAGCGACCAGCTGATAGTGGACATGCCTTCCGATGACCCTGGTAAGTGACCCCCTGATATGCCTTATCTAAATAAACGAGGCTAGTTTAATTTCTGAATGCATTGGTGCTTTCTCTCTGACTTTATATTCTTTTGGCCAAAAGGCAAAATGATTTCCTTTTTAGTCTGGATCATCAGGTAATTTTGTAAAGCATGGAACTCATTTTTCATTCAGCAGATATGGTGCAGCACAATAAGTAAATTTATTCTTAATACTGAAGTTTTCTATTTGTAAAATAAGAACAGCGAAACCTATGGTAATGTCTGTACTGGCCACCAAATGAAAATAGCTAAGTAAATATAAAGACTTTGATTTTGGAAAATAAAGAGTTGGTTTCATTTGTGTTTATTTCCTCTTTCAGCCCCCAAAGCATTTTGTAGTAAGTATATACGTGATTCAAGGATCATGTGAGGTACTTTGAAATATCTATACAAAGCATCTCAAAAGTTTATCTTAGATATTTTAATCCACTTTTTATAATTTGGTGGGGGAGGGGGAGCTTTCCTCTTAGATTTGCCAGTATTATTCCATAAAAGCAAACAAAAAAGTTGTTTCTAATTGTATTTCATTTGCATGCATCTTCTCTAAGTATTACAGGAAAATCTTTGATCTCAAGGCATATGCAATAATTGAATGAAGTGCTGACCATCATAATTTGACAATTTACAAATTTACATAACTAAATTAAAGCCTTCCTTTTGTTAGTATAAGCATTTTTAAAGTGATAGAATGGAATTATATATGACATATATGTGTATGCATATATATATACACATGCACATGCATGTTCATAAATATATGCAAACATACATACATACATAAATGTAAATATTCTTTGGTCATCCCTATCATGAGGCTACTCACTGAAATTTTCACAAGTTTTTAATGGCGATGGTTACAAGTGATATTAATTGTAGCATATTTCACTTTTACATATGGAAGGAAAACTGATGTCTGTTGATTTGCGTTTGTGGTCTATATGCCATAGCAGGGCTTTAATCTATTACAAGCTCATTCATTGATTACCTCATCATAGTTGTTCTCATTAGTTGAACTTTTAAGTTAAAGAATATATGTCAGAGCATTCGATGTTAGATTATGGATCCTTCCAAACCACAGGCTACAAAACTTGCCAAGATATTTCCCAAGTTAGAGCATTGATGGCTAATGAATATTACTACTTTCATGATGGCAAAATCATTATTTAATAATATTTCTTATGATCTGCCTCATGTCCTGGGTATAACCATCTTTCCTATTGCTTTTATTTAGCATTATTTTTCAAAATCGGGTTTTTTTTTAATGGAATGTGAGCTCTAAGTCTTATTGAAAGGTGAGTATGAAATTAACTGACCGTGGTTTCACTGTACCATATCATGCCCCTCCATTGAATGTCATCCTTCACCAAAGTTCCCCATATTGATCCATGCCCAAAATGACATCTGTAGCAGTGCACCATTGACCATGTTGGCCAACATCATATGTGAATTGTTTAAATGTGGTATATAAAAATCTCCTCTAATACTATTGTGTATTTTAGGATATGAATTATATTGAATACATTCACTTAACTTTACTATCTTGGTTTGATTATACCACTCTAATTTCTGAACATAAAACAATTTCCCAGGAGTTTACAAAAAATAATTTTAGCTATTTATGTTGTACACTTTCTTACTCTAGCCACTATGCTAAAAGTTTAGACTTTCTGAATTTTTTTGTTTTTTATTTTTGAGAGAGAAGCTTATTGCATATGGAAAAACAGATCAAATGTCTATTTTCTACAGAAGTGATTTCTGAGTGATCCTTTTAGACTGAGTCTATACTGGCACAAAGTATAACGTACTTGTATCATTTGTAGCACTTACACCATTTGTACAAAATAATACATATTATAACTTAATTTCTATTTGTTCAAAGGATCGGGACACCATTGAACTAATGAGGTGCTAGCTTGGACACATCATTTAATCTCCATGGATATCCCAGTCCCTTAGAGCATTTTGTACATGTTTTGGTAAAAGATGGTATTTGATTTGATATTTTACTATGATATTACTCTTAAAAGCCAAGGGTTAAAAACTTAGTTTATTCTTTAGTTATTTCTACCAAAAAGTCCTTTGTCAAAAACCAATTTACCCAAAGTTTGGGCTCTTTCTATTTTTATAAAGAAAATATTAGTACTTTCTTAGAACTCATTCTTTCTGATTGTGAGGACTACAATGGCATTTCAGCCCATATATTTTCAGTTCATTATTGAAATTACATTACCTTAAAGATTGTTTCTATGGTAAATATATCACAGTAAAAGTCTTGACAGCAGTACTATCCTGTGGTTTAGTGTGATAGTACCTACAAGATTTGTAAATTTTATGTTTTATGTGGCTAATATAGATGTAAGTGGCTTTTGAGTTTGCTGCTTATTTCATGGTTTTTATTAGTACCATTTCATCCTGTTAATCATGTTGTTTCATTACCTTAGTAACATTGTAATGTACGCTATTGAATTATTCTATTATTTTGGATAAGCTGTTTCCTAAATACTGTACTGTTTGTTGCTTTTGTTTAAAAGGAATGAAGGAGATCACTTATAATTGCCCTCATTCCTTCAGTCACAGATTTTAAATATTCTAATCAATATCTGTGAAGGAAAACTCAATCTTCCAAATTGTGCATTTAACTTTGGCTAATTTGATTAATTTATCACTTGTGCATTTTTAATTACATTTGTTGTTATGTACAACAGTATCACCATAAATTAGTGTCCATTAAATTTATTATAAATCGCTATTTTAAGATAAATGCATTAACTCATGTTCAGAAACAATTTAAATTGTCGAGGAAACCTTTTTAAGGCTAAACAAAATGGATATTCTTTTTAAAAACTTTTTTAGAAATTTTTCTTTTTTTTTTGGTTGTAACTAAAATAATTATGCTCGTTTCTATAATGTAGATCTAATTATGATATAGTTATAGAGGACATTATTTAAGTACATGTTTTAGGGCCTTGATAATTATATGTGTTAAATTTAAATGCATGGTGAATTAGATCAACACATTTTCCTGTTTTGTGTGCTTTTCATTTGTATAACAATTGTCTTTGTTAAATCGCTATATATTGTCCTTATTCAGCCTGTACCATACTACACTACAGGAGTTATTATATAATGATATTTTAAAATCACACTTTAAAGAGATTGCAGTTTACATTGCTTTTGCCTTTTTGCACCGTGAAACTTGGCTTACAACCTTCAAACAATTAAATAAGCCTTGCTTGCCAACCTACATCAGTGTTGCTTTTTTGTGTTATGGCATGTTAATGTGTGACTAACATGCTCTTTTAGAAGATCTAACATTGCATGTGCCTCAAAACAAAACCAGAACGAACCAATAGGTTTTGTTCTATTATCACATAAATGTGAATTTTAAGTGTTCAGTCAAAAAAATATATTGACAATCTTCACTACTGGACTTTTTGTATCCTTCATGGAGTCTCTTTTGATGAAGTGAAAAGATTCTGTAAACCAATATAATTTTTGAACTGTTTAATATATGTGCCTGAGTCAGTGCCTGAGTCAGACCAGTGGCCACTAAAACATTAGTGATTATTTGCAAGAAAACAGCAGGCCAAAGTGTACCCATTCTGAGACCTTGTGCCAATCAGCAGCGCTAGACCTTGAGTACTCTCAGACCTAGGAGTATGGCTCGGATTCTCCAAGGAGATAGAAACAACCTCTCAAAATTATTTTATTTCAAAATTGTTCTGAAGAGGCTCAGCAAAAGACTTCTAGATTATTTTGGGCAGGGCTATTAACGTGTTCCTGGGCAACCCCAGAATTTCGGTCAATTCAAATGATCTGAGTCTAGTAGGAAACCAAAATGAAAATCCTTCAAAGTGGGTTTTTACGTACCAACACGAAGGCACCCATACTTGGGTATTCATCCATGAGTGTGCCATGAAATAAAGAAGGATCAAAGGGCTGCTTGGACCCATAGGTTCTGCCCCTAGGGCCTGAAGGGGCCCAAAGGAAACTTCTTACTTCTTATTGCGGTAAACAGCAAAGCCAGTTAGAGTAGAACTCACTGATCCTGATACTCGTTAGAGGATATGATTGAGTAGAATTATGTATTTTAACTTAATAGGAAACATAATCTATACAGTTAAGTTATGCTCTGGTCAAACGATAAAAATTAATCAAATGCAATACACACAGAGAGTACTGAAAGAAAAGAAAATCAGTCCTCAATGTAATAATTATATACACCCCACCCCAACCCTGACAATAAATAAGAGAATTACCTTTGCTCATTAAAAGTATAAAGTTAGGTGAAGTTAGACCAGTTTTTAAAAACACTTCTGTAAGAACATTGAAGAGAATGGACTCTCGCTGAAATGTTTTTCGGTAGCCTCTTAACAGAGAAAAATCTACTGTATAATATACATATCACTTAACAAGCATTTGATTATGATTTGCCCTTATTAATGTTAAAGTATTTTAAAAGTACATGAAAAGGAGTGACTCCATATAAAAACATTTTCAATAAAATTATGTATTGTTCACATGCTGAAATGGGAGATTTTTACATGCATGAACTTCTCTAATTGTAGTTTTTAGAAAATCATATTAAACGTTGTTTTTATTTCTCTCTCACAGTTTAGTTGCAACCGATTTTAAAATTCACATATCTTGGTTTCCTTGGAGGTTATAGAGACACAGTTTCAGACTATTGAAATCACTTTAAATTAAAAATATAAAGAATAAAGAGCATGAAAAACAGGGTGGGAAAGGGTTTCACAGAGACAAAAATAGAAAAAGGAGAACACTCACGATCCAAATGAAAGTTTTCAAATTCCTTCTTTTAACAAGAAAAAAATAATAATTGAGAGTTAAGATTTAAGACTATGATTGTTTCCCATGAATATTTTCATTTTTATAGCATCGAAAATTATTCAGGGTAAGTAACTTTAAAATAAATAGTCAAGAGTATTTATTTTATCTAAATCTTCATGGGGCCTGGGCTTGCTTACTTCTATGTTTTACTTGAGTTCTCGTCTAAATAGAATTCAGGCACATAACTATATTTTATAGTTTTACATTTCTTAATACCTAGAAATTTTATCATAAAAATAAACTCAAGAAAGTCTATATTGTAAAACAGGCCTGGATTTGATAAATATTTAATGTTAGTTCAGTTATGCCTTTGAAAATTCTGTAGACTATGCATTTCCTTTGAGGATCTATAGAGGCATAAAAAATAGAATATAAGCAGCTTTAGGATAGTGAAGAGCATAAACTTTGGAGATGGAATGAGATTCTCTAAAATAATAGGCATAAGAAGGGCATCTTTGTAATAATGCTCAAGCCCTCCCAGTTACCCTGTCTCCCATCTTCCTGATGCAGCTTGGATGAAGAGTGAGGAAAAGTGGTCCTCGAGCTCCTCAGTAATTTGGCAGTGGGGCTACATTCCTTGTTGGAGAGAGGGAACCAACTCCTTATCTTTCCTAACATTTACTGATGGGTCTTGTTTTAGGATTGAGATAGCCAAGGACTAGAAATACGCTGATTGTAGCCAGTTGGGAAAATCAGACTTAAATGATCCTGGTCATTATATTCCTCGCATAGATGGCATTAGTTGAGTATGCCTGGGAAGAAGGTGTGGGGCTAACCCCGGTCAGTCCTTCCTGCTGCCAATCCAGGCTGGACCTGCTGGAAAACATTCTTCCTTTTACCTGGTGCAGTACCCTGTGTACAAATACGTATGAGCCTAAATCTGAAGAATAAAAAAGACCTACTTGATCTTCAGTCAGAAGTGGACCTTGAGGAATAAGTAGTTGAATAAGAAAATAAATCCGTCAATTCTCCCCTGGCATTTTCCCAACTATGCTTTTATCAGCTATGCTAAGAATGAAAGTCTACACTGATGAAAAATTACTTGGGTTTCTTTACACCCAGTAATATCAGCCTCACTGTCCCCTTCTCCCTTCTTAGCTTCAATCACAGTTAGGGTGAGAATAGGGAAGGGAGTTGGAGTTGGAGGATAGAGATGAAGGTTTTGAGTGCAGTTTCCTGTACGTTTATGTAGTGTTGTGTTATGTAACATTCAGTAGTCTTGAAAACTGAAATTCAAAATTTTTATTTTGGGCAATTCTGTATTTTCCAAACTAACAGTCTTTTTTTCCCCTTTTCCCTCTTTCCATCCAACGGTTGACCCATAAGGCTGAAATAGTTGAATAAAAGTGTTAATAATTTTGTTTTTAATTTTGTAGAACTTGACCTCTTTCCTGAATTAATTGGAACTGAAGAAATAATTAAGGTATCATAGCTACTTTTTATTCAAGTGCTTTAAAATTAAAAAGTCTGGTTTGAATTACCGGTTAGGTTTCAGACGTTGCATTAATAAAAAGTTCATGTTGCATTATTCATTGTTTGTGGGATTAGTTGCTGAGCTTTGTAGATAGACATGTAATTAATATACATGATTTTTTTATGAAGAAGTTGGAAGACACTTTAATTGGTATAATTTTTAAAAGGAGATAGAAAAGGTTTGTTGATAATTAGAAAAACAGTGAACTTTAAAAATAATGATAGCTGTGAACTATAGCCACAAATTGGAATTTTTTCATGTTCAAATGTTTCTAAAAGACTAAAATAATATTTAAGCAATCCTTAATATTGGTACAGCTTATTTTTAACTAACTTAACCAATGATTGACAGATTGATTATAAATATGAGTCAAAGTATAAATTGTATATATTCTTTTGCCCATTTAATTTGATTATTTTTGTTTGGACTACTTATATTATAAATGTCTGTTGTTAACACAAGGTTCTTTAAGTAAATGGGCATCTAAGGATATTTATAAACTTTAACATTGTCTTAATTTTTGAAATAGAGAGAAAATGACTGTTTGTGCTTATATTCAATATTTCATCCTAAGCCCAAATGTGCTATTCATTATAACTGAGACTAGATGTTAAAGCCAGGTTCTATTGTTAATGATAGTATGAATTTGTCCATAAGTGCATATGTATGTATGAGCTGGTAACTTGTGAAAACTAATTCTACTGTCTCGTAATAAATAGCAATTAAGTTGTGTTTTCACAGATATAATTACCTCAATAATTTATTTATCTTATGGCAGTTCTCTCTTACAAAGGACTATTTTACCAAAATGACCAGTCTGCATTTCATCAAGAGTTCACAGAACTCAGCTAAGGATACCTCTGTGTGTCTGTGTGTGTTTGCATGCACACACGTGAGCACATGCATGTGGATATAAATATACCTAGAAATGATTACCAGAATCAAGTCAAAGGCAAGAAAAAGAAATTATCTTTACAATCATTGGTTTGTGTCTTAGTCAGTTTGGGCTGCTATAACAAAATACCATGAACTAAGTGGCTTATAAACAGCAAACATTTATTTCTCACAGTTCTGGAACCTGGGAGTCTGAGATCAGGGCACCAGCACTGCTGGGTTCTGATGAGAGCCCCTTCTGGATTGTTGACTACAGACTTCTTGTTGTGTCTTCACATGGTGGAGAGCAGAGCAGAAGAAGCAATCCTTCATGACTCTTAATATAAGGGCACTAATCCCATTCATGAGGGTTCCACCTTATGACCTCATCTAATACTAATGACCTCCCAAAGGCCCCACCTCCTAAGACCATCACTTTTGGGGTGTAGGGTTTCAACATGTGAATTTAGGGGGGACACAAACACAGTTCATAACACTATTCACTTTCATCGATTCATGCAGGAATGAATGATAGAGGTTGGCAAACATCTGGAATGTATCGATGATGGTTCTAAGCTTGAATATGGAAATGAATAGTTTGGGAGATGTTCCTCAAATTCTCTTCCAATAGGAATGCATGACTTTGAAAGACAAAGTATCTCCAGCACAATCAAGGCTTTACAATAAAAAAATTTTAATAGAAGTTGTGAAGGATAACAGGTGTGATCCAGATCAAAACCATAGTGAAAGAGAGATTCACAATAACTCCATAAGAAGTTATAGGAAACAGTGTCCATTAAAATATTTGTGGTTTCAGATATGTATAAAGTAATCATAGAACATGAATCATATATTCTTCTTGAAATGTTGACATGAGATAATATGACCTCATAGAGATGTACAAGACTTAGTTGGGTGGGATTAATGAAAGGTCCATTACTTTCATCAGATTCTAAGAGGTATCTGAACCTCACAGTCTAAAATCTGCTAGAAAAGAAAGCAATGAAAGGGATATGTGTGTTTAATGTGTGTATAGTTTTTTTTCCAAAAGATCGAATAGAAGAAAAGGTGAGTGGCATTATGTTTTAAGAACAGTTTTATAGACATCTACATAGCTTGTGATAGGAGGATGATAAAGGAGGTTTGTGTGGGAATCTAAGAAAAGAGGAAGAGAAGCAATGTTATTGTGAGATTTGATAGAAATTGTCAGATCACATAGAGAAGATAGATGACATGTGTTTTGGGAACTTTACTGTGAAGAGAAGGGGAGAGGTAAAATGAATACTAGATGTTGAATTAGAGATTTTTCTTTATGTTCCTTTTAAATAGAGATCTGAGTTTAAGCTGATGAGAATGATCCATTCAAGAAAGCAAAAAATTTAAAATACAAAATAGAGGGAAATAGTTGTATTCAGTTCCCGAGAAGATGATAGAGAATGGATTAGAACACAAATGTAGGAAATAGAAAGAAAGGGGAACATCTCTTCAGTTACAACAGGATGAGAGGGGCAGGGGTGGATTTCGTTGGTCCCGGTTTTTGATGTTTTAACATTAGGAAGAGGTATGTTTTTGTCTAGTGGCTTCTACTTTCTCTATAACCAGGAAAGCCATCTGTTGAGAATGAGGAGAGAAGGAAATGGAGATTGGAATAGAGCAGAAAAAAAGTTTGAATGTCTTGATAAAGGGTAAGAGTGTGGAGTGATACCAGAAAACTAGGCAAATATCCAGATTTGCAAAAATGAGGAAGAGTTCAGAAACTCCATATTGCTAAGTTTAACACTGATCCTCAGAGAAACTCTGGATCAGATTATAAAACAAATGTTTGTGAGACCTTCTAAGGAAAGAAGAGTATCTTTCACCAAGAGCGAGTCAAGGCAAACTATTCTTATTTCCTTTTACATGAAGTTTTTGGGCTTGAAGATTAGGGGAATATTTATTCAGGAAATTATTTGGTAAAATCTCCTGGTTGTCCTTGTGAACAAGGCATCAAACAGAATGCAAAATTTTATCAGGAAATACCACTAGTGAGGAAATGTATCTGGGGAATCTAAGAGAATATCCATTTTTAATGACTCACTTCTCAGGGTTGTCACATGTGCCTTAAAATTAAAAAAAATACTTAAAACCAACTAAATAATTAAGCTCTGGATAATGATGCAGACATTAAGCTTGAAAGCTTGTGTTTCATACAGTGCCTCTTTCTGTGTGTATGAGACAAAAGCTCATGAGCACACGTGGTTAAAGGTTCAGATTCTTTCTACTGATATTGGTCACGTTCTCAGTGACTAATTTGTACTCGGTAGCTTTTTTCTTTTTTTAAGGCACATGGTCTTAAGAGGTCTAATAGATGGCAGTGCTAACAAACTTACAAAATCATGTCCCATGTGGACAAAAAATATCATATCTTGATACGTTTGGCAATTTAGTTTTCTAAACATATGATTAGATGTTTTATAAAATGCACAGTTTAAAAAAAAAAAAGAAAGCACGGGTTTTGGTTGACCTCTAGCCAGATAACTCCTGGGCCATTATAGTGATTAAGTGTTCATGAAAGACTGGGTCACCTGAATAGTGTTTCTAAAGGAAACACGAAATTTAATGACCAGTACTAGAACCATATTTTGACAAGTTGTCTTTAAAATGTCTGCCTCCGTCTAAGATGAAATTCTCAGGGAAAAGTATTTAAAACAAAATAATAAACAAAACGAAAAATCTCTTCCAGTCCTAAACCTTCCTCTTATGATGGCTTAAAAATTGTGATTTATCCTAAATATATACAATGAAATATTCTGAATATACAGCTACTTTTGTCTTTGAAGTTAGTTGTTTCATTGCCATTTCACAATACAAGAAGCTAATTGCTATTTAGCTTGTTGCCAGATGAACTGAACAGAGAAATATAAACACAAGAAAATAAATACTGTGTTAAATAACACTCTCAGTAAGTAAATACCACTACAATGTGTCTTCTTTTCAAAGCTGTGGTATTTATTAATTTATTTCCTTTCATCAAATTAAATAAAATAAAATAAAAATAAAAATAAAGTAGCCATAAATAAGATGTTTTCATTAAGTTTAGTTACTCTCCCTCAAGGGTGGATAATAATGGTTATAGGATAGAGTCATGGCTTCTATGGGGTGGTGCCTTATGAGAAGTTCCCAGAATCCCACAAGTGAAGATTCACAACATAATGCAGTATAAGATATTATTAAGATTTCATTTTTCTCTTATTTCCTTATATCCCATTAAATCTTATTTGTTTTTCAAAGGAGGAAGAAGAGGGAAAGGACACTGAAGAAGACACTGTTGTGAATCCCGGTAGAGACGGTACCACAAACCAAATCAGGAGAAAGGAACCCCAGATTCCTACCACAACAAACTACAACCAAGTAGCGACGAAATACAATGAGGCCAAGACTAACCAGTCCCCAGCAAGAGGAAGCGAATTCTCTGGAAAGGGTGATATTCCCAACACACCCTTAGATTCCACTTCCCAACCAGTCACTGAATTAGACCCAGAAAAAGATGTTCCTTTGACTTCACAGACTGCGACCCAGCTACCATCTCTCACTCTGGCAGGCACTTCAGCCTCTTTAAGTGATGGCTCTAAAACTGTTCTCAGATTTCCACAGATGAACTTGTCTGGGACTGTGGAATATTCAAATACAATTTCTGTAACGGAATCTCAAGAGGTATCTACTGATATCAGTGGGGAAGAGAGTTTATTGACCAATTTCAAGCTCAGTACGGAAGCTGATGATTCTTCAGGCTCCAGTCCTGCAACTTCCGCTGTGCCATTCGTTTCTGAGAGCATATCCCATGGCTATGTGTTTTCTTCAGAAATCCCAGAGGCAGTCACATACGATGTCCTTATACCAGAATCTACGAGAAATGCTTCAGAAGATTCAGCCTCCTCAGGTTCGGAAGAATCTCTAAAGGATCCTTCCGTTGATGGAAATGTGTGGTTTCCTAGTACTACAGATGTGACAACACTGCCCGATGCTGGATCAGGTAGAGGGAGCTTTCTCCAGACTAATTACACCGAGATGGATATTGACGAATCTGAGAAGACAACTGAGTCCTCTCCTCCAGGCCCACTGGTGTCACAGGGTCCCTTGGTCACAGATGTGGAAATGCCACATTATTCTACCTTTGCTTACTTCCCAGCTGAGGTAACACCTCATGCTTTTACTCCATCCTCTGGACAACATGATTCGGTCCCCACCGTCAACCTGGTACACCCGCAGACAACTCAACCAGTATACAATGGTGAGACACCTCTCCAACCTTCCTACAGTAGTGAAGTCTTTCCTCTAGTCACCCCTTTGTTGCTTGACAATCAGATCCTCAACACTACCCCTGCTGCTTCAAGTAGTGATTCGGCCTTGCATGCTACGCCTGTATTTCCCAGTGTCGGTGTGTCATTTGAATCCATCCTGTCTTCCTATGATGATGCGCCTTTGCTTCCATTTTCCTCTGCTTCCTTCGGTAGTGAATTGTTTCACCATGCTTCTCAAATCCTTCCACAAGTTACTTCAGCTCTTGAGAGTGATAAGGTGTCCCTGCATGCTTCTCTGCCAGTGGCTGGGGGTGATTTGCTATTAGAGCCCAGCCTTGCTCCATATTCTGATGTGGTGTCACATCAGACCACTACTCATGCTGCCTCAGAGACCTTGGAATTCGGTGGTAGTGAACCTGGTGTGCTTTATAAAACGCTTATGTTTTCTCAAGCTGAACCGTCCAGCAGTGATGTCATGATGCATGCACGTTCTTCAGGGCCTGAACCTTCTTATGCCTTAACTAATGATGAGGGCTCCCAATACCTCTTCAGTGTTTCTTACAGTTCTGCAGTACCTGTGCATGAGTCTGTTCAGGGTTCCTTACTTGGCAGCCCTAACCACGTACCGATGCCTGAGTCTCCCTTAGTAACCCCAAGTGCACCGTTGCTGCAGCCTACTCATGGGCTCTCTGGTGATGGGGAGTGGTCTGGAGCCTCCTCTGATAGTGAATTTCTTTTATCTGACACAGATGGTCTGACAGCCCTTAACGTGTCTTCACCTGTTTCTGTAGCTGAATTTACATCTATGTTTGGGGATAATAACAAGCTGCTTTCTAAAAGTGACATAATAAATGGAAATGAGACGGAACCACACATTTCTTCTTTCAGTGAGCTGATTTACCCTTCTGAAAGCACAGTCATGCCCGACCTGTATGATAATGTAAATAAATTGAATGCGTCTTTACAAGAATCCCCTGTTTGCACTTCTAGCACAAAGGGCATCCTCCCAGGGCTTCTTGCTTTTACTGCTACTAAGGTTTTTGCTCATGAGATTAGTCAAGTTCCAGAAAATAACTTTCCAGTTCAGTCTTCACTCGCTGTATCTCAAGCATCTGGTGATACTTCGCTTAAACCTGTGCTTAGTGCAAACTCAGAGCCAGCATCCTCTGACCCTGCTTCTAGTGAAATGTTATCTCCTTCAACTCAGCTCTTATTTCATGAGCACTCAGCTTCTTTTAATACTGAAGTATTGCTGCAACCTTCCTTTCAGGCTTCTGATGTTGACACGTTGCTTAAAACTGCTCTTCCAGCTGTGCCTAGTGATCCAATATTGGTTGAAACCCCCAAGGTTGATCACATTAGTTCTACAATATTGCATCTCATGGCATCAAATTCCACTTCAAGGGAAAACACGCTGCACGCTACATCTGTACCAGTCTCTGATGTATCGCCTACTTCTAATATGCACGCTGCTTCACTTCAAGGTTTAACCATTTCTTACGCAAGTGAGAAATATTTTGAACCAGTTTTGCTTAAAAGCGAAAGTTCCCAGCAAGCGGTACCTTCATTGTACAGTAATGATGAGTCATTCCAAACTGCCAATTTGGAGCTTAACCAGGCCGCCCCCCCAGAAGGAAGGCATGCATTTGCTACTCCTGTTTTATCAGTTGATGCACCACCAGATACGCTTATAAATAAGCTTGTTTACTCTGATGAAGTCTTCACCTCTGCCAAGGGTTCTATGTCTGATGAGGTATTGGCTGGTATCCCAACAGTTGTTTCTGATACAGTTGTAACTGCTGATCATTCTGTCCCTTTAGGAAACGCGTATGTTTCCATTTCAGTTATTTCTCCCAACAAAGATCGCTCTGTAACCACAACCAAGTTGCTGTTTCCTTCTAGAACAACTTCTGAGCTGACTCAAAGTGCCAGATCTGATGCTGATTTAGTGGGTGGTGGTGATGGTGGTGATACTGATGATTACGATGATGATGATTATGATGGCAGAGATAGAGATGGCTTAGCCATAAATAAGTGTATGTCGTGCTCCTCCTATAGAGAATCACAGGAAAAGGTAATGAATGATTCAGACACCCAGGAAAACAGTCTTGTGGATCAGAATAACCCAGTCTCATACTCACTGTCTGAGAATTCTGAAGAAGGAAATAAAGTCACAGGTGTAATATCAGACAGTCAGACTGATATGGACAGAAGTCCTGATAAATCACCACCAACACATGTGCCACCCCACAAGCGCAATGATGGAAAACAGGAAAATGACATTCAGACTGGTAATGCCCTGCTTCCTTTCAGCCCAGAATCTAAAACTTGGGCAGTTCCTGCAAGTGATGAAGAGAGTGGATCAGGGCAAGGTACCTCAGATAGCCTTAATGATAACGAGACTTCCACAGATTTCAGTTTTCCAGATATTAATGAAAAAGATGGTGATGGGGTCCTGGAAGCAGGTGACTCAGAAATAACTCCTGGATCCCCACAGTCCTCGACACCGCCTGTTACTAGCAGGCACTCAGAAGTATTCAACATTTCAGAGGCAGGTTAGTTATGGATCCAAGGGATAGATTGAGGTGTGGTGGCCTTCTGCCTCAAAAAATAGAAAAATCATGGGAAGAGAAATTTGGTAAAATGGCCATCATTTTTTAAAATCAAGATATTCACAAATCAATTTACAGTTTTTAAAGTATGATTTTATTCATTATTTCAAATGCATACTCAACGTGTTTTGATCCTTAAGTTAACACTCTCCAAAATAGATAAGGTGATTTTATTTATTGTCAATTTTTCGTATTCTGCAGGATACCTATTACATGTGAGACCAATTATTGTGTGCATAATACATTTTCAGTACACTGCTTTTTAAATGATAGATTGGAGTGTGTTTTAGATGATTTTAATTTTAATGTTTACTCATATTCTAAAATAAGTTGTCAACTAATTCTGTTGAATTATAAAACGAATTATAAACTCATAATTATATGATATATGTACCACCTCTCTCTGACCCACCCAGTGGAAAGGAATTAGATAATTGCACATCCACATCGGCTTGGGGGCTCTAAAAAATGTTCTATTGCTAAGTTTTGAGAGTTAATGGTAAGATTTTTTTTTTAAGATTTTAATTTTTAAAAATTGCCTTTGTTTGATTACCTTAATGTTGCCTAAAGAGGGCAGTGTGAACTAACAAAATACATTCTACTTTATACTTGCTGTTATACACCTTTCTAAGAAGTTAAATAATGGCCATTAATATGCATAGTATGTATAGGTATTGTATGACAAGATGTACAACACTAGAACATTTTCTGTAGAAATGCATTTCATTTGTTAATGTATTTTATGCAAATTAATTTATCAGCCAGATGTTTCTTCTAGCAGATTACTTGCAGCATATAAAATACAGATGTTTGCTTTAGATGCCACTGGGGGAGAAAAGGGGAAATTCAAAACCATTAAGAATATGAAATACTAGATAATTTCATTGCATTGATCATAAGAGTTTTATAATTTGCTTTTATTACATTTTAAGGCATTTTTAAAATCAACAATGAAAATATTTAAATCTCAACAGTAGGTCAAAAGATAGGCTAAAGTAAATCTTGCACTCTTATTGCATAAAAGTAGATATTTAAAATCCAGAACATAGACAACAATCTCATTAGTATAGTTTTCCTCTTTGTTATTTCCGCCCTTGAATTAGTTATCTACTTTTCCTTCAGTGCAGCAGTAATTAAAAGTTTGTACACTTTGATAGAGAAGTTTTTCTACATTCTGACTTGATACCTGTTTAACACTTTGTTCCAGTTTAAACACTTACATTCTGTTATGTGAAAATGAGTAGGAATTCATGAATCACCATATTTCATTAGTGTTGCCATGTATATGAATTGTTATCTGGCTTCAAATATAGTTCTTGTGTTTTTTTAATTTTTATTAGATTTATTTAGAAAAAAAATCAGGAATCCATCCATTTTTCTTTCTTTTTAGGTAGTGACATCATCTGTATGTTCTTGCTAGATTATGCTGTTATGGAAAGACTATATGTACTGTAAAATGCCAAACCTTAAATTATTGACTAAAACTTAGCAATTTCTCTTCAATGCACTAACTAGATTTATTTAATTTGAGTATGTTCTCCCACTGATGAGGAGAAAATACAAATATAACATCTAACAGCAGCAAGTAACATAATTAATGAAGTAAATAAGATCATACAGGATTAGGGGAAAATTCTTGCCTATTTTTAAAACATATCTGTAAAAAAATCATATGTAGTCTGTCTTATCCAATAATTGAATATGCCTCTTTATCAAATGCATATAGACTAATTCTGAAACTTATCATTTTATTACCTACTTCTAGAATGTAGAATAATTTACAAGACATGCTTATCAAAGTAATATAGATAAGGCAGATGTTAGTATCTGCAATTTATGATTGCATAAACTGAGTCCCAAAGATACTAGATTGCTTGATCTAGGTCACATAGGGAGTTAATAAAAAACTGAGACTGGAAACATGTGTCATTGGTGTCTGTCTCTTAGGGACTACGTTTTTATGATTGAGAACAATAAAATATATATAATGCTTAATTTGTAATACCAAAATTCTACTGTTTTATTCTCAAAGTGAAGTTTAAAATATTAATCTTAGTTCTTTTTTTCTAATTGTCTATTAGCGCATTTTTGTCATATCATTTAGGTAACTCATATACACTACGGAGCCATATCCAAAAAGATATTTAGTGTCAACTAATGAATATAAAAATCAGTATAACTAGTTGTTCCTCATTATAGTATATACAAAGCAGCCAGTGGATTGTCTACTTTCATGTGGTATCTGATCTTATATAAAATATCTAAGTTTCATTATATGTAATTACCATGGATTTATCATTCTAACTCCCTAATTAAAAGGTTTGTTTTAAAATCAGACATCCCAGAGAACTTATGAGAAAAGTCTATATACAGGACTCTGTGTGTGTGCATGTGTGTGTATAATGCATGTATATAGAGTGTATGATATATATGTGGTAATTTGTTATATATTTTATGTGTTATATATCTTACATATGTATCACATATTTGATCAGACATATCTCATATATATGTATGCACATACATCAATATAAATGAGATATGGATGTATCTAGATACATATATATATACACATACACCTATATACATACTGCAGTGAATATTTGTGGTCATTGAAGACCAGTATAATTATATAACCTCACTTTGTATGTAAGTTAATGTACATCATTGGTTCTCAAACTTTAATGTGGATCAGAATCACCCAGAGGACTTGTTAAAACACAGATTGCTGGGTCTTACCCACAGAGTTTCTGATTCAGTAGATTTGGGATGGTTGGAGAGGGGCCGAAAACGTGCATTTCTAACAAGTTCCAGGTGATGCCGATGCCACTATTCTGGGGGACACACTTCAAGTATGACTGAGATAGACGATAATACTAACCTCCATTTGTAATTTCTAGGTACCAGGGACTTTGCTAAGTGGTTTATTTCCTTTGTTAACCACAAACTTTCTACTTAGGTAACAATAATTACAATAGAAACAATGTAAAGACAGTTGTGTATAAAGCAAGATGCTTTCCTAAATTTCTTTTAAAAATACCGGTACATTCACCGTCAGGTTATTTAGGCTTCTAGATGAGTCTCCCTACAATATGTAATGACCAGAGCATATGATTAACATACTAAAAGATAAAGTTCAGCCTTCTCTCACAAGAACGTTAACTACAACTCAGGGATCAGTTGACTTACAATATTCCCACTTTTTATACAGCTTTATTATTTCTAGTCACAACTTTGAATTCTGCTTTTTTCTAGCAAATCCTTCCATAGTTATAAAAACAAACATCTTGGGACATTTGGTTGTCACTTATAGATGCATTTCCTATATGAGTGGATTAAATTCTTGACCCTTTCTGCATCATCTCTCCTTACAGAAGGAAGCTGTCATTTTAACTCTTAAGTTCTCTCCAGTTAGATATATTTCAATGCTATATTTATGAATTTGTGACTCTCAAATTTATTCTCAAATATTTTCAACTAAATTGATAATATTTTCAATTAAATAGATTGTTGTTGTCTCATATCACTAAGAGTAAGATACTTGATATAAAAGCACCAAACATACCAAATGTGTAGGAGGCAATGTAGACTCTGATGAGGAGCTTAAACTTAGTTATTCCAGAAGTTCTACAGGTAGACAGGATAAGGGCTGTTACTTTGTAGCAGTGTCAGCCTATCATCCTGGTAGAATGGTTCTAATGTTCAATCATCTTGGTTTCACACTGCACACACCTCAAAGTAAAAGGGAAGAATTGTGACTGGCCACTGACACCCTGCAGTTCTGAAGATTTTTTTTAACAACTTAGAATGATAGCTTCAGTTGCAGTGATTTTGAAAATGCTAGAATAATAATGTACCTGACTGGTCACAAAAATAGTTATTTGCCATCTTTTAAAATTAACCAAAGGACAGAATTTAGACTTTTTCATAACTTACACTTGCATATTTAAAAAGAATTTCTTAGAACTGTGCATTCCTTCAATTTACATGCAATAGTATTTTTATTTTTGATAAAGAAAAACAGTTGGTAAGAAGGGCATTCAAAATAACATCTTAAAAGCAACCTACGTTTAAATGTTAAATAGTTTGCTGGATTGAAGGGTTATCCTAATGTAAGGAGGGTTATCCTAAGAGTCTCTCTTCATGAAATTATTAGTTGCTCCTAATTATTTACCTAACTGTGGGATTAAAAATATTTCCATTACAATTAATTTTGGGAAATCAAGATTATATGTGGTGATTCAGTAAGTAGCACTGTTTTTCTTGATCATTTTATTTAAAAACTGAATAGTTTTCTTATTTTAATATTTTCATTTCCCTTTTAATAAGCTTTTCAAGGCAATATTGTACTTCTTGCCATGGCACCTCTTCCAGGGTGCCAGTCTTTGTTGGGATATTATAGTTCTTCAGCTCTAATAGGCTGACTTACTTTATTTTTCTCTTTTTTTGTGAGTTTATTAGTTTGTTTTTGAAGTATAATTGATCTATAACACTATGTTAGTCCCTGTTACACAACATAGTGATTTGATATTTCTGTACATTTCAAATTGATCACCACAATAAGTCTACTTACGATCTGTCACCATACAAAGATATTACCTAGTTATTGACTGAATTCCCCACACTGTATATTTCATTCCCATGACTCACTTATTTTGCAACTGGATAGCCTGCCTTACTTTTTAAGCTTTGTGTTACTTAAATTAGCTTATGATCATAGACATTGGTTGTCTCATAGAGTCGAAATTTTAAAGGTAAGCAAACAGCAATGAAGATTGCAGTTATTCGGTTGAAAAATGTTGTGCTTTTCCTTAAGCTTAAATATCAACTTTCTCAATTTTCTCCGACTACAGAGGCCAGTAATAGTAGCCATGAGTCTCGTATTGGTCTAGCTGAGGGGTTGGAATCCGAGAAGAAGGCAGTTATACCCCTTGTGATCGTGTCAGCCCTGACTTTTATCTGTCTAGTGGTTCTTGTGGGTATTCTCATCTACTGGAGGTAAGTTGAGTGTTTATTTTGGATATGCATTTCATAAAGCTCAGATTTTGCCTGTGTTTTACCTGAATGCTTTTCAAAGCATATGCAAAATTCCCTTTACTTGAGAGCTACCATTAATTTATCCAGGTAACTATGAGTAAGGTGAATTTGTGAATCCAAAGACATAATAATAAAAGATTTGACTGTTCTTCATACTTCTGTCAAACAATTAAAGGCGAAATGGAGGAACTTTGGCTTCAGTTAATATTTAATACAGTATTTTGACAGTTGCACTTTCATATTAATCTAATTAGCATTCAAACATTATCATAGCATTTAATATAAATCTAAGCTTCTCAGTTAAATGCTCCAGCTGTTATAACTTTAAAAGTTATTATTTTAGAAAACATAGTTTTTGATATAGTGAAATATACTTTTATAGCAGCGGATTTTGTACAAGATACATATCAATTGCATACTAATACAGAAAATGGTAACCCATACACAAAAATAAAAATTAAGCATTAAAATCTAAATATAATTTGAAAATAAAGTAAATGACTATATTAAGATGGATGGGATTTTTAAATTCATTATAATTTGCCTTGAGGATGAGATATAGCTTCATTCTTATCAATAATCTGTTGAAACCTTTAAAGGACAAGGAAAATTGTACCCACTGTAAGCTTCCCATCCTACAGCAAGCAGAACACACTGCAAAGTAATAAGTTTACTAGGGACACAATGTAAATCAGTATAACTGTTATAACTGTGTCTGTTGGAAAACAAGGACTTTATGATGATATAAGGAATCATATCTGTAAACTAAGAAAGGCTATAGCTTAGTACTTTATACTTTTGTTTTAAAAGAGAATTTTGTTCAGAAGATTTATAATCAATTTCTTTTTTTTTTAGCAACCTCTGTCTGTAAGTTCATATCACCACTCTTTGTGTTATTCCAAAATATATTCTCTCAGTTTATTCAAAAATATTTAGTATGTTTATTGACTGTTTCCCATGTGCCTAGTACTCTGTGAACTACTATGGGAAAGTATAAAAGAAGGAATGAATGAATGAATGAGAATCACCACTGTCAAGAAATTTATGCTTATTGAGGAGAAAGAATTTTCCATGCAAAATTTATAAAAAAATTACACAAAAGTGTATGCATGGCAGCTGAAATCTCGATGCTAAGAGAGGTCAGAGAAAAAGGGATCTTGATAAGCCAGAATGGGCAGGGTAAATGTAAAATGTCAGGCTTGAGCTGAACAGGATTCAGAAAGAGGAGCTAAAGGAGAAGGGCATTCCAGGCAGGGTCTTGTGTAACTTGAGTACAGAGTGTTAGTTTAAAATATGAGCACTCTTAGGGTTTTATGTATATATTTTATATCTAACTATCAAATGTCCTGATAAGATTTGTCACTCTTACTTACCCATTTACAAATTTCACATATCTGTCCAACTCACAACCATTTGAAGTTGATTCACTTCCAAATACAACTTTTTAGATCAGTAACACGAATACACCAGGGGTATTATTTGCTGAATTACAAAATGACAATGTTAGTGCATTCTTCAAGGTTTGTGTGAATTATTCAAATTCCAGTGTAGCTGCATTTGTGAGCAGTATGATTTCACTATCCAACATGGAAACATTTTCGACCTTTGTGGAAACTACAGCCTGTAGAAAGGTTTAAAAATCTAATGGCGTACCAACAAGAGTCCTAATAGGTGTATGGTCCTTATACGTTTTTCCAGTTTATATATTAAAACACTTTTCTGACCTAATTCTTTAGGAGAAAAAATAATCGCAAAGTGGTATAATAAATCCTCTCTTTTGTCTAATTTATCTAACTCGGTCTCTCATGTTTTGTGTAAACCTTGAGAAGAAGCATGTCGTAGCAGGAAGACAGAACAAATCAGAGGTGATAAATCTGGATCCCTTTCCCAGTTCTTCCTGACATTTGCTATATGGCCTTGGGCAAGTCACTTCCCAGCTAGGAATGAAACTTTCCTCTTTTTACCATTTGGGGGGAAAGATCATCTTTAAGATTGCAGTCAGACTTTCTTTAGGGTCCCTGTGATGAATACAGCATGATGAATGTTGTTTCATATTTGTATAAGGATCCAAAAAAATGGAATCATAATTACACATTTCTAGCTTTTAATTCTAAATACTGTGATGAAAAGGTGTAAACTAAATAATCAGATTAACATTGATTGATAGGACCTATGTCTATAAGTTTAAAACAGTCATCACTTTTTTCCTCATGGCTGAGTGATAATTAGCAGGAGACATAGTTATCAACACTTAGCACATAGACGTGAAGACATTCACTGCTGATACAGAACAGATGGACCATAGATTTTGAGTCTTGTCATACATTAAATAATATGCCTTGAAATTATTTTCCAGATGTTTTAAGGTATAATTTATGTGAGCCAAATCGTAACTTTTAAAATGCGAAATTACTTCCATAAGGAATATTTTCAAAAAGTTCTTTTTAAAGACAACAAAGGGTAGATTTTGGAGAGCTTTTTTAATAGTTAGAATCTGAAAAATACCAAGGTTATATTCAACAAAACAGCACTCCATCAAAAGCTATATAGAACAGAACTCTCCACAGACACACTTGTTCTGGCTGGGGAGAGTGGGAAGAGAAGCAATATGAATTCTCTCTTGATCTTAAATTTAAATTTGTGGGTCACTAGTAGCTACCAACCCAGAACGGAGGCCTCCCAGTACCATGCTGCCTTTTAAGTGGAATGTCACTTCCTAGGTAAGACTGTACTATACAGTGTACCTAAGCCATGTACGGATGATCTTCATCCAGAATTTATCCTGTACTATTTTAATTTTAATTTTTCCCACTTTTAAGATTATTGGTATGATTTATAAGATTCTTTTGTTACTTATTAATGCAAGTAACATTACAAGACCACTTATTTTCTAAAACCAACAAATGTTTGATTACATAGCTCAAAAGTATAGAGCTGGTATATACCCAGATACTACGATGAATATTAGCAACATGTTAAACCACTATACTAGTATGTTTTAATTTACCTTTTCCTATTCTAAGAGATGCTACCTTCTTCCCATTCTCTCAGACACATCCTCTATCCATCCATCCGTCCGTCTATCCATTCATTTTTCTCTAGCTATGTATTCCACCTCTCCCTCCCAAATGTTTTGAAATTTTAGGTTAATCTCATTTGAGGCTCAGGTAGGCAAGAGAGTCTAGGATGCAGCCGAATACTTTATGGTTGGTGGAATTTACTTACTACTGGAAATCCATCTAATCATTCAACACTTAATACCTATTGTACTCCTGACATTGTATTAAAAATTGAGTCTACATAAATCAAAAGATATGGCCCCATCTTTAAAAAAAAAACATAATGAGGATAAAAGCACAAAACAAATATACTGCAAAATACTATAACCACCAATTAATTAAAATATTTAAAATAAAATAATGGAGAATAATGTCCAGGAAGTGAAGGTCATCCTTGGATTAATTAAGCATACTTTTCAAAGCAGTCTTAAGGTGAGTGTGAATGGAGATTTGCGTTGGGTACAGTAGAAACAGAAACTGGAGTGCAAGAGTCTGCTTAGGAAATGAGAGGCTGTTTCACAAAGAAGAAAGCACTGAGTTGTCTTTAAAAAGGAAGTGTTTGCATGGCACATTAGTGACTGAGGCATTTTGGTCAGAAGGAGAACCATGTTTAAAGCAGGGAGGAGAAATACTGAGTTAGAGCAGGAAAAGACATGTTCAATGATCTACAACATGTTTGTGTTATTGGATATAAACTTCAAGGAGAAAAGTCAAAAAAGGTTTGGACCACAGATAGGTAGGGTTTAGGTATTAAAAGATTTGGGGTACTATAATCTAAAATTCTGTAAGGCACAGAACGAGAGCCAATACGTCAAAGTAACAGGGAGATAGATTTGGGGCTCGATACAAAAAAAATATCAACAGTAGGAGGCATAACATTGGAACAGGAGGGTCTCCTCTTTGGGTACCATTTGGAGATACTTACAAGGGAATGAGTTTTGAGTTAGTACAAGAAATGTCTAGTAACTAAAGATGGTTCATAAAGAAGTAAGCTCCTTGTCACTGAAGGTATTCAAACTGGGTCTTTTTAATATGTCAGAGATGCTAGGGAAGGGACTCTTGTGTCAGCTGTGATATTGCACTAGGTCCCTTAAGGTGTGTTACAACTTTAAGATTCATTGAAAAATAAATAGAAACCCTTTCAACCGGCTTGTGTAACCATATTTTAGAGGAATCAAGGAGGTTTTAATTCAGTGATCTTAAAAGCAGGTGTATCAAATCCAGCGTTTTCATATCAGTGTGTCAGAAAATACTGCATCTGTGGTTACACAGGTAAGCCACGCTTTCCCTGTAGTTCCTGCTCCAGTCTGGTGTCAGTTCTGCTCAAATGTGGACTTTCAGTAGGACAGTTTCTTTATCATGAGACCTGTGACCTCATCTTTCCCATTTCTCATTAGTCTGCCATGCTCTTTCCACTTTCCAGGATATGAACCTCGCTCAGGGTCCCTTTGACCCCACATTGCAGTTGATTCTACATCCACTCGTCTTCCTCCTACATCACCTCTTCTCTGTTGAAGACATTCCTGTGTTCTGTCAGTTATCTATGGTCTCACAAGCTTGATTATTAAAGGTTATACCATCACAGCAGAGGGCTAGTTTTTTGCTATGCATATCGTCACCTTTGAATTTTTTTTTTTTTTGGCTTGTGACATTATATAATTTTGTACTATTCATAATTATAGCAGTGAATTCACTGAGCAAATATTTCAGGGCACCTACAGCATGCCAGACATTATTCTTAGCACTGAAGACTAACAATGCCTTAAGACAAAATACCTTGCCCTTTGGGGGCTTACATTCTGGTGAGGGAGGACCAACTAAAATTATGAAACATGAATAAACAAATATATAAATAAAGTATTTCAGATAGTGATAAGTGCCATAAAGCAAACAAAAGGGGGAAGAATAGTGACTTGGCTGGCAGGGCTGGTACTTTTAGCTCAGGTGGTCAGAGAAGGACTCTCAGAGGATGTGGCATTTTAGCCAAGGCATAAATGATGGGAAAGAGGCAAGTGGCCAGAGGGGACATCCAGAACCAGGGCCCTGAGATGATCCTGGTAGGGTTTCTTAGAGGGAGAAAGAAAGGACCGGTGGGCTAGAGCCTAGTGGGTGCAGGAAGGAGTTGTAGGAGGTGAAACTGCTGGGGTGCGAGGGGACCAGGTGGCAGAGGGTCTTACAGCCCTTGCTGAAATAATGGAATATCATTCTAATTCCAGTGGGAAGCCACTGAAGAATTCTATGCAGGAAAATGATTATTGAAAAAAATATCACAAATTGAAGTGTGTCATGTAAGAACAAATGTTGTGTTAAAGCTCATTAGGATAAATATCCTGTTGCTTGGATCTTTTAAATGGAAAATGAGATGGCATTTTCACTCAAACAGATCTTTCCATTTAAACTTAACCACTCATGAGTAATGCTTCAAATAAATTAAATGACCCACATCAAAGGGTGTCATTAGCAGTATTAATTTTAAAAAATTTTAAATTAAGGATAGTTTGCATTAGTTTACAGCAGCAGTTGGTTCTTTGCTCTTCTCAATTGTTTGTAGTGAGAGATGTTACTCTTATTATCTGAATGAAAATAGATTCAGGTGACATTTTAGGTCATGGTTGTCATTGGATTGTCATGGTTGTCATGGATTCCAAATATATTCATTCTCAAAACTCTCATCAAGGCTAGCATCTGTTGGCAAGAAAATCACCCCTGTTTTTGGTTATATGCTCACTATTTCCTCACTTCGTTTTGTTATTACTGCATTATCATACTTATAATATAAAGCTGCCTTCTTTTTTCATCAAAATGTTACCACAGTAGAATTTCATTTCTACATGGTCACAGCTTGCTGCCTTTTGCTAGCAGCTGAATATCCTCAGAACGGCATGGTCCCTTAAATATTGAGTGAAAATAGCTTTGGACAGGCTTTCTTTTCCACTCTGGTCCTGTCCAAGATGGCAGGACATCCTGGTATACGGCAACAGTGGAAGAGTAACTAGGGCATGGAGGTGTCCTACTCCTTGGCACCAACTGCCAAGTTCAAGTGTCATCTCTGCTTATACCATGTCTGATATCTGCTCTCTCTTCTTCATCTGGTACAGGTAAAGCTGAGATAAATTTGGAGGCTATAAAATTCTCTAATAACTGTGTTTTGTAAAAGTAGGTGATAAGTAGATGATTTCCACTTATGTTTTAATTCTGGAGATCTCTGTCATAATCTTTAAGCATCTCGGAAGTTGTCTTGCTGACCATGCCAGCTAGTAGTATAAATTGCTTTCTTTTCTTTTCAGGAAATGTTTCCAGACTGCACACTTTTACTTAGAGGACAGTACATCCCCTCGAGTAATATCCACACCTCCAACACCTATCTTTCCAATTTCAGGTAATAGCTTAAAGTGTGACCCTGAGTAGCTGGTAGATGTTAAATGAAAAGCGTGATGTTGGAAGGTTTTTCCTTATTGGAGTACTTTGCAAATGGCTATAATGTAGATTAGTAAATGTTTGTGTTGCCCAAAATATTATGTATCAGGCATTCAGGTTTATAACTTGTTCTTGTTAATTCTGAACATTCTTGGGACTTCCCTGGTGGCGCAATGGTTAAGAATCCACCTGCCAAAGCAGGGGACATGGGTTCGAGCCCTGGTCCAGGAAGATCCCACATGCCTCGGAGCAACTAAGCCCGTGCGCCACAACTGCTGAGCCTGTGCTCTAGAGCCTGTGAGCCACAACTACTGAGCCCGCACGCCTAGAGCCCGTGCTCTGCAACAAGAGAAGCCACTGCAATGAGAAGCCCGCGCACCGCAATGAAGAGTAGCCCCCACTCGCCGCAACTAGAGAAAGCCCGTGCACAGCAACGAAGACCCAACGCAGCCAATAAATAAATTAGTTAATTAAATTTTTTTTAAGTAATTAATAAAAAAAATGTTTTGAACAGTCTTAACCATACAGGTGATGTGGCAAAATAATTTATAGTTGTTCAGATGTTATATGTTAAAGAACATAAATATTTATAGCAATAAAATATCAGTAAGGAATAATGCTGATTTTCAGTCATTTGCATTCCTTTAATGGAAACCTAAACAACAAAAGTCAGACTAAATCATTGCAGTAAGGATGGACAGGACAAAAACCACAGAAATAAGGATAAAGTTTAGTTCCCTTCTGATTATCTGAGTGTATGTGTGAAAAGGTTTCTTAACTACATTACGGGAAAAAAAAGAAATTTTAAAATGGTGAGGGTAGAAGAAAAACATGAGCACAAGGAATGTGTGGTTGCCGGAAATACTTTAAGTAAAAATGTCAGTTGTATCCCTGGGAAAACATCAACTGTTTTAGCAGAACTTACCTAGTTAACAATATTCAAGAATTAACCAGGGTCATTTTAAGACCCTTACTGACCCTAGAGTTCACACTGTAACTAAGGTCACAGACACTTACTGAATTAACATTTTATAACATTTCAGAATGAAAAGTGGTAACAATAAAAACAAAAAGTTTTCTAGAAATGTGCGAATTAAGGAAGCAGAACTGGAGGACAGAGGATGAGACAAGGACATGGAGAGTCACCAAACCAGGGAAAGCAAATGGAAACATTCCACTCTACATCTTTGTACAGAAGCCTCTTTTTAAATTGTCTGAGATGCCATATGTTATTGCTTGAGGCTCAAATTCTACATGAAGTTATCTTCTGAAGTCTCATGATTTAAAAAACAAAAAGAAGAGAAGCATTTTCCTTGTAATTTGCAACAAGCATAGGAATAAGAAGTGTTTTGCTCTTTTACCTCTTTTATCAACTCTATCAATTCTGTGTCTTTAACCACCACTGTTTTGTTTTTCTAGTTTATATTAAAATTCTTTCTATTTCTTTTAGTACAGCACAATTTCTCATTAACATATTTAGAATTTTGAGACCAATTGATCTTGGTTATCTGTTGTGTTTAGTTCCCTTCACTTTCAAACATACCTCTTCTACATATCCTGTCAGTGTGGGTATGCAAATTAACTATACCATTATCCAAAGTCCAACACAGTTTATTATTAACAATAAATAAAATAATCCAAAATCAGGTTGTCCAGGAAATCCAGAATTCCCTGTTCTACTTCTTAGAAGAATGGTGATCAAGGGCACCTCCTCCTTTTACTTGCAGACCAATTCGTAAAAGAATTACCAAAAGACATGATGGCAAATGAGAAGTAGTCAGTTTGCTTGTGGAAAGAGGTTAGCTGTGCAGGATAATATCCGTGGTTTTGACGAAGCTTTACTAGGAGAACTAACGATTTAAATGTGACAAATTATTTCTGTTTTCTTGTCTAATTATAAAAGCTACTTCTAGGCAAGATCCTTCTGTAGGTGTGATAGTGGAATTACACCTTTGTCTAGTGTTTCTTAAGGTTAACTCGCTAATTCAATTTTAGTATTCAGGTATACTCATCTAAAAGAGAACAGATGGATTCTAATTTTTTTTAAATCAACAAATTCTTGGTAACTGAAGCTTAAAAATATTAAATGGCCTAGATGCTGAACATCTGTTGATGTAAATAACTGGTTCTAGTGAAATGTGTTTGATGTTTCCTTGTCAGAGGAAGGAAATTGTGAAATTGCACACGGTGAACTAGTAATATGTTTAATCTAAGAAAGTCTTTCCAGGAAAAAAAAAGAAAAAAACAGAACCAGGTAAAATAATTTGGCCCCTTCACAATTAGTTAACAGATCCAATGACTTTGTTTACATAGCATATTTTCAAGTTAGAATTCTTGAAATGTTACAGATTAAAAGTCCCAAAGGTTTTTGACGTTATCCTCAATGAATAGTCTGCATATAAATGTTTTCTATTATTTATAGAAGGAAGGAAAAAATGTTTTCAAATGTAAACATCTGACTATTTAACGGAGAGGCATTAAACTGTACAATTTTATAACACTGAAATTGCACGATATATTATGTTTAGTCCAGGGTAAAATTGAAAATATATTATTTCTGCATTTTTTTCCCAGAATTTGCAGGCAACTCCCACTCATGTTAAAGAAAGTTATCCATAAAGAGATGCAGTCCATTGATAAGAAGTGAGGCTGTGGTATTATTTATAACTTAACATTGAAAATTAAGTTTCTCTTTAGAGTATGAAAGGAGAAGAGATTCCTGATCAAATCAGAATTCTAAAATGCAGGTTATGATTGAAAGTAAATATAGAGAAAATTGGTAATTGTTGCTGAATGTTTCTTTGAACATAGATTCAGTCGGGATTATAGGAATAAGTGAACTTTGAAGTTGTTTTAGAAGAAGACTCTTTATAAATCTCTATAAATGAGAGGCACATTTATTTCTGTTGAATTATCCTTTCCAACCTGATTTTTTTTTATTCACTTAGATGATGTTGGAGCAATTCCAGTAAAGCACTTTCCAAAGCATGTTGCAGACTTACATGCAAGTAGTGGGTTTACTGAAGAATTTGAGGTATGATTTTAATATGTCTATTTTAAATAATATGGAAAATAGTAAATTTTTAAAATTCAGCAATAGGCTATTTCTTGACATTGAAACCATTTTCACTTCTAGCAAGATTATTAGTTCCATAATCAATTATGTGTTTAGGATATGTGTTATGGTTATCATACAATTTAGAAAATTGGTTTTCCATTTTAAAATTCAAGTTGTAATAGTGGAAAAAACAAAAACATTGTTAATTCTCTCCCATAAAATCAGAGCTCTAGTATTCTTTTTTTAATCTGAATTGGTAACACTGATTCCTTTTAATTTCCTAAATTATATAAATTATAGTAAACTAGTAAATTTCATAATTTTCAGCCAAAGTACATACAAGCTCTTAATTGTAAGGATTACAACAGTGTAAATGCAGAAGCACTTATTATACAAGACATAATAAATATTATACAAGGTAAAACCCCATCTTCTGAAGAAAATATGCATTTCTAAAAAACATTTGAACTTCACAATCAGTGAACATTTTTCTAGTATTATTCTGTAAAACATTCTTAGATGGTAGGGGCAGAGAAATTTACTGCAAATTTATCATGGCCCACTGAACTGTCAGTTAAGGAGCTTTTTCAAAATAGGGTGCCAGAAACCAACAGTTAACAATAATAACCACAAAACACAAAGTTACTCTTATTGAGCACTCCCTAATATGCCGATCATTGTACTAGATGCTTCTACATTCAACCTTCACCCAACTCTGGAAGTTATTTGTTTTTATTTCTATTCATATTGCTGATGAAATCAACTTCCACAGAAGTTAATTAGCAACTAATAAATAGCAGGGTTGGGATTCAAACCTAACATTCATGTCCTTTCCATTCTAGAAATCGAGGGATCCCCACCCCTTCCCCAGCCTCTCCCCTTCAGGAAGCATCACATTGCTTTTGCCTCCTCACCTCAGCCCCAAGTGCTCAGTTGACCTCCCTCTTTGAAGCCCTTTGAGGTCTGATCCTGATCAGAGGATATACCACCGTCCCTAATATACGCAGAAACTGCTCCCCACGAATCAGATCAACAAGAACGTATTTACGGAAGCAAAATGCCAGAGATCAGAAAGCTTTAAGAAACCAAAGGAAAGAGAAATGAAATATACGTTTTCACTAAATTAAAAACAGTAGGAATCAGCTAATTTAATCTTAAAAGAAGTCTAAGTCATAGCTACATTGAATAAGAAAGCAGTGTGAAGTGACTACTAAGTAAAGTGGAATAATATGAAGAATTATATTTTTAAAACATCAAATAATTTTTTGCTACCATAATAGAGGTTACTGGGTGGTGCAGTATTAACTTGTAGAAACTATCAGGCATCCATCAAACAAAATCATAGTTGCAAAAGGGAGAAAATGCTAAGGGTGTGTCTAATCTTCCAGATGTTAAAAGCCATAAGGAAAAATAGACAGTTTATTGTAAAAGTTGCTGATAAGCATATATGCAAAGGCAGATTCACAGTTTTCACAGCTATAAAATCATTTTAAATATTATTAAGCAGTTCATAATGATTAAATTAATAAAATAACCTCACATTTTTACTCAAAAAGTATTTTCTTAATTCCATTGCTTTTAATTCACAGTCTGATTGAAGAAAACTTTTCATTAACTTAATAGTTAGCTTAATAACTAATAATGCTATACCTTTTCAGTGGTTCATATATTAAATTGTTTTTAAATCTAGAGTCAGAATGACTTGCTCCAGAAGAGGCCTTAAAAGCTTGTTTAGTGAAAGGCTGAGCCATTTTGCTGATGAATCAGATTTATATTTAAGTTATATACTTTCTCAAAAATTATAAAGCTTTCATGTTATTATCTTAATATGTACTAAATAATTGTAAATTCCAAACTAATATATTTAGATAGAAGACATCCCTGGGAAGGATTTTAATTCATTTTAAAAGAGAAATGGCAGAAATAATTTTTCTCTACCCATTGAAGTTTTATTTTAATTAAAAAGAGGTCTACTAATTAAATATGTAGAAAGTAGTACTATCTAAATTTTGTTTCAAAAGACATAGTATATATGATAAAAAAAATTTCAGGAGATTTCTAATGTTTTGACAGCTCTACAGACCACCTAATAGGAAACTGTTTACTCTTTAAAATTACTCAAAATAAACAAACAAAAAAAATGTACTACTAATTCAGTTTCAAATAGTTCTATCATGATCAAATACAATTATATTTGAATATTAGTAAATCTGACTAGTATGTTAAAATGTGTCATCAAGTATGTGGTTTTTTTCATCAGCATTTTTAAAATTCATCATATTATTATACCACTGTCCCCTTTTAAAAGTGTTATTTTTTTCCTTTTACATAATGTTAAGGTTCCAAACTGTTAGAAGTTTTGATTTGCATGCAACTGTTTGAAACATTCTGTTTTGTTAGTATTTGACAAATGTATTTATTGCATGATCATGGTTTTCCATTGTAAACCTAATATGAACACTTTCTTTTCTCATTTGTCGTGTGCTGTGGAATTTGATTTCTTTACTTTTTTGGCATTCATTCCCTCATTAGACACTGAAAGAGTTTTACCAGGTAAGGCATTATTTCACTGCATTTTCTTTTAGCCAAGAAATAGTTGTAACATGTAAAAAAAAATTTTTGGATAGATTGTTTTGTTTGTTTTGTCTTCTGTAGTATATTTTAAGGCACTTTGTTTGAAAGGATGTGTGTTAAAACGTTATGCGTACAATTTCTTTACAGGAGGTGCAGAGCTGTACTGTTGATTTAGGTATCACAGCAGACAGCTCCAATCACCCTGACAATAAGCACAAGAACCGATACATAAATATTGTTGCCTGTAAGTATATCCTTCACTCAACTCTGACTTGTTGTCATTGTCGTTGCGGTGCTCTTAGTTCAATGTCCTGAAGTCCTCTGACAGCAGACCTTGGTGTAGCTGTTTCAGGACCTTTGTATCAGGGGATGAGACTTGCGTTAGATAATACGGAGTGTTTTACCACTCCAGTTTAAATACATTCTGCAATTAATGACATCTGTTTCTTTTGAACAAAATAAACTCATATTTTTTTTAATTAATTAATTTATTTATTTTATTTTTTTTGGCTGTGTTGGGTCTTCGTTTCTGTGCGAGGGCTTTCTCTAGTTGTGGCAAGCGGGGGCCACTCTTCATCGCGGTGCGCGGGCCTCTCACTATCGTGGCCTCTCTTGTTGCGGAGCACAGGCTCCAGACGCGCAGGCTCAGTAGTTGTGGCTCACGGGCCTAGTTGCTCCGTGGCATGTGGGATCTTCCCAGACCAGGGCTCGAACCCGTGTCCCCTGCATTAGCAGGCAGATTCTCAACCACTATGCCACCAGGGAAGCCCTAAACTCATATTTTAATCCAGTCCTTTCTTCAGACCCCATGGCCTGTAAATCTGTTCTTATGGTTTTCTGTCTTTATTTATATTCCATAGTCCTATTTTCACTTGAGATCCCCCTACTTGATGTGAATTTACTAATGAAATGGGATTTTCTTTAGACTCTATTTTTTCCTTCTACCCTTTTCCCTCCTCTCTTGCCATTCTCCCCTGGGGTCTGATAAAGGGTTAATTGGATTCATTCTTTTTATTTCTTCTCTCCCTTTACTACCTTAGCTGACCTCTCTTTTTCTCCTCCATGAGCAGCTTTCTGGCTTTTTTCTTTAGGACAAGTTTACCTATTTTTTTGTATGAAATTAGCATGTTTCTTCCGTCTTATTGCAGCACCTCTTATTTACATCTGTTCCCTTTTATTTTCCTTTATAGCCCCCTCCATTTCTTGAAATTCATCTTCATTCTTCCCCAAAACTTCAACTTATATCCTTTCTTATATATTCAGTGGGCCTTCCTAGATTCATGTGAACATAGTATTACCAGCTTGGTTATTTAAATTCTGGTTCCATTCTAGTTTCTGGAATGGGAATTTTTACGATCACAGTTCTAAGTAGTTTGCATGGATGCTGTCTTTTTTTCCCACAAGGTCTACACCAGTCTTTCCATTTTGATAGAAAGTTCTGCTTCATGTTTGTCTTTCTCAACAGAAGCAGCTATCCTGCTGCACGTAAAAACTCAGTTGCTTCTTGGACAGGGTGAAGTGGTTGTTAGACCATTCTCTCTACAAGCTAAATAGAAAATACCCACCAGCTAATTAAGAAGCAGATAGAGGTTGACATTTGTTGAACACCTACTATGTGCCTGGCACTGTGAATTCGTCATTTCATTCCATCCCTGAAATAACCTGGCAAGATAGAGGTAATAACAGTCCTACTTTGAGATGAAGAAAAGCAACCCAGAAAACTTACCCAGTAATACCCTTCTGAAAATCTGAAAACCAGAATGCAAAAGTAGCCTGGTGTCCAAACCCATCTTTCCATGGCCACACATCTATTTCTGCCTACATTTCCTGCATCTTTGCGAGCTGCTGATGTCACCAAAGTATTATTATCCCAGAACGTCTCTTTAACTTGTCATAGTTTGGTCTGTATTCATTTCTTCATCCTTGAAAAAACAATAGTCTGCCCAGTGAAATCACCAAGTGTCCTTCTAGTGACACTTTCCTTATTATGCAGTTCCTCCAAATATAGTTTCTCTGTAGAACTGAATTTAATCCCAAATGCCTCATTTCAACACTTTTAATTATGACCGTGCACCATGTATAAGTTACCACGGTTTTCATCCCCTCTTCACTGACAGTACAGGATCCGTGTCCTCCGTTCTGGGGCAGTCGTTGCCCTGCCTCCCTTTGCAATAGTTCCTCTTTGAGGTCTTCCCTTGAAAGAGCTGTTTGCTCTAACCATTCATGGAAACTTTCTAGACCCCTTCTGCTTCCTTCTCTACTTCTTCTTCTGCCATCAGCCTCCTGTTCAGAGCATGCATGCTGCCATCCTTCCTGAGTTTTCCGACACCCCCGTCACTCTTCTCTCCCTTTCACTGGCTCTGCAGTGTTCACAGCCCCAGTATCCGCCTTTAGAAACCCATCTAAGATGCCAACTTCAGGATTCAACCTCTATGAAAAGGTTTATTTTCATCCCAAACCAATACAGTTTCTGTCTTCGTGTCCCTCTAGGACTCTGCACCTCTCTCTTGACACCGGAACATTCCTCTCTGTGTATATGTCCATTCTCACCTTCCACATTGGGAACCTTGAAAGAGGATTTTGTTGTATTTATCTTTATTTTTGTCATCTCTGTATCCACCAAAAGCTGACTAAAGTAAATGATGTTTGCACTGATTTTAATTGTATTTGATAAATTATTATGTAAATATAAATGAACTTTATGCTGAAAAGCAGTTCATGCTATAGTGAAGTATTTTCTTTTTTTTATTACAGATGATCATAGTAGGGTTAAGCTTGCACAACTTGCTGAAAAGGATGGCAAACTGACTGATTACATCAATGCCAATTATGTTGATGTAAGCATGTTTCAACTGAAATTTTATGAAAATTATGTTAAACTATGAATTTATTACACCGTGGTATTGTACATAGAATAGTAATAAGTATTGCATGAAAGATAATAAAAAATACAAATTAGTAGTAAGAGATCCCGTAGCTAAAGGTTTTCAGATTGAAGGGCATTCAAGCTATTGTACTTGGTTTATCTCCTGGGTGAGAGAGGGAATTCAGGCTGAGGAATTACATTCAAGGTAGGATGTATATATTCTGATAGTTTTATAGCTCCTTAAATAAGAGGGGTAGGATCAGCGCTTATTTGGAATGTCCCATAGCTCCTAGCACATTACTATGTAGATAGCAGCTGATAGATAAATTTTGACTGAAAAATTCTCAGGGTAGTACTAACTAAAAGGCAAACACATGATTTCTAAACCAGTTACCAGCCTTTATAATCTTGGGCCCTTCTCAGGATACCCAGCTTTGTGAAACTTACTGGAGATCTCCAGGGACTGTAGACCACTGACTAACTTACTGGGTTTTTTCCTGTGGTCAGTTGAATGCCAATGGAACTCAGTTATTTTCCTGACACTGACCTTGCAGTCTAGCTGCCTTCAGGTTTATGCTGTTTGGAACAGTTAATTCAAAGAAGTGAGTACCAAATATAAGTATACAGTAGGTTTGTTGTAGGCAACCACTTCAGGCTTCCATAGCAGGAAGTGTGTATGTCAGATTGAATATGAGCTTTGGAGTTAGAACTGGTTTTGAATCCCAGCTCTGCCATTGGCTAACTGTGAAAGCTTGGAAAGCCACTTAACTCCTCTGAACTTCAGTTTCCTATCTCCAAATCAGGGATGATGCTTCCATTTTGCATATAAATTAAGGGTTAAGGTTAATGTTTGTAAACTATCTTGGCCAACGGTGGGTAATAAGTGAAGGATAGCTATTAATGATTAGCATTGCTCAGTGCCACCAAGGAGAGGGTAAGGAGAAAACACCAAAGGTTTCCTGACTATTATAGACAACTGAGCCCTAATGCCTCAAACATATTTCAAAGCAGCACAATTAAGCACCAGATGTTAAGCATAGTAAACAGACTTGGATTAAATGCACTTAGACTAGAGGTGCAGAGAATAGTGGTTGTGTCAGTGCAAAAAGAACTCTTTTTTTGACAAAAATTATAACTAAAGAAGAGTTGCTGTCTTTGCTAGTACTAGTAAGTTTCTCTAGCTTTGGAAGTTTTTTTTTTATGGTTTTCTTTTATAGCAAAAATCTCCTGATCTTAGGAACTGAACAGCTAAAAATGGCATACAAATTTGTTAGTAAGAAACATTTGTCATTTGTTTCTGCAGGGCTACAACAGACCAAAAGCTTACATTGCTGCCCAAGGCCCACTGAAATCTACAGCTGAAGATTTCTGGAGAATGATATGGGAGCATAATGTGGAAGTTATTGTCATGATAACAAACCTTGTGGAGAAAGGAAGGGTATGAAGGTCATCTATTATGCCATCCCCGAGATAGTGATTAGAAATGCTTTAAGTTGCTTTTGATAGAGTCAGCATTAGGAAGCAGCAGAAGTCAGGGAAGCTAATCAGGATTCCTTTCAAGTAAGTATGACAGCTAAAGGGAAACTGTTAAAGGTCAAAAAGTTTCACTGTAACTCAAGCTACCTGCTATTTAAATGCATTCTTCATTCCGTAAGAAAAAGCAAATGAGGTTCATTGAAAAGCGATGCAGAGTGAAGTAGATTTTAACTCATGGGAGCTGGATTCTAGTCCTGGCTTTATAGCAACTCAGTACATCTGGCCTCACTTCCCTCATCTGAAAGGGGCGAGTTTGAATCTGATCATCTCAAGTCTCTTTCAGCCCTGTAATTCTCTCTCTGCTCTCCTCTACAACAAATCTGCAATCACTTAGAACGGAAAGAACATGTTTAGAAGAATGAGGGAGTCACGGTATCAAATCTTTACTGATTTCAGGGATGACTTACACTAAGCACCTGAAATATGAAAAGAGCATCTTGACTTTCTCTTTTGCAGAGAAAATGTGACCAATACTGGCCTGCTGATGGGAATGAAGAGTATGGGAACTTTCTGGTCACTCAAAAGAGTGTTCAAATGCTTGCATATTACACTGTGAGGACTTTTACTCTAAGAAACACAAAGATCAAAAAGGTGAGTCCACAAATGATGGCTATCATCAATTGAGTAATACATCTCGATCCTTTTTTAAGAAAACAGGTGGTATAACCAAAACAGGGTAAAAATACAAATAATTAAAGGCATTAAGAGTTCTTATCACAGCTACACCTCAATCCCAAAAGTTTCTTCCAAGTCTCTTAATGCCAGATGTGGCTTTAGCACCACATTGGTCATGGTGCCAATGGTGGCAGTGACACAGGAACAAAAGTCCCTGCCCCATGTGATAACTGCACATCCAACTGAAAATAGTGGAGACTGAAAAAGGGGAGGAAAAGAAAAAGAGCAAGTTATAAGTCAGGGTTCCTTAGAAAAACATATATCTGTATGTAGATATATATGTATGTGTGTGTATATATATATATATATATATATATATTTAAAGAGAGAGAGAGGGTGTTTTAAGAACTGACTCCAGGCTGGAAATTCAGGCAAGATTTCTACGTTGCAGTCTTTAGGAGAATACCTTCTTCTTCAGGAAACCTCAGTCTTTGCTCTTAAGGCCTTCAACTGACATTATGGAGCATAATCCAGCTTACTGGAAGTCTTACTGACTTAAATGTCAATCACATCTAAAAAATACCTTGACAGTAACATCTGGTGTGACAGGTGTTTGACCAAACTACTGGCCACCCTAGCCTAGCCAAGTTGACACATAAAATTAACCATCACAAATGACAGTGTACTTTTTTAGCTTCGTTATGAACCACCAACATCAAGCTATGAATCCAGAGATGATGTTTAAGGACCCCGTGGGTGCGTGTTCCTATACTTAGCTGATTAGCTGTCTGGTCTCTTCCAGGGTTCCCAGAAAGGAAGACCCAGTGGGCGCGTGGTCACCCAGTACCACTACACTCAGTGGCCTGACATGGGAGTGCCAGAGTACTCGCTGCCCGTACTGACCTTTGTGAGAAAGGCATCCCGTGCCAAGCGCCACGCAGTAGGGCCTGTTGTTGTCCATTGCAGGTGAGTCTCAGCGCCGGGTTTCCAAACCCATAGAACTGCTTATGCTAACAAAAAAGGAATCAGTGGAACAAAGGCTTTGCCAAAGTGGGAATGATTTCACAAGCTGAGGGGCATGAAACGTTGGTTACTGGGAAGTGAGTATGCCAGACTCAGAATTGGATTGCTGAATATTTCAAAGCACCAGGTATTTCTATGATGTATAATATTCTATTTGATTGGTTAACTGGATTTCAGCTTATTAACTGCGTGAAGCACAGAACAACGTTTTGTCATTAAACAAGCATTTATTACAACATAATGTCGTGGGATAAAAATGCTTAAGACACAACCCCTGTTCCTAGGAGTTAATAGTCTATTGTAGACTTAATACGCCAGGTTTACATTAGAAGAACCAAAGTGCACAACGTATGGGGAATTTTGCAAAATATTTTAAGTTGTTTTTAAACAGTTTGGGGTCAAAACCCCGTTCTCATTTTCCTGAGTTCTGTCTAATATATCCTATTGAACGTGTAATCAATTCATCGTTGCCCAGGTACTTTAATTTCCAAGAAATTGGGTGAGTGAATAGAAATAATGATATTTCAGAGAAAGAGAAAAATGTGTTAGAGGCTTTAATTTAATATTTTTCAGTTAAAACAAAAATAGCAGTTACTGTTTACTGCGTGCTGACTTCTGTGCCAAGCTGTATGACCACAAAAGTCAAATTCATTTCCACGTGGAGTATTTTTGTCAAAGTAGCGTCTGTGTTTTTACAGAAACAACTGTTTTCCTTTGATATGCAGAGTATCTCACACATTCTAATTACCTATCTCAGGAGTTATCCTCAAAGTTTGAGAGACCTATCTTGAGTTTTTTATCTGTGAGCCTGATGATAAGCTGAGGGAAACAGGAAGATGCAGGAAAGATAGCTGTGAAGGTCAGGGATTGTTTCCTAGCGAATGGAAAAGGCCCAGAGCCTTGTGCAGAGCGGGTGCTAATTCTTCACTGTAGTACTTCCTACTCGTCAGAGCATTTGAAAAGAATCCCTGTCTCTGAATTCTGTCCCTCCAGTAGAGGCTTTGAAGAAGTCGTTAGATAATGGCCCTTTAGAAATGACTGAAGTTATTCTTTATTCCTCACCATCTCACTGAAATGATATTTTCAGCTGAAAGCCTTCGCAAACTCTTTTTTTCCATTAACGCGGAAACCTTTACAAACATGTTTACCTGACAATACAGACCCAGGGACCTTGTCTTTTCAGAGTCTGGTGAGGCTGATGCTTTCATTCTTCTCAAATTAAATGTCTATTTGCTATACTCTGATACATAATATTTCCACTGTATAATGTATAACGAATAATAACTGTAATTGAAAATAAAAAATCTCCAGCAGGAATAATCAGATTGCTTTGGAGTTTGACCTGTAAGCAAGAAAGAAAAAAGAAAACTTTGTTTGTTATTTGAAGCATTATGCTTAACTCCTAAGCTGCTTACTGTCTTGGACTGCTGAATTACTTACTAAGTGGCTCATTTGCTTGGAGAAGGATATTAATTTACAAGACAGCCAGGAGTGACCAATCCTCAAATGTATTTTATGTTGACATTGAAGTCTCTTTCTCTGTGTGCTCTTCAGTGCTGGTGTTGGAAGAACAGGCACATATATCGTGCTCGACAGTATGCTGCAGCAAATTCAACATGAAGGAACTGTCAACATATTCGGCTTTTTAAAACACATTCGTTCACAAAGAAATTACTTGGTGCAAACCGAGGTATGATAAAAAGGATAATTTCCTTTATCTAAGGGTTGGAAATGTCCCTAAAATGCTGGATAGACCAGAGTTTGTATTACCAGGTGCGTTAGTCCCATGGGGCTCCCTGTAATAAAGTGCTACAAACCGGGTGGCCCAAAACAACAGAAACGTGTTGTCCCCTACTTCTGGAGGATAGAAGTCCAAAATCAAGGGGTAGGCAGGGCCATGCTCCCTCCGAATCCTCTAGGGAAGGATCCTTCCCTGTCTCTTCAAGCTTCTGATAGCCTCATATTTCCCTGGATTTGGCAGCCTAACTGCCTCCTTCTTCACATGGCTGTCTTCCCTCTGTGTCCGTGTCTGTGTCCAAATTTCCCTCTTCTTATAAGGACACCAGTCCCTACCTCATCTTAACTAACTACATCTGCATCGACTCTATTTACAAATAAGGTCACATTCTGAGGTACTGGAAGGTTAGGGTTTCAGCATATCTTCTGCGGGGGCGGGAGGCGTGCACAATTCAAACTATAACACCAGGTACTTGCACATAAGTCATGGATGGACCAGCTAAATTTTGCCTATTTTATGACCAAATGGGGAATGTCTTTAAAATGACACTGGTCACAGGCAAGATTCCGAAAAAGAGTAAGTGGATCAGTCAACCCTTATCTCCTCTTGCAGAATCCTCAAGCTTTTCCTGAATGTAATGAATGAATGGATTCATTCTCATATTTAAATAGTATGAATTATGCTCAAATTATTCCCTTTTTTAAGCCCAGATCATTTACCCATATATGACACAGGACAAACTCTGCATACCTGTATTTTATTTTCACTATTTCTAAATAAATATGGATTTAAATTGAAAACTATGTATGGCAGCTTGAAAGCAATAAGAAACATATGACTGAGTGGGCTTCCAAACCAAACCAACCAAACTTCATTCCATCAAGGAAATGACATTCTAGTCAGATAAGACGAGGGAAGAGTCCCATACATGAAATAGAAGATAACTATTAAAAACTGTATAGATAATTGTGCTAAATTATATATGACCGGCTAAAAGGAGAATTGGAATGGGCAGAAGGGGAAGACCCATCAGAAGTAGAGAAGTCAGTGCAAAATGTGGAAGAGGGTCTCAGGTTTGAAGGATAAGCAGAGAGGGCATTGCTTTGCCTCCCCAAATCTTCCAGCGATCTCCTTCCCTAAACGCCAATGCACAAGAAATAAAGAGGTGAGAGATGGAAAGAGTTGTATTGTTTCTGGATGACCACCTTTTCCTCCATCTAACTTCCTGCCAGGGCTGGTAAGCAATCTCTGTGGGTCCTCCCTTCCATTTTGTAAAACGCTTTTTGTCCATCAGTGGAAGATACTACTTTTGTACCTCAATACATATAAGGAAAACCTGAGGTGATATCCCTGTTTGTCATTGCTTTGCCAGGAACAGTATGTCTTCATTCATGACGCGCTGGTCGAGGCGATACTTAGTAAAGAAACTGAGGTCCCGGACAGCCACATCCATGCCTATGTTAACGGGCTCCTCATTCCTGGACCAACAGGCAAAACAAAGCTAGACAAACAATTCAAGGTAAGTTCTCTCGGAAGCCCCTCTCTTGGGTGTCACCACAGGTTGGAATGTTCCTGCATCTCCTCATTTGAGTGGACAAAGCCGTGTGGACAGGCTGAGTGCCCTGTTGGCCCAGTGGCTTTGTTGTGTCCTTTACAACAGGCAACAAAGCCACTTGGCAAAGTTCAAGAACCTTAATTTTGAGTAGCGAGAGGGAAAGTTCTCAGAAACCCTAGAAATGCAGACGTGGTCCAGGAAAGGAGGGCACAGAACAGAACAGGAGGAACAGGCAGAACTTCTAACACAGACGGTGTAAGTGCTCTTCTCGCTTTGAGAAAACCAGACCACTTAACCACGAGTGCTGTGGCTCAGGCTGTTTGTGCTGCTTTTTGGAAGAGTCAGTCTCACTTGAAGCCCCCAGACTAGAATAGACCACCCCACAAGAATAGCTTCTTCAACCCCAGTTTCTCCCACCCACCCTGTCACAAGGCAGTCAGCTAGACAGGGGAGCATGCTTTGTTCAGTGTTCTACCTCTCACAGCTTAGCTCTCTGACTTCCAGAAACCACTCAGCAAAGAATTCAGAAAGCAGTTGTTACCAGACCTGCCTGCGGAGATAGGGGGATTTGCAGAGCTGTCATCTTCCAGAGGAATGAAGGCTATGTTATTTTGTTCCCCATTATTTCTATACTAACCTCTTACTTCTCAGGGTTGCTAGAGAAACAGGGCCAATTTCTGAAGAAAGAATGTCTAGGAAGAATTCAGAAGGCCCTGGAAAAACCCAGGAGAGTTAACAAACCTCCAGATTGAAGTTTTTTCTCTTTCTTTTCTGCAGCTTACAACACAGAAGATGTAGTCATGAGTTCCCTCTGACTTTTTACCTTCTCGTTCAGCACCTTTTGTGCTTTGGGAGGAGTAAGAGACAGATGAGGGGTGGAAGCTGAACTTAGAACTTGCAGACAGGAAAGCATAAATGTTTTATTCAGCCAAGCTTATGTGAGTCATAAAGGAACACTTTAAGGAAGAAAAAGTGCACAGTACAGCTTCCAGAAACAGATAATAAATGTAAAGCATTAACATGATGTTGCTAGGATGGCTTTTTTCTAAGTTAAAAATATACATCTATTACCCATTTTCTTATTTAAATATGATTTACCCCCTACACAATTAAATTAATAAAAGAATTGATATTGCTTATACTGGATAATTCAGGATCAAAATGGAAATATCAGTTATGAGATCAGAATCTAATTAAAAACAGAGACATTTGACTCTGTTTCCTGTTAACATCCTAACTAGGGAAATTTGGAAGGGGGGTGTATATACTGTCCTATAAGAAAAGGTATTTATTCAAGTTTACCCATAGAAAAATGTCCTTGAAATGAATTGCATGTCTATTTATTCAACAAATATTTATCAGAAACCCACCTCAACATTGAACAGTAAAGAATCAGGACTTTCCTGGTGGCGCAGTGGTTAAGAATCCACCTGCCAATGCAGGGGACACAGGTTTGAGCCCTGGTCCGGGAAGATCCCACATGCCGCGGAGCAACTAAGCCTGTGGGCCACAACTACTGAGCCTGCGCTCTACAGCCCGCGAGCCACAACTACTGAGCCCGAGTGCCACAACTACTGAAGCCCATGCGCCTAGAGCCCATGCTCTGCAACAAGAGAAGCCACTGCAATGAGAAGCCCGTGCACCGGAACGAAGACCCAATGCAGCCAAAAATAAATAAATAAAAATTTATTTTAAAAAAAAAAGTAAAGAATTGAAAACACTAAAACAATACTGAAAAATAAAGAATAGAAATTTGTTGTACTGTATATGAAAGACTTTTTATGCAAATATAATAATTTTTATGCAAATATAATTAATATTGAAAAACAGACAAATGAACCAGAGGAACCATGTGCGTATGGAAATTGTTATATGACAGATATGACATTAAAAATTGGTGAGGAAAGATGGATTAATCAATGAATGATATTAGGACAATCTCCATGTAGAAATAAGTACTGTTAGGTCCCTACCACACCTCAAACACTGAAATTATTCAAGATGGATTAAATATCTAAAGATGAAAACAAATTTTTATAACTATTATAGGAAAATATTGGAAAATATATCTTGAGAACTTCAGGGTAGAGAAGGACTTCTTAAATTAAAATGTTAAATTACAGAAATCTTAAGGAAAAACTGAATTGGCTGTAAATGTCTGTGTGATTAAAGAGAACAGAGACATTTGCAACTTTCTTAGCAGACTGTAGATTTACATTTAATAGTCAAAACCCCCTACAAATTAGTAAATGGCAATGAAGTAGAAATATGAAAAGGCAATCATCAAAGAAGAAGTAACTAAAATCAACAATTTCACAATAAGTAAGGAAATGCAAATCAAAACCGGGATATACTTTTTTCATCTGTTAGCCTGTCAAAAATTAAACACCAGTGACGCCTAATTCTTTATAGAAACCCTCACCTGTGCACATTAAGAAATATACAAAGGATATTCATTGCTACAAAGTTTGACATAGCAAAACATTGGAAATAACCCAAACATTCACTAACTGGGGAATAGATAAATAGCAAGTAGATAATTCGTGTGACTGAGTACTAAAATAATGAATAAAATCCAACTATATGCATATATATGTACACACACACATACATACACAATCACATGCAATTTATCTCCCAGCTGCAGTGTGAGATTTAAGTAGAGAAAATGGAGGGCCCACACCATAGAGGAAGGCTCCTAATGCTGAAAGTCAAACTAGACATCAAGTGTTTTCTGCTTATTCCAACCCTCCTGGTATAGAATATAGAACATAGATGTACCAGGGAGTCCCCCAGAACAAGTTTAATTCAAGGAATTCTTGGAAAATAAGTCAGATATATTTATATTCAGTATCTTATCTTTGTTTAGTCTTCTGTGTATCTGAGTGTGTGTGTGTGTGTGTGTGTGTGTGTGTGTTTATTTGAGGGGCTTAAATGAAATAATCTGTATTTTTCCTTGACACCCTTTCTCAGCTCCTGAGTCAATCAAATATACAACAGAGTGACTATTCTACAGCCCTAAAGCAATGCAACAGAGAAAAGAACAGAACGTCTTCCATCATCCCTGGTAAGCTATGTTGAATTTTGGAAGAAAAAACCCCCAACTTTTTAAATAATAGAAGCCTTGTAGATAATTTGACAATATTTGTACATCTTGGAACAAAAACAATACACTCATATTTTTCTAATCATGCCAGATAATATAACTTAACAAAGACTCTTAAACCTTGAAGTCTTCGTCTAAAAGTGCAAAATACATAGAAAAACTAGCTTAAAAGTCAAACACACTCAACTTGCAAAATGCAGCTATGTTTTGGCATTTGCAGGGGCGGGGAGGAGATACAGTGCTAAGAGCTTACTTGTTTATGATGAATGTTCTGTATTCCCAGTGGAAAGATCCAGGGTTGGCATTTCATCCCTGAGTGGGGAAGGCACAGACTACATCAATGCCTCCTACATCATGGTAAGTCAGAGAGCCCCTGGGGAGACTGCTGCAGCTTGTGTTATCAGAATCAAAACCAGAGTGGGCTGCCCAAAGCAGTGACTGGCAGATAAGGGAGGCACCACAGGTGGACATGAGTCGTATCTGATGACTGCAGGCTCACAGCCCACAGCAGCAATAGAATCACAGCATTCCTTGATGTTTTTATGTGTGCTGGGACTGGAGAACCCTTAATCAAGACAACGAGTAGATGTGGGAACCAAACTCACCATGAGTAGATACAAAACATCCACTCGCCCATCTAAGCAGCTCCATTTCATTCACCAAAGCAGATTCCCTGCAGACCCGGATACACCAGCTTTAGCAAAGTCCAGTCTCGTTCACATTACCACTCCAGGTTTGCAGCGTGGTTCTCACCCTGCAAACCGGGCTCATTTGGGGACTTGGATTTCTAAAGGTACAATACTTTCTTTCTGCATTTAGATCTACTATCAGAGGGATGAGTGCTTTAGTAGCTGTTGTGTGACCTTCATTTCCATTTTAGGTCAATCAATCACAGAGTTTGCCTTCAGATGAAAGGGTCCTAATCCCCGTGCCAAAATCACTGTTCTGTTTATCTAGAAAATACTAAGGTATATCCATGCAAGAAACAGGGAGATGTGTGGAGGTGGCATCTAAAAGCATGCCACACTTAAAATAGGGGCATCTTAATACCCCTATTTTAAAATATCAATTTTACTCCTATCCCAGGAAGCCAATGGCTGAGAGACGCCTCGCTGGTTAGCTCCTGAAAATTCAGGTTCTAAAACACTGACTCATTCACACAAAGTGTTCTTAGTGTAGAATGCAACAGCAGATGCTTGTGATCATGCACACATTTTCTGCCTTCAACAGGAGCTCCCAGAGAAGCGGAAAAAAAACCCAAAACTATTCTGTGTTAATCCTGTCCATGAGAAGCAGATAATCCACCCTGGCTGAGCAGAGAGGGCATTTTATCCAATAGATCTTTCCAAGTTTCAGGAAGCAGATATTTTTACTCAAAAATCGAGAATGGGTTAAGAGAACAAATATAAATATTGCATTGTGTGCTGGTTAGATAGAAGACAGACTGTTCTTGTCAAGAAAATAATTAAATGCTGGAAAATATTACCTACAAAACTTGCCACATTATGTCTGAAGATTTACAAAATAGGATGAATATTTATCTACCTGGAATGACTTAAGTGGGATATTGACTGAAGTTGCAGGATAAACTAGAGGCCCTTTCAAGGTCTCTTCCCATCCAAAGAATCTACAATTAACCAGAAAAACATTTAATTATGTACAACCTGTTCATTCAAATCCGAATATATGAACTTAAAAGTTTTCTGCTTCTCAAACAAGATTGTAACCAAAACAAAGTAAATTGAGTAGAATTCTACTTGATGAATAAATGAAGATAAAGCTTAAAAAATAAAAAATGAAAATATTCCATACTTCAAATGAGCCCGTGGGAGATAAGAATGCGATCTGAGAGATTCCATTGCAGAAGGGGCTAACTGAGCCATGATTTTGATAAGCAGTAACATGGAAATCATGATTAATTCAATGGCACCAGCTTTCAGGTTTCTGCAGCAACATTTGCAAGGTGCCCCCCGGCTCCTCTCCTGTAGTGGCAGCCAGGGTGTAAAGGTATCCAGTTGCCAGTAGGTGTGAAATTTAGCACTCTGCCATTGGGACTTGTGAAAAGTAAGAAATATAAAATCTCTAGATTTCCGTTCTATCTAGTGTAAGAGACATAGTCCAGAAGCCATTTTTGTTGTCTCCTCCTAGAGGTGATAGCTGGGTAAGCTTGGGCACAGCACTTAATTTCTTAAGCTTCAGTTTGATTGCCTATAAAATGAAGATCACATTCCCTTTCTCATAGTACTACTGTGAGGAATAAAGGAAGAAAATGTTTAGTGCTCTGCCTGGCATATAGGAGGTGTCTGTAACATTGGCTATAATAATCACATTATTATTTATAGACACAACCTACAAATAAAAAGACAGTAACCATTAATCTATAAATGTTTTTTGAATGTTTAAAGTCATATGCCAAGGCTCTTTCTGTCTTCTCTTTGGTTTTGTAGGGTTATTATCAGAGCAATGAATTCATCATCACCCAGCATCCCCTTCTCCATACCATCAAGGATTTCTGGAGGATGATATGGGACCATAATGCCCAGCTGGTCGTTATGCTTCCAGATGGTCAAAACATGGTAAGTCCCTCAGGTCATTCTTGGCATGTTCTTTACAGGGTAGGTATCAAGTCACAACCACCAGGAGTCCAGCATACAAAGAATGTATTTTTTTTCAACCAATAAACTAATATTGAAGTTGCACCTTGTCTATTATTGGACCTTGTTTGGATGCAATATCCCAGGTCTGAAATTGTTGAATGACAGTTTTAAATAAAAGTAGGTTGAAATCAACTTAAGTATTTATTACGCTGCTTAAGGAAATTAGAATTGCAATCATGAAGGAAGTCAGTCCATATGTTTCTATTTACATTTTTTTAAATTAAACTTGTTAGGATATTTTAAGAGTAAATTTTGAGATTCAAAGAAAAATTTGAGTTGAATTGTCTATGGCAACCAGTTAATTTCGTTTCACAGCCTGACTTGAACATTTTATTAAAATCTAGAATCTTCTTTGGTTTTTAATCCTCCAGGCAGAAGATGAATTTGTTTACTGGCCAAATAAGGATGAGCCTATAAATTGTGAGAGTTTTAAGGTCACTCTTATGGCTGAAGAACACAAATGTCTGTCTAACGAAGAAAAACTTATAATGCAAGATTTTATCTTAGAAGCTACCCAGGTATGGACTTAGTTTAAATGACAAACTTTTCATCTTAAGCACATGTTAAATATATGCCAATTTAAGAATCTCTCCTAGAAATAAAAAGAAGGAATCTGATTTCTTACAAATTGAGACAGATGACCCAAATAATAAATTTTACCTTACTCGTCATTTTCATTTTCAAAATCTTATAGAATCATTAAACAATTAGCCATCACTAAACTCCACCATCCCTGACTTCTACACACACAGGAAGTCAAAGATTTCTCTTTTACTCCAAAGCAGTTGCTGATGGAAGTTAAGTTGAAAATAAAGAGAGTAAAAAAATAATTTCATTAATCCTAATTCTCATGTTTTAAGGCAAGTCCTTACCTTGTATTCTCCTAAGTAAGATGGGGAAAATATTACCTACCAAAATAAGCTTACTGCTCTCTACTGATGTACAGAGGGTTGTTAAGTGAAGAACTGCTTTGAAAACATGCAGTGCAATGAACTAGGGTTGTTTTACTAGACTCCTGATTATCTACAAGGCACCAATTTGAATTCTTTGTCAATAACTATTTCTATGATTACAGCACAGTTCATAAATTATTGCACATCTCCTGTGAAAGACTGAAAGATGCTAATAATGATGAGTAAAGCATGTGAAATTCAGAGGACTTTCTCAATCAGAAAAAAAATAAATCATGTTTTAGATGGTTTAAATATTTCACTTTACCCTAATTCTGAAACTGGTAAAACATATAGGATACATAAGAAGATTGAGTATTCGCTAGAATATTTGACCAAAACTTATAAAATTGATAAGGCAAATACATTGTTTTCTAAATGTTTTACAGTTCTGCCAACTGATGTTTTATATTTTGTGAGTCAAGGGTCCAATTTTATTATTTTTGTGTGAATAACCATTGTTCCAGCATCATTTATAGATCAACAATACCAGTTCAGTCATAAATCAAATTTCTATATATGTATAAGCCACTTTGGGAAACTGGGGATCAGAGGTTTAAGAGATTTAAAGTCACACAACCTAGTTTGGTCACTTAATAAGCAAAGATCAGAACTGGGACTGCAGTGGAAACCATGTCTTCATCCTCCGTACCAGCATTTCCCACACCGTGTCAAGCAATCTTATTCTTCCCTTAGTTAAACCTGAGTAATGGTGGTATTTGAAGAAGTCTATGCTATTTTTTTCTTTTTTCTTTTTTTAAATTTAAGTATAGTTGATGTACAATATTATATAAGTTACAGGTGTACGATATAGTGATTCACAATTTTTAAAGGAAGAAGTCTATGCTATTTTTAAAACGAATTTTAAAACTGAAGATTTCTTTTTGTAAGTTTAAATTTATCGGCACAGATACATCTTTGTTCATGATTTGATTGGCAAGATAAGCCCACCAACAAGGTTTATTTCTGAATAAAAAAGAGATCACCTCTGTACATGGCAAATGTGGTGTCGCGGCAGTTTCTCCCTTCCACGATGGAGGACAGGCTGCAACTACTGCTGCTCGCTCAGCGTGTTTTTTGGTTTTATTGCCTTCCTATAATTCCTGATTTTCCTCAATTCATCTACTCACCAACCAATATGACACTTTCTGAAACAGTAATTTTTATCTCTTCTTATAGGATGATTATGTACTTGAAGTGCGGCATTTTCAGTGTCCCAAATGGCCAAATCCAGATAGCCCCATTAGTAAAACTTTTGAACTTATAAGTATTATCAAAGAAGAAGCTGCCACCAGGGATGGGCCCATGATTGTTCATGATGAGTAAGTTCCACACTTTAAATCAATTCACACCTGACGTTCTCTGTGTGTATGTATATTTCTGTTGTCTTTGTACTGACCTAATACTTTGGACCAATCGTGAATTGTTCAGCCAGGGTGGATTATCTGCTTCTCATGGACAGGGTTAACACAGAATAGTTTTGGGGTTTTTTTTCCGCTTCTCTGGGAGCTCCTGTTGAAGGCAGAAAATGTGTGCACGATCACAAGCATCTGCTGTTGCATTCTACACTAAGAACACTTTGTGTGAATGAGTCAGTGTTTTAGAACCTGAATTTTCAGGTACTAACCAGCGAAGCGTCTCTCAGCCATTGGCTTCCTGGGATAGGAGTAAAATTGATATATTTTTTATTTACCAGAAACAGGAATTTTTATCCAATAGATCTTTCCAAGTTTCAGTTGTGAACAAATAAAAAATGCATATGCTGGAATCATGTTATATATCAATACATATTATATATGATGCATATGATAATATTACATAATATATATTATAACCTCAGTCAGATCATTTTGATTTACTGCCAACCCCTTCCATAGTATAAAAATAAGAAATGTATCACCAAATATTGAACTTCTATAAAGTGTCTCATTACTAATATCATGAACACTCCCCAGTGATTAGAAGTAAACCACAGTTCCATGCACTATAAAGTAATGAGACAATTTATTAAAAATTTCAGTGTTCTTACTGCAGAATTATCAAGGCCATGTGCTCTGTGAGTTCCACATGTGAACATTTGATGCATCTGAATGGAGTCTGTCCCTTCCATTTGTTTCCAGGCATGGAGGAGTGACAGCAGGAACTTTCTGTGCTCTGACAACCCTCATGCACCAACTAGAAAAAGAAAATTCAGTGGATGTTTACCAGGTAGCCAAGATGATCAATTTGATGAGGCCAGGAGTCTTTGCTGACATTGTAAGTAATAAAGCAGCGAACCAAACTTTTCTCATTAGAGCACAAGTTACTTTCTAGAGGCTACCAAAATCGTTTTGTCCTGTATCAAAAAAGATCACATTGATAATATTAGCATGTAGTTTTCAAGCTGAATTATGTTCAGTTTGCAATCCATAGCACTGGAACAATAAACATTTAAAGTTTATTTTCCAGAAAATTGATGGATCAAAATTTTTAAATTTCATTGTGTACCTTTTTGCAAGACTTATTATAATTCTGAAAAATATCCTCAGTAGAAGCACCAACTAATCTGATTTATCCAACAAAATAAATAGTTATTTTCCCGGGGTTAGGGTTCTACATAACCTCAAAGAAGAGTCAGAAGATAGACTTCAGCTGTTCACCTTTTTCTCAAGCCAAATTCATTTTCTGAACTTAAGAAGTAGCTAATTCTGGGGGTAGTTTTAAAAAGAGAGAGACAGAGAGACACTCATACAATCAAGAAAGAGCATAGCACATCTGGAAAGAAAAGTCTCAACTCTGAGAATAATTTGGAAGTTTTTTTATTATAGAAACAAGGGCTAGAAAGACAATAGGGAATTTTGTGCAAATGCCCCAGTGGGAGAAGCTTAGGTAGATGCAGAAGTCATAGGCTCACTTCCAGCTTCCTGGTCTGGGTATGTGTAAGGGCCTTATAAAGAGCCCATCTTCAAAGCTCTAGCCCAGACCAGCTGGCCAGAGAGTAAGGTAACCCTTGTGCACATGCACTTCAGAGGAGCCCTTATTGAAAGTCTCATTCAGGAGAGTTGAGTTGTATCAAGCTTGTCTTGTATGAAATTGCTTTCGGCGGACTAAACTTATACCCAAGTTTCACAAATGCATTTAATGAGGTGTGTGGTCCTAATGATTTTCTACTACGGAACCAGCCACTTGCTCGTGTTCTTTGCAACTACCTTCCCCCACCTCACCATCCCCAAGTTGGCATCTGTAAGAGAACAACTACTTTATTCTTCTGTGTGTCTCTACCGTGAGACCACAGCAGGGTACACAGGCACACACTCTCCTTCTCACCAGGCAGGACATAAGACCCGTCGGGCTGGTAGAGTGTGAAGCATACTTGGTAAACAGTGGGTCTTGTGAAAGGCCTGCATTCTTCATGAGTTCCTGGGCTGACAATGCAGTCCTGAGACCTCTTCATAAGTAGACAAACCCAACAGATTTTGTAACAAAAGGAGAAAGGAAAATGAGTAACGTAGTGGGTTACAGGAGCCTAGTGCCAAAGGGTTTACACACAAGTTGATAAATCAGTATCAGAACCTTATCACATCACCTTCTGATTCCATGAAGTAAATGAATAAGCATGGAGTGTTTACCATTGGCAAATGTAGTGGGCCAGTGTTCTAGGTCAATGAATGTTGGCTAATTATAGAGCCACTTTAAATTTAATCAGAAAGAGACATTAACCTGGATGGTGTACCTCTGCTGATTATAACAGAGCCCTTAACACAATGCCTTTCTATGACAGTGGCAAAGGGTGACTGAAAACCTTGCTTCTTTTTACAAACGTATGTCCTCAGTGAGCTTCCTGTTTCTGACCTCCCGTTCTCTGTTCTCCAGGAGCAGTATCAATTTCTCTACAAAGCAGTCCTCAGCCTTGTGAGCACGAGACAGGAAGAGAATCCATCCACCTCTCTGGACAGTAATGGCGCAGCGTTGCCTGATGGAAATATAGCCGAGAGCTTAGAGTCTTTAGTTTAACATGGAAAAGGGTGAGAAGAGTCCACATCTTGGCATTGCTTTCCTCTTTCTAAAATTAGACAGGAAAATTAGTCCAGTTCTTCTGTTATCTGTTTACTTCACGTCACCTGACAGTAACTATCATGACATAGGATTCTGCTGCCAAGTTTACATCATTAACAATGTGTGCCTTTTTGCAAAACTTCTTGTGATTCACTTACTGTGTTTAAACTAAAATGATTGAAATTTACCGTATTTCTAAGTATGGAATTGTGGTATCTTTTTTTCATATTGATTTTAACAGAGAATTTCAATTTATAGATATTAGGAATTCCCAACTACAGAAAACATGTTTGTTTTTAGTGTCAAATTTTTAGCTGTATTTGTAGCAATCATCAGGTTTGCTAGAAATATAACTTTTAATATAGTATACTGTAAATAAAACACTCTGTTCCCTATGATATTCAACATTTTACAACCACAGTATTCACCTAAAGTAGAAATAATCTGATACTTACTGTAAATACTGCTCTAGCATCTCCATGGACCAAATTTATATTTATAATTGTAGATTTTTATATTTTACTACTGAGTCAGTTTTCTAGTTCTGTGTAATTGTTTAGTTTAATGTTGCAACTCATCATCTGGTCTTACTCTGTGAGTCTTCTGATATTGTTTTGTGTTGTGATTAACTCTGTTTTAGCATGTAATTTTAACTTTTATGGAAAATAAAAATACATTTGTTTTGAAAGAAGATGTTTTTATGAGAATAACACCTTACCCGACATTGTTTAAATGGTTTTTATCCAAGACATTGCAAAAATAAATATAAATATTGCCATCAATTTGTGTTTGCTTGTGGAGTGCTGAGGCATGTGTAGCAGAAAATTGTGGACATGTTCCCTCTGAGATTATGGACATGAAAGAAGGTTGATGGGATGGGACAGTGTATAGAGCTGATTCCAAAACTGTGCCTTAAGGCACACAGGAAACTCACAAAGTTGAACATTTCTGAGGACAACACAGCAATGTGTACTGACACTACACAATTACTACTATTAAATTATTTGGATCTAACTACTTAATAAACAGAACCATTATGTATTTCCTTTGGTTTAGGGGAGCTATGAAAATGTTACTCAGAAGCTGAGGGCATGATGTACCAAGAAATGTTGGGAAACTGGTTTAGAACCAAGCTGGGAGTTAGAAACAGGCAGATTTGCCAGCCAGGGAGAAGCTAAGCTGGTTTGAGAGCCAAGTGGGTGAATGGACAAGGACCAGGAGGTCCTAACTCCCAGAGTGGAAAAAGGTAAGACGTCCTAGGTGACAATCCTATTGTCAGGATTTAAGAGCTATGTGGAGGTGAAGGGCAGGAAAACAGGGAATCATGGGTAACAAGCCTGCTCTGATACTGGAAGCAGTCGCCTGCCTCAGCCAGGAGTGTTTTAGAACACTGCCCGGAAAGGAGGCACGAGTCCCCAAGAACGCCCAGGTCAGTGCCTAAAGCGAGAGGCCAGGAAAAGTTTTGTTGAAACCAGTGGTTCTCAGAGTATGGTTCCCAGACCAGCAGCATCAGAAAAACCCAGGAACTTGTTAGAAATGCAAATCCTGGATTTCCATCCCAGATCTAAAATATCAGAAACTCTGAGGTTGGAACTCAGCAATCTAATGCAAGTTAAAGTTTGAGAACCACTGGTCCTTAGCAACAACAATTCAGAGAGCCTCCAGTTTCCTCAAGCAATATCAGGAAAATTTCACCAAATCCTTAAAATAGAATCAAAATTTATAAGTTTCTACTTTTTTAGCTTTCCTTTTAAAGCAATAGTCATGAAGAGTTATGAAATAGAAAAAAATTCCAACAAATAGTGTCACAAATCACAAAATATTGATAAGTACTGACCTACAGGGTATAAAAAAATTAACATGCTTCTTTCTCACCCTCCCAGGGAGGAAGGCCAGAAGGTTAATTTTGATTCCTTGGTTGCTTTTCTAGCCTTGTCTCCTAGTCCTCTTGTTTTACAGTTTTGTTTCCCCATAACTCACAAAGTCTAATCTGAACAAGGAGTCCATGTCACAATTATTTTTTCTATTTTTCCATTTGCCTTTGTCCCAGGAACAAATGGCCTTTGAAGGGATATAAAATTTTTTTTCCTTCATGGTTTTTTTATTAGTGAGGTACCTTGTAGAGTCTCTTCCAAGAGAAAGTAATGTTGCAAGTGCAGGTATGATAATCAAGTATTTTATAGACAAATTCTAATAAAAATACCCCGAAACCAATAAAAAAGACAATCCTGTCAGATATAGCAATCTTTCCTCATCTTATGAAGCTTAACTCTGAGACAATAATCAATTATGAGAAGTGAAAATAAATGAAGCCTCGTAAGTAAGCCTCATAAGTCTTACCCAATTATTTACATCCTTTACCAAAGTTTCATATAGTTTTATTGCATTCACAGCTTTTATCCACACATTGTTTTATTACATAATTGTGGCCTCGTTATGAATATATTTTTATGCTGCCTTTCATGTTGTTACATAGGCATTTTTATTACACATAATTTATAAACCTATCATTGTTACTGTATAATATTCTATCTTGTATAGTGGTTTTCAAACAGGGATAGTATTGCGCCCCAGGGGACATTTGGCAGTGTCTGGAGACATTTTTGGTTTTCGCATCTGAAGGGGATGTGCTGCTGGCACTTACTGGGCAGAAGCTAGAAATGCTGCTAAACGTTCCAAAATTCACAGGACAGCCCTCGCAACGAAGAATCGTACAGCACAGCATGTCGGTGGTACCAGGGTGGAGGAACCTGCCCTCATGATGTACCGGGGCTCTTGTGATCATTTTCGTGATGTCAGCTGTTTAGGCTCTTTTCAGATTCTTCCTAAACTACAAAACTATGGTAAACATTTCTTTATGTAAAAGCCTTTTACCATATTTAGGATGTCTCCTTAGTACCAATTCCTGTAAGTGCCAGTTGGCGAGAAGACTGTATGAATATTTTTATGTGTCTTAATACCCTTTGGCTTTCCAAGAGTTGTACAGTTTACACTCCCACTGCTCAGGTGTTGGAGTCTTAGGGCTCCACTCCTGGGTCCAGGCTTCTGCTCGAACATCTCTTTGAGCAGCATTCCCGTCGGCCTGTAGGAAGCAGCATCTGCCTCCTCCTAAGGAAGATCTTCAAAATATTTAGCGCTGATCGTTGGAAGGGACTTGAGCTGGCTCAGTGTCCCGCGTGTGCCAGCTGAATGTCGGGCACCATCTCCGCAAGCTCCTCACCCCAGGCCCTCCCGTCTCCTTACCCTGCTTTTTCTCCGGAGCGCATTTTGCTTCCTGACATATTTTATATTTGTTGTCTGTCCCCCCCCCCCACCATTAATATCTAAGCTCCATGAGGAGAGGAGCTTTGGCTCTTGTAAACCTCTGTATTTCCACACCTAGAACAGGACTGGGCACATTAAAAACACTCACTACGGGCTTCCCTGGTGGCGCAGTGGTTGAGAATCTGCCTGCCAATGCAGGGGACACGGGTTCGAGCCCTGGTCTGGGAAGATCCCACATGCCGCGGAGCAACTAGGCCCGTGAGCCACAACTACTGAGCCTGCGCGTCTGGAGCCTGTGCTCCGCAACAAGAGAGGCCGCGATAGTGAGAGGCCCGCGCACCGCTATGAAGAGTGGCCCCCGTTTGCCACAACTAGAGAAAGCCCTCGCACAGAAACGAAGACCCAACACAGCCAAAAATAAATAAATAAATAAATAAAAATATTTAAAAAAAAAAACAAAAAAACACTCACTACATTTTAGATAAATGAATGAATAAGGAGTGAATTAATGAATGAATTGGGGCTGTTTTGTTTTATTTTACCTAGGACAAAAAAGCTCTTTAATGATCCTGGGAAACCTGACACTCTATAGGTAGTGTTCCTCAACATGTAATAAATGTATCGATTTTGACCCATTTTCTTTTTCTGTAGCACCTTTGTAAATTAGCCCAATTGAAAAATGGTGTTCTATACAGACTTTATCGCCAATGTTAAATCACGTAGAGCGGTTCTGCAATCTGCAGAGAGGTATTAACGACGAGCATGACCCATCTATTTAGCTAAATGCACCGGAACTGTATATAGTCCATCGTAGTTCTCAGTCTGATACTACCTGAGAATTTACGGCAGCTGCTTCTTCATATCAAATTAATACAAATATTTAATATGTGCACGTTCTACTCAATATTACACCATAGGACCCTTACTTAATTTTCACATTTCTCATCTGAAAGCCCCTAATTTGTTAGCATCTAAAATGACTTTAATAGACAAAACTTAGAAAATAAGAACCCTTTATAAGCAGATACATTTTAGTTTCTTAGAATTGAATTCCATTCATAAATAGCACATAGAATCAGAAATACTAAGTATTTATTGAATTAAAATGAACTTTTTAGGGAAAGTGGGAAAAATATACACATTTGTCAAAATAAACAAAAACACTTTTATTATTATAAATCATGATTGATTATCATCCACTCACTGGCTAATTGCAAAATATTCTTGTATGTTAGAGGGTTCCTCCTCATTAGTACAATATTGGTGTGTTAGAGTAGGTGGTATTAAATGTTAAGGCATATAAATGGAACACACTACACTGGTTTTAAAAATCCGGACATCCGGGACTTCCCTGGTGGCGCAGTGGTTAAGAATCTGCCTGCCAACACAGGGGACACGGGTTCGAGCCCTGGTCCGGGAAGATCCCACATGCCGCGAAGCAACTAAGCCCGTGGACCACAACTACTGAGCCCACGTGCTACAACTACTGAGCCCGCGCGCCTAGAGCCTGTGCTCTGCAACAAGAGAAGCCACCACGATGAGAAGCCCGGGCACTGCAATGAAGAGTGGCCCCTGCTCGCCGCAACTAGAGAAAGCCAGCATGCAGCAATGAAGACCCAACGCAGCCAAAAATTTAAAAAATAAATAAATAAATTTACATATATATAAAAAAATCTGGACATCCTTGGCATTAAAGTTAACAAGTTTTTTAAGGTAATCATTTTTAAAAAGAAAAAATAAGATTTGGAAGTGGGAGTAAGAAAAACTGTGTGTGAGATTGAAACTTCTTGTTACGTACACAATAACAAACTCCTAATCAGCCTGTCACCTGGGACGCATTCTAAGCAGCTCAAGACACACAGCCTGACCTTTGAAAAACTTCCCGATTATGCTAATTTGTAATCCTTTCCTCTGAAGCTTTGGACATGACTTTCTCAGATTCCTATTATCTTGCTTCAATCCTAGGGGAGTTGCTTTAGTTCTAAATTATCCACATGGAGAAATGAACCGATGCAAGTAATGTTTTCCTTGCTGCTAACTTGTTTAATAAAGGTATGTATTGAAAACTATAGCATTAAGGTTCCTAATGAAAACTATTAGAGAAGTCTCTTATAGCACCTTTACTTCAGGTAAGTGTTTTAAAGGACTCGGGAAGTTAAAAGCACATTTCTTGGGCTTTTTAGAGAGTAAATGAAACACATTTTGTTTGTACAGTATGTCTAGTTCTAATCTCACAGGATACATAAAAATGTTCAAAGAACCACCTGGAGAAAAAAAATGAAATGGTTAGAAAATAACTAAGGCCAATGAGGAAAAATTGATAACTGGGATCATTTACTGTATATTCACAGAATCCACCTACATGCCACTCTCCTTCTGGGGTGCCTTCCTGTGGCAGATTGTATTTTCCAAAAATAGCTCAACAACAGCTTTCAGCCCACATGTGACTCGTTGAAACTCATCCCAGTGAGAGGTGGATCTATGGTCCCTTGCCTTGAATCTGGATGGACTTGTGACTACAATGAAAGTGATGCTACGTGATTTCTGAGGTTAAGTCATAAAAGGCAACACAGCATCTGCCTGATTCCCTTGGATGTTCACTCTTAGAAGAGCACCACTATCCTTTGACAAACCCACGCATGGAAGATACATGTGGAAAGAAACCAAGGTCCTGGTCCACTGCCCCAGCTGAGCTAGAACCAACTTGCAAGCATGGGAACAAGCTGTCTTTAAGTGGATCCCCCATCTCCCAGCCAAGTGAGACTGTGGGGGGCACAGACAAGCTGTTCCCACTGAGCCATGCCCAAATTGCAGCTTGACGGACAAATAGATAACTGTTGTTTTAAGCCATTACATTTTGAGGTAGATGGTTCCACGGTGAGAGTAACCAGAACACTTCTTATTCACTTCATTTAACTTTGTGAGGCATATTTTCTCTTCTGTAAAGTCAGAAGCCTGGCCAGATGATAATTTTGGCCCTTTCTTCCCTACAATCACTTTACAATTCTCCTTATGGAGCAGATATCTCAGTGGCTTCTTTGAGAAACATGGATCCTGAGGAGTCTTCCAAGTGTATCCAAAAGATTGAAAAAACCTCAAAGGTAAAATTGCACTATCTTTAACATAAACTTCAAACAAAAATGTTATTGCAAAAGAGTTATTGCAGAATAAAAAACTAGTGTTTTTGAACACCTACTAGGTTTCAGGCTTTTCTCTTACATTCTCTCAGAAACTTTATAACCATGCTGTGAATTACTGTTGTCCTCAGTTTATGGAAAAGGAAACAGCTAGTATGTTGTAGAACCAATCACACTGCTTCTCAGAGAAACTTCTAAGTGTCTCATGAATCTAGGATGAGGAAAGCTGGAAATATAAATATCAGTATTATCTGGAGGAAGCCAAAAAAAGGCAGAAAGACCTGGAAGATGTGAGCATTAAGTCTACCAAAATGGTTAGACCAGGGATTCACAAACTGTGGCTCAGGGGCCACATGCTTCTAAGTCCAGTATAATCTACCCATCCATACCCAGATCCTACCACCACCACCTTTACTATTGAAATTTCTGGTAGAAAACTTGTTACTCAGAGCCAATGCAGTGTTTCACTCTATATATCTTTACTCAAGCTTACTGACATTTCCTTTTCTAGCACTAACGTTAGACACCCCCCCCTTCAATCATACCCCCTTTATCACTCAGTTAAAGCCCAAACTAGTTATTATATTACCTCAGTGGGTTCCTCCTCCCACCCAAGGTGCTAGTTCCCTAGTTCCCATGCCATCTGGGTGCTCATCCAGACCAGGTGTGGAATCAATGCGACACAAGTGTTATTTCCTAATTTATTATGTTAAAATCAATATTGTGGTTAAAAACAAAAAACAAAAAACTGCCATAACAGTTATGTCTTTACTTGTTAATAGATTATTGATCTCCATTATTGATATTTTTGGCAGGTGGGACCAGGTCGTAATCAACTTTGATCCTTTTCCAATAGCATAGATGCTTTCTCAACTGCCATATGTCCCACATATAATACCTGCTAATTTCGATGGCAGAATTAGTTTCCTATGCCAGAATATGAGCACAGCCCCTCAGAAATTTTAAGTTATATCCCTAAACAGAAACATTTCTTTCCTCCAAGGAGAAAAAAAGTTTTATTTGTACATCTTGATACATAATTCACACAGCATGCAATTCACACAAAGTGCACAATTCAGTGATTTTTAGTATATTCACAGAGTTGCACCTCCTACCACAATCAACTCTACAACATTTTCATCTCCCCCCAAAAACCCCCAAACTCATTAGCAGTCACTCCCACTTGCCCCCAAACCCCCCAGCCCTAGGCAACCACTAATCTACTTTCTCCATATAGAGATTTGACTATTCTGGACATTTCAAACAAACGAAATCATACAATATGTGGCTTTTCATGCCTGGCTTCTTTCACTTAATGTTTATCCATGTTGTAGCATGTTTCTGTACTTAATCTCTTTTTAATTGCCAAATAATATTCCATTGTATGGATATGCCACATTTTGTTTATTCACTTATTATTTGATGGGCAGAAATAGAGATAGTTTTACATCTTGTTTTGATTTCTGGCTGTTATGAATAATGCTGCTATGAACATCTGTTTACAAGTTGTTGTGTGGACATATTTTCATTTCTCTAATACCAAAGAGTGGAATTACTGGAGATCATATGGTAACTCTATGTTTAACCATTTGAGGAACTGCCAAACTGTTTTTCCAAGCAGTTGTATCATTTTATATTTCCACCTGCAGTTTATGAGGGTTCCAATTTCTCCACATCTTCACCAGCACTTGTTATTATTTTTTCACAATAGCTATCCTGGTGACTTTGAAGTGGTATCTCATTGTAGGTTTGATTTGTATTTCCCTGATAGCTAATGTATGTTAAGCATCTTTTCATGTGCTTATTGGCCTTTTGTATATCTTCTTTGGAGAACTGTTAATTCCGATCCTTTGTCCGTTTTTTTTAACTGGGCTTTTTGACTTTTTCTTGAATATAGTAGTTCTTTACCTATTCTAAGTACAAGTTCTTCTCTCACTTGGTATATGATTTGCAAACATTTTCTCTCATTCTGTGGGTTGTCTTTTGCCTTCTTGAGGTATTCTTGGAAGCATAGAAGTTTTTAATCATGATGATACCCAATTTATCTATTTTTTTTCTTTCACTGCTTGTGCTTTTGGTGTCATTTATTTAAGAAAGCACTGCCGAATCCAAGGTCATAAAGATTTACACCTATGATTTCATCTAAAAGTTTTATAGTGTTTGCTCTCATATTTAGGTATTTGGTCCATTTTGAGATAATTTTTATATGTGCTGTGAGGTAGGGAGTCCAACTTTATTCTTTTGTATGTGGATATCCAGTTGTTTCAGCACAATTTGATGAAAAGATTATTTTCCTCAATTGAATTGTCCTAGCACCTTTTTCAAAAGTCAATTGACTGTAAATATGAGAGTTATTTCTGGACTCTCAATCTATTCCTATTTTACACTTTTTCTTAGAATTGTTTTCTTAATATTACTTTTACTTGATTCATTGATATTGTATACAAATACAATCAATTTTTGAATATTAATCCTGTATCATGCAACTTCGCTGAACTCATGTATTAGTTCTAATGTTTTCTTAGAGTATTCTTTTGAATTTTCTTTGTATAACATTAGAGATAGTTTTACATCTTCCTTTCTAATCTGGATGTCTTTTATTTCATTTTCTTGCCTAATTGCCCCAGCTATACCCTCCAGTACAAGGTGAATAGAAATGGCAAGAGTATACATCCTTGTCTTGTTTCTGATTTTAGGGGGGAATCCTTCAGTCTTTCATCATTAACTATGATACTAGCTATGGGTTTTTCATAGATGCCCTTTATCAGGTTGAAGAATTCCCTTCTATTCCTAGTTTGTTGAGTGTTTTTATCATAAAAGCGTGTTGGATTTGTTGAATGCTTTTCCTGTGCCTAATGAGGTGATCATGTGGATTTTGATTTAGTCTTACCTATTTCCTTTTCCAAACATTAAAAGAAAACTATAAGAAATGTCACTTTCTAAATGAATCATAATTTTACAAAAAGGCATAAAATAGTATTATTGCAAAGCTTTGGTAATCTAAAAGCATCCAACTGAATCAGTTTGAAAAATAAAAGCAAAAGAAAAATAAAGCTGCATGAAGAAATTTTTTTCTTACTAAAAAGATAAAACTTCATCTGCTAATTATCAGAAAATATATTCTTGTAAGAAAAAAGTTGCGTAATAAATTAACAAGTAGTACAATCATTATCACTTTTACATACACATGAAAAAATACATGATAGAATTATTAAAGTTCCCTGGTAATTACCGGCATCTCTTGTTCCAAATGTTTTCATATTAAAATAGAGATTTATATTTCAAAAACACCATTGTATTGACTTAATCAAAACATATCATGCTTTATGTTTTAAAATATCACATTAGCAAGCATGTTTGTTGCATAAAAGTTCAGAGCTGTGTTGGCTGGGAAGATAAAAACAAAATATAATTCTCAATTATGGTGTGATTGTGCTCTGTGTAGTATACATAATGCCTTCTGCTTTAATTCGCTCCAATATTGGTCCATAGATCTCCTTTGAAAAGGGCCCCATCAGGCCTTTAGCTTGAATTTCACCTAGAAGAAAATAAATTTGTAGTTACCATTTTAAAGGTGGTATGAAAGGTTAACTTCTACAGCAAGAGTCTCCATACAGCAGTAAACTTTGAGTCAACAAATTGTTGGAGGCCTAGGGATTTTTCAAAATAGCATCTTAAATGTCCCCTACTAAATTATTACTTTGGGACTTCCCTGGTGGTCCAGTGGGTAAGACTCCGCGTTCTCCATTCAGGGGACCTGGGTTCGATCCCTGGTCAGGGAGCTAGATCCCACATGCATGCCGCAACTAGTAGTTTGCATGCTGCAACTAAGAAGTCCACATGCCACAACTAAGAGCCCACATGCCGCAGTGAAGATCCCGTGTGCCGCAACTAAGACCCGGAGCAGCCAAAATAAATACATAAATAAATATTTTTTAAAAATTATTACTTAATCAACACTGTAAGAAAAAGCTGTTAATTGAAAGCACAGCTGGACTTAGGGACAGAGTCTGAATTTATACACTTAACTGCATTAACTCCCAAATCAGAGAATAAAGTCTAGTAAGAAAGTAAAGTCAACCTAACTGGTCTGCTTTATTTGCTGATGTCATTTTTTAAAAAGCATAACACCAACAGAATGAAATTAAAACCAGTCTGGTTATTTGGGCACTGGCATCTGTTAGGGTGGCTGAAAGAGTAAGTCTGGGCACTTTCCTTACAGACTATGATGCCCTCATCCCTCATCACTTCTTCACTCTGGTTCCTCAATAACTAAGTAGTTGGTTTAATTTGATATTAGCTAATATGATACTGTAGATTTTTTTCCCATTATTTCCCATTTATATGTTTTGGTGTTTTTTACTCCCCTCACACCTTCACAGGGGCCAAATGGGGTGTTACATTCAGATAATGATTATTGAATGCAAACATCATCTTAAGGGGAGAGTGGAGGGTTGAAATTTGAATTCATTTAGTTCAAAATATATATTGAGTATTGATAATATGTTGAGACATGAGGACTAATAAAACGTGGCCTATATTTTTGAAGATCTGGAAATGAATACCCTCTGCTATTTCAGTGTTACCCCCAAAATACAAAAAATAAGGAAAGAAAAGAAGGCAGTTAACATTCCCTGGGGACCCTTCTATGTGGTAGGAGCTTTATGTATTATTTCACTTTAGTGTCACAACAACCCTATGAATTAGTCATGACAATCCCCACTTTAAAGGTGAAGGAACTCTGACTCAGAGATGCTAAGTAACTTGCAACCCATCACTCAGTCATCTTGTGACCGAGCTGGGACAGAAATCAGGTTTAACTCCAAAGCCAAGGTTTTTTTACTCATCACAAGGTGATCTCCCAGTCAGCCAGCCCTTAGATCTTCTGAACTGGCTCACTTTTAGTGAAAGCCAGTGTCATACTCAAGACTAATTATTTGATATCCAGGCCCTGAATGACTTGGAGATAATATGGAGACGGACTTGGTCCCCCAGTGAAGGAACTTACCATCAAGTAACATCTTGGCTGCCATAGCAGTGGGTAACCCCACAGTTTTAGCCATAGCTGAAAAACCATTGACATCCCCGTAAACCACAAGATCAATAGTTTTATTTTCTAAATGTCCAGAAGGATGTCTGATTCCAAAGTTGTCTCTCATCACAATCATATCTTTCTCTCCAGGGCCTTAAAATAAATAAACATACAGTTTAAAATGTCGCTATCATTACAACTCCAGTATCGTATTTCATTCCCCTGCTCCTGCCCTTCTGCGCTCATTTCCCTTCTCATTATGTATATCCTTAAACAATTATGTATACTGCTTTTTAGCGCAAAGACCAAATTAAAAATTCAAGGAAATGACAACTCTAATCAGGTTCATCTGTCCAGGTGGGTACCACTATAACCCGGTTACAGACATGAGGGTACTGTCGTAGAGGCCATCCCTGCTTCTCCCCAAAACGCTCCTTCAGCATTTCTTTAATGTGGCAAAAATTAAAAGTAAAACTAATGATTTTTTCCTTTGCCATATTACCCAAGTTCACTCTTACTTAATAGTTCTCTTATTCTCCCCTCTGGAAAAAGAGTCCAAGTGTTCTTTCCCCATTCCCACTGTGTGGCTCCCGCCCTTCAGTCTAATTCACTGGTTCTTATGATTCCTCTGCTGGAATGTTTAGCCAATAGCCCACGGCCTACCATAGGAAAGCTTCATGGCCAAATGCTTGGAAAGTGCATCCACGAGAGACTCTGCCCGAGGGACTTGTTCATCCCCAAGTAAGCCCAACCTGAGAAGCACGAGAGACGGCTGCATTAGTTCAAGTCCTATACATATGCTCAGTTGGGAAGCAGAAGGGAACGCTCACTGGATTTTGTCTTGAAAGGGCAGAATCACAAGATGACAGTTCAAGTTATAGGACTCTCAAGTTATTGTAAAACAATAATAATGAGAGTAATGTTTTAACCTTTAGAATCATCCCCAGACTCTCCCAGGAGTGTTCCCTGGAGCTAGACCTGATGCATTGTAAGTACACACTGTTGCAAAGCTTTTCATGAGATTAATTTACAGGTTAGTTCTCCCACATGAAGGATACCAGCAGAATGTGGTATTCATGTGGCCACAGCCACATGAATAAGTGTTTTAAAGTAGTTAAAGGAAGACTGGGAGAATGTCCTACAGGAGAGAAAAAATATCCCACCTTTCTCAGGAACTGAGTAGTGAAGCTGCTCAAAAATAAGTATTTCCCAAGTTATAATTGCCATTGAATTTCTCGCTTTATCTACTTTTTATCCCCACATGAACAGGGTACGTGGTAATCTCTCTACAACAGGCCAACATTAGAGCAGCAAATTAATCAAAAACAGTGTAAAACGTTTGCTTCTACCTTGACTTTTCTTTGACTAGAAAGCACTAAGTAATCATTGATCCAGTATTTTGCTCTAGGTTGACTGGTGGGTACCTACCATTCAACAGCCTCCAGCTGGGTATTGTCTCCTTCTAGTTTCTTAAAGACAGCTTCCTTAAGCACATCACACTTGGAGGAGGATGAAATTCCCACTAGATCACAGAGGAGTTCTTTCTGGTTAGAAAAACAAAGATACAAATTCTAAGTTCCAAATAAAATAAAAAATGAGTTGAGAAATTATCCTATTAAGACATTGGACCTCAAAAGAACCTCAAATTTTAAATTAGAAATAATTAGAAATAGTAAATTGTGGCACGCACATGTGCATACACACATCTGCACACCCACACATCAATAAATGCATGGTATTTCAAAATGATATTTCAGCAATAAAACAGTCATAACACCAAATCAATACCAAAAAGGTGATACCATATTTACCATCACATTGCCTACCTTTGCAGGTCCTCTCCATCACCTTATCCCTCATTATCCCTCACCGTCCAGAAGTCAATTTTGCCCAGGATAGAGTGGAAGGGGCTTATTGCTGTGGTTGCTAGTAGCAACCAGAGTTCTTTTGTAGGTTCAGGAAATGAGGAAGATTGTGCAGATAATAAAATCTCGAAGGAAGAGCACTTAAACAGTGGTCATAGCTTTTTCTAATTTCTAAATAAGACTTTTTCCAGGCTCCCAAGGAAAAAGTTATGCTCTAGATTAAGGATCAACAAACTAGTTCACAGGCCAAATTGAGCTCACCACCTGGTTTTGTAAATAAAAATTTTATTGGAACATAGCCATGCTCATTTGTTTACGAGCAGTCTGAACTGAGTAGCCTGACAGAGACCACATGACCCATAAAAGCCTAAAAAATTTACAATCTGGTCTTCTACCGAAAAAAAGTTAGCCAGCCCCTGTTCTAGACTGTAGCTACCAAGACAAGGGGACCAGCCCCAAGAATGCCTGCACCAACCTTCCCAATCAAACTGCCTCAATATCAGATTCACTATGGATATTTATTCACTCCTGTCCAACAAGTAAATTTATGAAATCTGAAACTTAGATCGAAAAGACTCTCAGATACACAAAAGAACTGAATTTAAAAGCAACTGGCTAACCAGAATACCCAAGTTTCTTTGGGACACTTAATGGGATTAGCAGTATTGATTCTTTTCTCTTTGTGATAAATTTCTAGCATTTCTAGCATTGGAATATGGGCACATTAATTTAAGTTGAATGACCAGCTGGTAACAAGTTAATTCCTGGCAGTTAGTGGAAGCTCTAGATTTTAATACAACACAGATATGGGCATAAACTCAGTAATTAAAAACTCAGATTACTCATGGTTACAAATGGTCAAATAAAAGAACTAATGGGATTTGGGCGCTGGGAATCTAGTTCTGTGATACCACCGGGAGCTCTCCTGCTTTCTCAGTTTCAGGAGCCCCAAGCTTAACTCCTGTCATGGGGCCACCACTTAGACAAGCGGCAGAGCCCAGAGCACAACGCAGAGAGCAAGGCCGTCTCTGCTCAGGGCTGAGGGAGAGATCAAGTGGTAGAAGTTGCTGCAGGAAACAGGCCCCGAGAGTCAGCCTCCGTGTCCTCTCCATCCTCCCCAAACAATGAAGTTTGGAAAGGGGGGCTTTGGGCCTAGGACTTAACTTCCCGCACATAAGCCACAGAATGGGTTCTTTGCTGGTCCAAACCCACGTTCAAACCTGACCATTTCAGAAGGCATTTCTGAAGGGCAGCAGACAATGTATAATTCTGGAGTCACTCACCCAGCTGAGCGGATTGGCATCAGGTCGAAGGGCAGGAAATGCATCTCTGTTTATGAGACCCAATTTTACAAATCCATTCAAGGCTTTGGCATATCCCTGTAACAAGAGTTATTAAGCAATATGTAAAAATTTGCCTTCAAAGAAAACAATTTTTTTAATTTTTTGAAAATAAGGATCTATTTTTGTAGTTCATTTAGAAAAGAGGCTGAAAATAGCCATTTGTATTGCTAGTATTGATGCAGCTACCCTCGGGTTCAAACCAAAATCAGCAGTGTCACAACAGTTCCACTGGTTTACACAAGAACCCTTGCAAAACTTGGGTCTTTACTTTTGTTTCTGGGTAATGTGCGAGTGGTATTTTCTGACAGCATGAGGGAAAATTTCATCTTGTGTTACATGCTCAGGTCAGCAGAATTGTATTTAATAGAATAGTTGTTCTCTCTCTTATAATGGAAGGAGTTTGTAAGAATATCTCCCAACGAAGATAATCCATTCTACTGATTAAGAGCCATTATCCTAACATATATAAGGAGCAAGGGAAAAAGGTAGGCATTAGAGAGGTATTTCTAAAATGCCATCACTCTGATAAAAATTCCTCACATGTCCTTCATTCTCTACAGGACAGGCCGAGGTTCTGGGCACGTTATGTAGAACCCATCACAATATACCCCTCCAGCCTGACTCACTAATCATCTTCTCCACCACTCACTATCCTCCAAACAAGCTGCTGTGCTCTTCCAGAGCCCTGGGGCTTGGTGCACGCTGCTCCCATGCTTGGAACATGGTAACCCCTCTTTCTCATCTATGAAATGTTTACTTTTCTCTTAAGACCCAGCTCAGCACACATACTGAGCCCCCTAGGTGAGTGGGCACTCCCTTCTTCTCTGTATTCCTGTAGCATTTTGTACATACCTCTACGATGGCACTTAACACAAACTGTAATTAATTGTCTATTCAGCTGCTGAACTGCAGGCATAGAAAGTATGTGTATGTGTGTCCTTCATCCCCATGTCCTCACCCCATTATCCATCATTCCAATATGCTGAAAGAGAACAAATGACTGGATGAATAGATTCTGAATGAAGATGAAGTGAAGGAAGATCATAATGTCTGTTCTCCTGTGAGCAAATCCCGTTGGGGGCAGGGAGGGAGGGGGGAATGGGAAAGCCCAAATAAGGAGCTTTATAGCCACTGCAGTTGCGAGACAGCAGGTGGGGGGAGGAGAAGAAGAAGAAGAAGAAGAAGAAGAAGAAGAAGAAGAGAAGAAGGGCAGGAAATTATTTCAGGAAGCAGTAAAATTATTAAGATATAAAATAGTTCCTGTTGCCACTGGATATTTCACAATTTAATGTGTGAATTCTCACATGTCTGAACGGCTGTATTATTCAAACTGTTCAAAGTTACTAATTAAAGAATTAAAATTCATTTGCTCTAACCCAATGTAAATATACTTCAAAGAGGAGAAGCAAAAAAGCAATACCCCGAGCCTGCTTCTAGGATCTGATGAATGCTGGGGATCCCTTCTTCCAACATCTCAAATACTGAGACATTTCTCAGCTATTTCTTCATCTCAGAAATAATTTTATGGTGACATCTAGAAATGAATTTATTATGTGTACTCATTTATCAGTAAGTACTTAGCAAACTGCTGCCATGTGTGAGACTTGTGCTAGGGGCTGAGGCCATGGAGATGAAAAATGCAGTCCCTACCCATGAAGAAACTACAGTCCAGGAGAAGGGTCAGATAAGTCCAACAAATAAGGCCTGGCACATAGTGAGCAAAACCACGACCACTGAGGACCACGATACACTGGGCTATCATAGGTGCTACGACAGAGGTAAATGCCGAGCTAGGCGAGCACGAGGAGGGGAACTCACGTAGATGTCGGGGAGGGGAGTCAAGGAGAGGAATTAAGAAAGATCCTGTAAGGTGATACAAGCTGGGTCTGGAAGGACTCAGGTGACAGGCAGGTGCAGGAGAGAAGTCAAGGTCTCCCTGTCATACTTGGGTGACAGGGTCTCATCTCTAACGCTGGAAAGAATATTCAGGTTACTGAAGGGTTGCTGACACTGCTCAGGACATGAACTCTGTGACATCTTCCATCCTCTGGGGTTCTGTGGGGATGGCTCTCGTCCGTGCACATCCTTGAGAGCTTTAGTTAATTCTTAAATCTCTTAAAATCCTCTATTTCTGGGTCTATATGTTTGGCAGGAGCCTAAATCTATTGGAAAATCCTAACTCCTAAAACCCCTGGGGGGAAAAAAAACCAGAATCAAGAATCTGCCAGATCTGGGGACAGTATGGCTGCAATTCACACGAGAATTTCTGCTGGGCTTGAAGGCTTGTGAAGCATCCATGGTTCCTCGATCTCCTTAGGATGTTATCACTGACAATTCATTTAATTCCTAGACAATGAGGACATCACATTCATGCGAGCACAGGTACCACAGAATCTCACAGGGCATCGAGATCTGAAAGCAGGTCTCTAGTTTTTAGAGATCTATGTATTTTAAGTACACTGGTTGCAGTGGGTTGAGTAGTGTATCCCTCATAACTCATGGCCACTCAGAACCTCAGAGTATGACCTTATGTGGATCTTTGCAAATACAATTAGTTAAGGATCTCAGTATGAAGCGACCTATATTTAGGGTCCTAAATCCAGTGACTGGTGTCCTGATAAGAAGAGGAGAGGACACAGTGATATAAAGAGAAGGTGGTATGAGGATGGAGACAAAGAGATGGGACCAGTATGTCTAAAAGTTAAAGAACATCAACAATTGCCAGCAACCACCAGAAGTTAGGCGAGAGTGGCAAGGGACAGTTTCTCCCTCGACGCCTCCAGAAGGCTTGCCCTGCCCACACTTTGATTTCAGACTGTGACCTCCTGGATGGTGAGAGGATAAATTTCTGTTGTTTTCAGTTTGTAGTAATTTATTATAACCACCCTAGGAAACAATTACACTGATTGTCTTAATCTGGTCACACTTGTAACTACTCTTTTGTGATTACAAAACGTGTGCTGGAATCTCTGCAACAGCGGCGCTTCCTGGGTCCCGGGGCGGCTTCCCTGGTGAGTCAGGCGTGGCTGGCCGCTGGGCAAAAATCAGAGCCGCCTCCGCCCCATCACCCACGATGGAAACCCTCCAAGAAAAAGTGGTCCCAGACGCGTGTGCCTGAGGATTCCGCACAAAAGAGGTGCCCAACATGGAGACCCTGGCGCGCCCGGGGGGCTGGCAGTGTGTTTTGCGCTCACCAGCACGTGCACCAGCTTGTCGCTCGTGGACAGCAGCCTCGGCGGCCAGAAGGAGCGGCCCCCTGCCGCGCCCCGAGGCCCCCGCGCGACCGCGGCCACTGCACGGATACCTTGGCGTGGCGGACCACAAGGAAGATCTCCAACACTTGCCTCAGCACTGGCTGGTTCCCAAGGACGATTGCCCTGGAGCTCTGCGACAGGACCAATGTTTATGGCATGGGGCCCCAAGACTCACTGCAGGGATCCCAATCACCCTTCAGTACCTTCTCACTATTACGAACCTTCTGGACCGGATGAATGTGCAATGTACCTCTCCCGTGAGCGAGGACGGAAGGGGAGTCATCACCGCTTTATCACAGGGAAACGAGCCTTTAAGAACTGGGCACAGACATTCCATTTTCACTTTTTTCAACCAGACCGGAAACCAGAATCGCTTGCTAGAAGTCATCCTGAGAATAAACCTGTGTTCTGAGGAAGGTGTGTGGCCAGACTGAAATCCCAAGTACCCTCTGTATCAGACATCGGGCCCCTGAACTTCCTGAACCACCAGACACGGAAGAGGAACAGAACTGGTCGCAGGGAGAGCGTCACTCCTCAAGCAGTGCCATGTACAGATGCCCCGGAGGCCTGACTACAAAGCAGTGCAGTTGGTTTACAAGGGAAAAATTCCAGAACTAATACACCCTAATGAGTGTTGTCCCTTTCAAGAGGGGTTACCTTAGGACCTGAACACTCATTGCAATGACGCTGCCATGGCTAAAAACATTTTGGATCTCTTTAAGTATTGCCTTTGAAACTGAGACATGAGCAACTCCACATTAGTGGTATTCCTTTGTAGAAATATCACGTTAAGAGTCATTTTTCTATCAAATTGTATCCTGACCTGAACCTTTGTCATCTGTTGGACTCTGTGTGGTTTGTAAAAAGCAGCCTTGAAAGTATGGACATGATTTCTGAAGAGTACATCTTTACTAAAACTAAAAATAGAATTACCATATGACCCAGCAATCCCACTCCTGGGCATACACCCAGAGAAAAGACATATGCACCCCAATGCTTATTGCAGCACTATTTACAATAGCCAGGTCAGGGAAGCAACCTAAATGCCCACTGACAGACGAATGGATAAAGAAGATGTGGTACATATATACAATGGAATGTTACTCAGTCATAAAAAGGAACAAAATTGGGTCATTTGTAGAGATGTGGATGGACCTAGAGACTGTCATACAGAGTGAAGTAAGTCAGAAAGAGAAAAACAAATATCGTGTATTAACGCATATATGTGGAATCTAGAAAAATGGTACAGATGAACTGGTTTGCAAGGCAGAAATAGAGACACAGATGTAGAGAACAAACGTATGGACACCAAGGGGGGAAAGCGGGGGGTTAGGGGGGATGAACTGAGAGATTGAGATTGACATATATACACTAATATGTATAAAATAGATAACTAATAGGAACCTGCTATATAAAAATAAATAAATAAATAAAAATTTTTAAAAAAGGGTACATCTTTACTGACTTTCATAAGCAACTGCCCAATATTTATTTATTGAGAGTTTTTTAGTGTGCTCTAGGCCAGTATTTTTATAGATTATGATTATGTGGTAATTTATCCTTCCTAGTTATTTAATCCTGAATGATGGTTGGAAAAGGCCCGGAACAGGGAGGTGAGTTGCCATGTTCACGGTGCTCATTGTTAGAATGTGATGGTATTTGGCTTGGAAATGTTGCGTTGCATTTTTTGAACCCTCAGGCTTCAAGGACAGCTATGACATTTTCCAAAGTGCAGAAATGCTCCAAATGACAGAATTGAAAACCAAAAACTTTGTCGTTCAAACAAAAAAGATACCAACAAGAGAAGCTTAAAGACAATTTGCTTTAGTAATAATTGATGTAGGTCACTTCACTTAAGCCCTAGTTTCCTCTTCTGCAGAATGATATCACTGTACCAGAGGACCTCTTAAGTTTCATTCCAGATCTGAAATTCTCTCAACAAGCCTCTCGTTGACCCATGTAAGGACTTTGCACTTGGAATGATGGAGCTCCCACAGTAGCAGGAGCCCTATTTTAGGGGGTCTCCCTGCTACCTATCCCCCTCTTGTGGTTAAAAGCATACTTCCTCCCCAGACCCCATCAGCAGAAATCCATCCCCTGCTTCTCTGGTGCTTCTTGCACCAAAAAGAGTTGGTGGGGGAGAGAATTTTCATGCTTTTCCTTGGCGACAAGAACAAGGAACTGCACTTCTATGCGTTTTTGAGGAGAAGAGAATATAAGGAGATTCCCCATTATACTACTCATTTATCCTATGAACTATTCAGATTCACTCACTGCAAATCTTACATGATGTTCACTGCCGTTCCCTGGTGTTCAGGAGTATAAAGGACTTATTTTATTTAGAACCAAGATCAACTAGTATGAAAGATTTTCATTTACACAAGTAATATTGTTCAAAAATAGCCTTTAAAAAATATACCAATGTTTTCTTTACACATGGCTTAGGAGGCATTAATTTCTCTAATGCCAAATTTGAAGGCACCAGCAAATATTATGTATGGGGACTGACACTGTTTTACAAAACATGACCTGGTTTGTGATTAAAGAAGGTTTCTCACATTAAAAAATAAAAAAAATTTTAAAAATGTGTACTGGACATTCGTATTTATGGTCCTAGTAGCGACACCCCATTTTGTGGTAAAAACATTTCAGATTCACTTTGGGGAAAGTGACACTGACTACATCGTCAGCACTGGCGACATAAAACAGGGGCCAAAGCCGATTGGCACCTTTTATTGCACTGACCTCAGGGGCTAATGAGACAAAAACTCTACTTCTGGCTGTGAAGAAGTACTTTTTGTTTCTCACTGGATTTGAACCTAAGAGGATGCCACCATCTTGCCATCCCTGTGAAACAGGGGACGCAGCCAATGCTTGAAGGAAGAGCTGAGAGGTGAAGAGAAACTACTACGTGCCAGTGAGGTCACAACCCTCAAACCTCAGTACACCTGAAGCTGACCCTTCACCTGCCCCCCCTTCTCATGAGTCAAAAATTCCCTTTTTGCCCCAGCCACTTTGAGTTGTCTCCTGAAACAGTCAATCAAAAGAGCCCTGAGGGGAGAGCAGCTCGGGGCTCTGTGACCACCTAGAGGGGTGGGATAGGGAGGGTGGGAGGGAGACGCAAGAGGGAGGGGATATGGGAATGTATGTATATGTATAGCTGATTCACTTTGTTATACAACAGAAACTAACACGCCATTGTAAAGCAATTATACTCCAATAAAGATGTTAAAAAAAAAAACCCAATTTTTAAGTAAAATATTTACATATAGAGTAAAAAAAAAGGAAGAAAGAAAAGAGCCCTGAGAAAACAGATGCCAATCTGGTTTGGTTTTTTTTGTTTTTTATACATTACAAAATGATCACCATGATAAGTCAATTACCATCTGTCACCATACAACGATACTACATTATTATTGACTACGTTTCATACCTGTGACTCATTCATTTTGTAACTGGAAATTTGTACCTCTTAATAGCCCTCACTTATTTCCCCTTCCCTCTGGAAGCTACCTGCTTATTCTGTGTATCTGTGACTTTTTAAACTTTTTTTTAACATTTGTTCATTTATTTTGTTTTTAAATTCCACATATAAGTGAAATCATGTGGTATTTGTCTTTCTCTGACTTATTTCATTTAGCATAACACCCTCCAGGTCCATCCATGTTGTTGCAAATGACAAGAGTTCATTCTTTTTTACAACTGAGTGATATTCCACTGCGTGTGTGTGTGTGTGTGTGTGTGTGTGTGTGTGTGTGTATACACCACATCTTCTTTATCCATTCGTCTATTGATGGGCACTTAGCTTGCTTCCTTATCTTGGTTATTGTAAATAGTAAGCATAGGGGTGCCAGTCTGGTTTATCATCTTAATTATTTCAATTATGAAGAAAAATTAAGTGTTCACATCACTTATATCAAAACAGGCAACATGATCATCTCAAATAGAGCCACTTACCTTGTACCTCAGGGTCCCCCGTAATAAAGTGTGAGCAGATGGAATGCCATAAACCTCAGCATATTTGGTACTGTCTCTGTTAGGATAACTTTCCAAATTTAATCCAGGGAAATAATCCATAGGAGTAACCGAATCCAGAAAGGAGACACCCCCTACCACATTCACAACCTGAGGAACATTGAAAAGGCACACATGGGGTTAAGACAGTGTGTATTCCTCTTTGGATTTACCTGCATTATTTTCATAAGAAAGAAATCCAGGTTTTACAAGAAAGCAATAGGGGATTTGAAAAAAATTTTTTAATGAAACTACGCTAATCAACATCCCATATTCAAGCTGTTCTACTAATATCATAATTCACAAGGCCATTGTTCTCCCAAGCTTTAAAATCTGGCTTAAAGCATTTCATTTTTAACTCAGATCTTGTTTCTGATTTTTCCTTGCCCCTGGATGAGATGGTACTGGATTATGTCTCACTAGAGTTTTGCTTTGTTTTTAAATAAACAATACGCTATAAGCAACAGATACTCAAAGTGGCTTCTGTGCTCAAACAGCAATGGCCATATTCTCACTCTGTTCTTCCTCTTCACTCCCATCCCCCTTCTTGAATGCTAGCTACATCAGGCACCAGTCTTGCACATCCATTCACACAGCTAGCATTTACGATTTACGGACCACCTGCTATGTGTGTGCCAGGATCACACCTGGGAATAAGGACAGTGATGAATAAGATTCAACTCCTGCCTCCGTGCAATACTTTGTTCACTGAACAAGCCTTTACTTAATGTCTACCAAGACCCAGGAGCTGCAGTAGAGCAACAATAAAGCGCTCACAGCCTGGACTAGTCAACCAACGTGTGCATGTTGGGAAATGGAGTGGGGGAGATGCCCTCTCACAAGAAGGGCAATGCAATGAACATACAGTGAAACTCAAAAAAAAAATGCTACCTCCTGATCTTACTGCCTCTGAGAAGGTATGTCACCGATTCCCAAGCTCTTCTGATTTCTCAGTAATCCTCGTTCCTACATCTCTACCCCCATCACACACAATCAAAATGCAGTGAAGCATTTTTTTCTGTTAATTTTGATTAAAGGGCTAAATTTTTCTTTCAATTTGTGAGGTTGATGATCATCCTTGAGATCATGGAAAACATTCTGGAGTAATGAAATCAGGGCTGAGAACCCTGGTGGAACTAGACTTTGTCCTGCTTGCACCACTGGAGACAATCTCTGACCACATCTAAAGGTTGCACGAAACAACACTGCACATGGGAGCTGGTGACGTACCTTCTGGTGGAGTCGTGAGTAATTTGCTCAGAGGAGTCTTCGGCTAAACTTAATGGTTCACAGGGTTTATTTGTAGGGAGGTTCTGCGTATGTCGTGGTATGAAAGGGAAAATGGAAAGGTATGTGTGTGTATAGCTGAAGCCCCAGAAGGAAACGGCCAGTGCTGACCACAGAGTCACGCCTGGAGGGGCCTCCGCAGTCAAAGGCTCACTTTGAAGAGCACCAAGGACCATCACAAATCCCAAGAGTGAGAATCAGAAGGAAGTGAGGAATGCTTTTCACTTAAGTTTCTTGTCAAACTCTTCTGAACTTCACAGTAAACATTTCCTGAAGAGCCATTTCTGTACTTTTTCTTTAAAACAAATTTCTTCCATCAGGATTTTAAATTTTTTTTAAAAGTCTAATAAAAAGGCAAATGTTTACTTTTAGGATCTTCCCATCTATCTCTCTTCTACAACCTATGGCAATTCTAAAGTTTGGTTTACTTGTTTGCAGGTTAGGGATTTTTAAAGAAAAATTCAATAAAGACCACTATATTCCAGCACTGTACTAATCAGAAATAAATCAGCTGGTTCCTAAGTCTATCATGAGACCCTTGTAAAGAAAACACGGAAATATAAGCTGAATGGTAATGATCCATTTAGAGACTGACAGCTGCTAAAGCAAGTTGACCTCCAAATTACTGGGTCATTTGATATCAATTCAGAGTTGTATTTCTAGTGTCCTATCACGGGATTCATTAATAAGCCCTGTCCTATATGACTTAGATAAGAAAGAGAGACATATTTATCCATTTGGCAGAGAATATGCATTTTTTTTGACTCAACAATGATTACATCCAAGACCCACTCCCAGCAGAAACAGTAGCTCATTACTCGCTGCTGCTGCAGACTGCTCTAAGTGTGACCCTTCCCCACACGTGCGCCCACACCCACACGTCCCCCGACCACTGAGAACCACTGACAATAAGCTGGATTACTAAACCAACAAGACATTTAACACAGGCAATATACAGACAAGCATTTATGCGGGCCCAGTGTGTGCCAGGTGCCTTCTATACATTACCTTTAATCCACGCAATAACCCACTTTTCAGAGGTGAAAACTGAGGCTGAGCGAGTCACCCAGGGGCAGATTTAAACCCAGGTCTATTTGACTCCAATGTTCGTGTTCTTTCTACTATACCATACCGTCCCCTTAACTGTGCTCATCTGTGGATCAGTAGTTTGAAAAGGATATTAATTGACTGGGTACAGCATTCCTGATCATGCCACCAGTGATGCACCTGAAAACTGAGTTAAGAATGGCTGCAGGTGGGCTTCCCTGGTGGCGCAGTGGTTAAGAATCCGCCTGCCAATGCAGGGGACACTGGTTCGAGCCCTGGTCCAGGAAGATCCCACATGCCGCGGAGCAACTAAGCCCGTGCGCCACAACTACTGAGCCTGCGCTCTAGAGCCCGTGAGCCACAACTACTGAGCCCGTGAGCCACAACTACTGAAGCCCGTGAGCCACAACTACTGAAGCCCGCGCACCTAGAGCCCATGCTCCGCAACAAGAGAAGCCACTGCAATGAGAAGCCCGTGCACTGCAACAAAGAGTAGCCCCCGCTTGCCACAACCAGAGAAAGCCCGCGTGCAGCAACGAAGACCCAACACAGCCAAAAATAATAAATACAATAAATAAATTAAAAAAATAAAAAAAGAATGGCTGCAGGCAATAGAGAGCAGCAGCTACAAAGGGAAGGCTGGGTGCTGCAGTCAAGGGAGGGGCAGGCAATAGGAAGGGAGCCAGAAAACCTATCTCAAAGCTGTGTTTGCAGAGCAAGCACGATCCTCACTTAGTGTATTTGTTTAGCTTGGGAGTGGCTTGGGATAGGAGGCTGAAGGAGATGATGGCGAAGGTCTGCCATGTCACCCCCAGGTGTCACCAATGTCCCACCACCCATGGAGGGAACAGAACTCAGAGAAGACACAGTCACTGTCTCCAAACATGTGGAAGGAAGTCAGATGCATTAGAAACAGGATTAGAAGTTAGAAGTTAGCAATAGTACCAGAGGTAGATCTCATTGTCCTACATCCTTGCAGTTATTTCCAATGAGATACATCCTAATTCCTAGGCCACTGCCTGAGTTGCTGGAAAAGTTTAAGGTTTCAACTTAAAGCAGAAGCCAGAGAAGTCACCTGGCTCCCCCGTGATGCTTCTGTGTATTACATAAGGCCTGCTCCATGGTGGAGGGTGATGGTGACAGAGGCGATGGAGGGACAAGAGAGGTTTTGAGATGTTTAACAATCTGGGTTAGGAGACAGACTGACACACTTGAATTACTGAGTGAATAATACAGCATCCGGAAAAAATGTTAGACACGGACAACCGAAGTGTGGGAGTTCAGACAAAAGAGTAGTGAACAGGGGCTGGAGTGGTCAGGAAGAGCTGCATCCACAAGGGGAGACCTTGAAAAAAGTATGATTTTAGCAAAGAAAAGAAAAGCATCGTGTTTTCTCTTGTGTCCTCCACAGTGTCAGGGAGATGCAAAAAGCACTCCTCTTTTACAAAAGGAGTTCAGGATAAAAGCGAAAAACTTCAAATTCAACAAATACAACTTTTGCTGCCTGAAAATAACCTCTTGCTTTTCCTGAGCTCCTACCACCATTAATTTCTTTATGCAGCTAATAGTTGCTAGGGACTTAGGACATGCCTGATGATCTGCTGTTTAGCAGATTGTAATCTATATGACCTCACTGAGCCCTACTGCAAGAACCCTGCAAGGCTGGTGTGATTATGCTTATCTTCAGGCAAGGAGCCCAAAGCTCAGAGAGATGAAATGATTGTTCTAGTGCCACCCAGCCAGCAATGGCAGAGCTAGAGGACCAAGCCAGACACACTGGTACCAGGTTCCGTGCTCTTTCTGTTGCACACATTGCACTCCACTGACCTTCTCCTTGTTATCTTCTTTATCTTTTATACGGCCTCCTGAGAATAAGCATTTTGCCCAACTGAAGCAAGAATTCTTCCTGCATTCACATGTGAGTTTATACCAAACATAGGCCAGTCTCTGTTCCATGACTGCAGAAGGTAGGAGGGGCAGTTGAAGAGGAGATCGGCAGTGCCATAGAAAAGGATGTGTGCCTGGTAGAACCTGAGACTGAGACCCAAACCTTCATGATTCTTAGAATTGGAGAACTAGATTGCCTGGCCTTTGGTGACACTGAGGGATGTCAGCACTTGGACCGGAACTCAAGGGTCCTGTTTCACATCCTGAAACGTGTGAATGTGCCTTTCCAAAATCAAGGTCAAGTGTCTTGCTTGTCCAGTAGTGTTTTCAGTGCAGCTGTGGTCCTCTGGTCACTAAATCAGTCTATCTCAAATTCAGCTGCACATTAGAACCATTTGGGAAGTTTTTAAAGATCCCCAAGCCCAAGCAAATCAGAATCTCTGGGGATGAGGCCCAGACATCAGGATTTTTTTAAGTGCCTTGGTGATTCCAGTGTTCAGCCAAGGCTGTGAGCCGCGCTTACAGGTACAGAAGTCAATGGCTGACAATGACATTCACCTTAAGAAATTCTTTCAATTGGCTCCTGTTTCTACACGAAATACATTTAGATCACAGATACACTGAGAACTTATAATACTGCTGCCAGAATTATCTTTTTAAGACCCACATCTGATCAAGTAATTCATCACTCCCTGCAGAGCTGGGACTATGGTGAGGTGAGTAAGGTGCTTAGGGCACAAAATATAAAGAGGAACCCTTGGTCTAGTTATGTTTGTTCCTAAATGTGAGTCTTTCCTTACAGTCAAGAGCATAAACTGTGAAAGCAGACAGATGTGATTTGGACACTGCCCAGCACAGTCATGAGCGGCAGTGACTGTGCCAGGCTGGCACCTTCTTATCCCTCGAGGCTGAGCACATCTTCTCTTCCCTGTTCATTTTCCTCTCCCTGACCTCCTCACCAAGGTCAAGTCAAAAGTCAATTGACCTCTCTTCTGCATCACTGTGGCACTTTAGCATACTTTGGAACTTCTCTCATTTAATTATACCTATTTATTCTACTGTCTGCCTTTCCTGCCATGAAGCGATCTGGTAAAAGGGGAAAAAAAGGCTTTAGAGTTAGTTAGATCTGGGTTTGAATCCCAGCTGCATGACTGTGAGCATTCTCTTTGCGCCACAGTTTCCTTAGAGTAAAATGATGAAAATAGTACTAAACTCAGAGCGCTCTTACGTTCTGCCACACAGCAGCTGGGAAGAAATCTGAGTTTCCTTCCTTGACCCATCACACCCTCCATTCCGAGAGCCACCCCCATTCTAGTTGTGAGTACTCTGAGATCAGAAACTTCATTCAGCATGACAACCTTTAGTGCCTTGGCCCAAGTCTAGCACATAGTAGGCACTCAGTAAATGTTTGTCAGGCTGAAATAAATTGCAAGATGACCAGTAGTTACGCATGCAGAGAAGTTAAGAAGTGAGTGTTTCAACGGCAGAAACAACTTGCAAGAGGGCGAAGAGGAAAGAATGAGGCTGGGCTTTGCTGGGAACCGTGAGGAGACCGCTGGGAACCGTGAGGGGACCACACGGAATGGAACAGAAAACACACACTGGGAAACAGTGCAGGAGGAGAGAACGGAGGGCAAGTGGCACAGCCAGCATTAAAGGGCCTTGGTATCGGGGAGAAAGTGTGTGGACTTTCTTAGGCAGTTATTGCAGGTTTGTATCTCTAAAGCTTTGATGATGGGCCTTCACCTTTCCATTGAGCAGGTAGGTGGCGGGCTGCATTATGTTCATCAAAACTCCCACTGGACTCCAGCTAAATTTGTATCTCAAAGGATTGTCTGAATGTTCAGGGGCTGGAAGGCCACCGCAGTAGGAAACATAAGATTCAATCTGTAAAATAAAGTATCAATAAATTAGGGAAATTAACAATTAGTTACGGAGAATAATCTATCCTAATCTACCTGAGTAATTAATTGAGTACAATGACACAAATAAGGTAAACTTGTTACAGTTTCTCCTTTCTTAAAGTTACAGAGGCTTTCAAAAATACACCCTTAAAGCCAAACACCATTTGATTAAGTCAGTTATATTTTTATATATATATATGTGTGTTTATATATGTATATATATATTTTAATCATCTAGAGATTGTGGCTAACATTTTGCTCTGTTAAAACTCCAACTATTAGTTCAATTCTGCTTGGTCAGTGCCTCCTGACTTTTAATTCAAATTATATACTTCATTATAATTTGATTATATATGTATAATTATTAGTATTAATTAATATGTGATTAATATAAAATATTATTACTTGATATGATATATAATTTAATTAATTTGATTCTATATTTGATTATATATATTACATATGTGTGTGTATATATATATATATATATAAAACCTGTTTTAGGTTATATATATATTATGTTAGGTTAGGTTTAATCTGAGTCATCACATTTTCATGTACAATAGTTCTCTCTTATGTGTAAAAGATACTTTATATACCAACAGGTTGATAATATTACAAAGAATTTTTCCCACTTTTAAAAGTCAAACCTTATTATAGAATCTCCAAAGCAGTCTAAAATCTTTTATCAAACCAAAATACATATTATAGCAGTATCTATTTCTCTAAAAATCTATTGTTAAGGCTTGGACTTTTTTTTTTACCATACAAATATTTCTGCAGTTTCAAAATTTTACTTGAAATTTCTAGTCAAAGTATGAGTTAGAATATAGCAGTTTCTTCTCAAAATAGACTAAAGACCCTAAATGTAACACCAGAAACCATGAAACTCCTAAAGGAAAACACAGGCAGAACACTCTTTGACACAAATTGCAGCAATGTTTTTTTGGATCTGTCTCCCAAAGCAAAGGAAACAAAAGCAAAAATAAATAAATGGGACCTAATTAAACTTAAAAGCTTTTGCACAGCAAAGGAAACCATCCACAAAGCAAAAAGACAATCTACTGAATGGGAGAAAATATTTGCAAATGATATGACTGATAAGGGGTTAATACTCAAAATATAAAAATAGCTCATATAACTTAACATCAAAAAACAAACAACCTGATTAAAGAATGGGCAGAAGACCTGAATAGACATTTTTCCAAAGAAGAAATGCAGATGGCCAACAGGCACATGAAAAGATGCTCAACATTGTTAATCATCAGGGAAATGCAAATCAAAACCACAGTGAGATATCACCTCACACATGTCAGAGTGGCTGTCATCAATAAGAACACAAATAACAAATGTTGGTGAGGATGTGGAGAAAAGGGAACCTTCATACACTATTGGTGGGAATGTAAATTTGTGCAGCCACTGTGAAAAACAGCACAGAGGTTTCTCAAAAAACTAAAAATAGAACTACCACATGACCCAGCAATCCCACTCCTGGGTATATATCTGAAAAAAACAAAAACACTAATTTGAAAAGATACGTGCACCCCAATGTTCATAGCAGCATTATTTACAATTGCCAAGATATGGAAGCAACCTAAGTGCCCATTAACAGATGAATGGATAAAGAAGATGTGGTACATATATATAATGGAATACTATTCAGCCATAAAAAAGAATGAAATTTTTCCATTTGCAACAACATGGATGGACTTGTAGGGTACTATGCTAAGTGAAATAAGCAGACAGAGAAAGGCAAATACTGTATGATATCACTTATATGTGGAATCTAAAAAATACAACAAACTAGTAAATACAACAAAAAAGAAGCAGACTCACAGATATAGAGAACAAACTGGTGGTTACCAATGAGGAGAGGGAAGGGAGGAGGGGTAGAGGATTAAGAGGTACAAACTACTATGCATAAAATAAGCCACAAGGAATATATCTAACACAGGGAATATAACCAACATTTTAAAATAATTATAAATGGAGTATAACCTTTAAAAAAAGAATACAGTAGTTTCTTTAATCAGAATTATAGAAAGATTATTTCTGTACACAAAAATCTGGACCTCTTAATATTTTCCTAAATGGACCTTTGGGTGTCATTTGGGCTCACCGTGGCTCCCACTTCTTTGGCCTTATCTATCGTTTCCATTGCCAACATATGATCAAGACCAGGGTCCAGTCCCAATTCGCCAATGATTGTGATGCCAGCATCTTCCACACTGAAAGAGGTGGAAAGAGAAGGAAGGAAAAGTTGGATAGAAAATAAAAACAATTCCATGGAGCTACTTTGTTGAAAACCTACTGCAACTTACCTCTTTTCTAATTCTTTTAGCACCGGGGTGATGTAGCTTGCAGTGATCATGTTGACCTTGCTTGCAATGCATGCCTTGGCCACAAGAGGATGCAATACATAAGGCAACAAGCTTAAAAACAGGAGAAACTAGTCAGAAACTTTCTTTTCCAACCGTCCCTCCAATGTACCTTGAACTGCACTAAAGTGAAGACATCACACTGATTATTCTCTCAGAGATGATCAATGACTCCTTGAAGATTACAGAATAAATTCATCCTGTTATCATATTTAAAACGCTCCACAATATGACCTTCACTTAACCTTTCTATTTTTCCTCCTTGCATCTCCTTCGTAAACCATATATGGGGACCACAGAAGCTATTGTAATTCTCCACTCACAGTCTTTACTCTTCCATTTGTGAACCTTTACTCTCACCGTGTCTTCCACTTGAAATAGTCCCTCACCCACCCACCCCCATCCAGATCATACCTTCCTTAAAGAAATGTCTGAAAAGGTAACTCCTCCAAGAAGCTTTCCCAGATTCCCCCAAATCCAGATCTTCCTCTGTATGCACTCAGCTATCCCTTTGTAACATCTAATGGACTTTATTCTACTCATCCTTATATGTCTATGATTTTCTGTCTTGGGTCCCCTAGTAAAAGGTAAGGTTGCTATTCTTTTTACCTCGACATCTCCCAAATGGCTATCGTTAAACTAAGTCAAAGTGACCCATATGTTACATTAAAGAGTAGAGTCTAGGAAAGGCCAGGGGAAGAAATAAGTTTCAATGGTATTGTTAGGTGTAAAAGCTATCGAAACAGCTAAATGTCTATATGGTGAGCAAAAACTGAAACTGTACTCAAAACTCAACTTTGGGTCTTCTAAGAATCTGGCTCTGGTGTTTTACTTTGGTGCTGGGACTACACAATCACAAAAAAATGAATTTCCATAAATTTACATATAAATGAGTATATTCAGATTCTATCCAAGAAATAAAAAGCATCCTGTCAATCACATAGTAATATTTAAGTTCTACTAGCTTACTGCCTATTTGACAAAGCAATCTACACAGTACCAATGAAAATATAAATACAAACTTATAAACATTATTACAGTATATCACTGTACTTGTTAAATTCCTCCTGTTTATTTCATATTTTCTCTATTTCACATAAAACTAAACAATAAAACCACCTCTCAGGCACTTATTCCTCCTCAGGTTAATAGAACAGAGTATTGTTACTTAGATTTATTATCATGCAGAATAAAATTGGGTACATATTTTGCCAGTAACAATATGAAAGCCCTTGATCTCCGTTTTTTGGCTTTTTTAATCAAAAATAATTATTACTAAATATGGTAGCCCTTTAAAAGCCAATAAACGAAATACTTGCAAAACTCTTAGTTGGAAAAGTATTAATAGAAAATGTTCAGTGGCATCATCTTAAAGGTTAGTGGGGATTTTTTGTCACATTCTCCACTTTGAAAACCTGCCTGATAAAAATTTTATCCAGATCTAATAATATTTTTAAATTTGGGCATTATCAGCACTAACCTAATAATATGCTGAGAACTAGAATAATAGAATTTTGATTGATGGTGCCTATTTTAGACAAAGGGATTAGAGTTCATAATTCATTGTGTATGTAATATAGCAACTACTCAAGAGGATGTAATTAATCCAAATAGTTGGAAATGCCACTTGTGAAAACATACACAAAATACACATCTAATTTTCTAAGTAATTTATCAAACTCAATTCCTACTTTGCATTAAATCATTAAAAACCAGAACTGCAAATTAAAACCATGAGAATTTGACATATTATAAAATTTTTGTGAAACATATTCTTCACTCATTTTACTTTGATAGTCCCTAACACTGTGTTTACATCAAAACATTCTTTCTCCAACTTAAAAAATGAAAAGCTATTTAAGAAACACTATAGGAATGTTTAACAGCATTTCCACTATTCACCACAGAAACTCAACCAACTGAGAAAAGTGAAATATAAAACAGATTTTGCTCATGCTAAATCTTATTGAAGGTCACCAAGTCACGGAATTCTAAATTTTACACCTGTTAATAGATTATTATCATGTCCATTATCTTGTCATATTTTGCTTCTGATTTTGTTCAAAATGTGTTTTGTTATGTTCTTTTCTTTTTTTAATCAAAAAACAATGTTATGTTTAGGTACCTATGTGTGGCAAAACAAATTCTCTTTGTTTTATTCAGTAAGCTAGAATTTTCAGTTTTGAATAAGGACTTACTTTCATAATTATAACCTGACAGACAAGATCTATTGGTTATTGATAAATTTTTGCTGAAAAATAATTAATGCACATTAAATTTTTATAAATTGAATAATGTTTTTAAGTGCCCAAAGTGAGTCTATATTAAGAGATAATGCAAAAGTTCCCACTTAGAATTACCTTTCTTTGTGTCTGTTTTCCAACCCCCCTCTTTTTTTTTTTTTTAAGATTTATTGATTGATTGATTGATTGATTGCTATGTTGGGTCTTTGTTTCTGTGCTAGGGCTTTCTCTAGTTGCGGCAAGCGGGGGCCACTCTTCATCACGGTGCGCGGGCCTCTCACTATCGTGGCCTCTCTTGTTGCGGAGCACAGGCTCCAGACGCGCAGGCTCAGTAGTTGTGACTCACGGGCCTAGTTGCTCCGCGGCATGTGGGATCTTCCCAGACCAAGGCTCGAACCCGTGTCCCCTGCATTAGCAGGCAGATTCTTAACCACTGCACCACCAGGGAAGCCCCCCCCCCCTTTTTTAAGGAGGAAATCACAGAACTTCCTCCAGAGATATCATTTGAATCTGATCTAACTATGAAAGTCATCTAATTATGAAAGCAGGTTAACTTTCTTCCTTCCATCTTGGAAAAATTATATTCTAAGAATAAATGGCTTATTCTTATCACTTTGGTATTTTCAAAATGAAGTATCTAGCCTTCATTTTGTAGCCCTGTATCTAGAAGTTAGATCTGCATTTGTATTAGATAGTAATGAATGATATATTTCAAGATATGTTCCTCTGCTAAGGCTAAAAATGGTCGTAGGGCTAGAGAATCTACTCACTTTCATTTAAGCTTTATAAGTCTAAAGGAAAAAATAGCCACCAAATATAAGTCATTAGTGCCTCATGACCCAGCAATTCCACTTCTAGGTAAATACCCAACAGAAATGTGTGTATATGGTAACCAAAAGACAAATACTAAATTGTTCATGGCAGCACTATTCATAATAGCCAAATTTTGGAAACAACCTAAACATTCATCAGCAGTTAAATGGATAATAATAGTATATTCGCATAATGGAATATTACACAGTAAAGAGAATAAACTACAATTACAGACAACAACACAAATGACTCTCACAATCACAATGCTGAAGAAAGAAGGCAGCCACAAATGAGGACATACTGAAAGATTCCGACTGTACAAATTGAAAACTAGCAGAAACTAATCTCTGTGTTAGAAGCCAGGACAGTGCTTACCCTTGAAGGATGGGGCTGGTAATAAAAAGGGGCACAAGTAGCACTTCTTGGATACTATTATATTCTGTTTCTTATGTGGATGATGGTTACACCATGTGTTCACTTTGTGAAAATTCTTTGAACTACAAACTTACGATTTGTGCACTTTCCTGGATGCACACGTGAGTTTAAAAGTTTACTGAGAGAAGAGAAGAGGAGAGAAGGGGGAAGGGAGGACAGGGGAGAGGAAGGGAGAAGAGAAGAGTGGAGAGGAGAAAAAATAAGGAAAGAGAAGTAACAGCAACAACAACAAAATGTATGGCAATCATTTCTTACTATTTACTAACCTGATGACAAGATCCTGCGTCGCCACCAAGGAGCTCAACTTCACTTCTTGTTTACCAACGTACAGGCTAACAGGATTAATATTATATTTCTTGCCTAACTGTTCGATTTGATTCTTCATGTCAGAACCTATTCAAGAATTAAAAAGTCCAATCTTTAGATTTCCTTTCACTAGTCAGAGAGTAAAACGCATTTTAACATCTCCAAAAATAATTTTTCAAAGTTTAGAAACAAGATAGTCATCTAAAATTCACAGAGTAGCCATGTTTTGAAATCAATTTTACTTCCTCGTCTTTAAAAATTGGGGCTTATTTACCTACTGTTATTTCTATATTGTCATCCCTCGACAGGTATTCCAACACCGGCTCAGATACGTAACCAGATCCAAGAACCAAGACCTTTTTCTTGGTGCCCACTGAAAGTGACTGAACACGTTCCCTATAAATAAAAGGGGGGGGGGAACTTTAACAAAAAAACGTTTCAAATAAGAAAATGTTGCTGTCCCCAAACCAAACTAAAACTTAGACTGTGAAGCAATATTTTTTTCCCACACTTCTTATAGTAAGAACCTCAACAGGAGTTCCCAGTACCAACATTTTTCATTATTTTAGATCTTGTATGATGAACAACAGATTTTTGAGGTGTATGAGTTCCCTATACCACTAGTTAGGTGCAGATGCTGGACCAGTGCCTGGCTACCCACAACTGAGTAACTTGGTGTCACTTTATCCTTCCGGGGGACATGATTCAAAATCATGCTGGGGGCCTTACATCAGAACCTTATTTACTCCTCACAACAATCCGAGAAGACAACGATCTGAGGAGGAGATTATTATCATATTAGACACTGTCTTGTGACTTATCTTCAGGGTCACTTGAAAACAGTTAAAACCATAATTTTGAAATCACAAATGCCATGGGTTAAATGTAGAAACCTACATAAGATGAGTCACTAGGCAGAACTTTAATTCTTGAATTTTTCTGTTGTTGGAATTTGTGCCTTCCTGACAGCTAATTCTTTGTCTTTCCTGCAAACTCTGACCTCCAAGACAGTGAATGAGTCTTAGCTGTCTTTATAAACCCACTATTGCTCACTGCGTTTTGCCTTAAAGATGGAAGATCCTCATTAAAAGTCTTTTGAATCAGAGTGCCAGATAACATTATAAAACCATGGAAATGGCTTGGTGACAGGGACTTAAGCAGAAAGCTCTGTTGCTGGAATCTTTTAGGCCAGGATGTCTCTCAAACTTTAACCTTTATTTAACTTCACTTCATTTCATTAATTATAAGTGAATAAAAATAAATTTAAATATAGAATGTTCCTGCCCCCTCTTCACCCCCAGCACTCATATTACTGATGAAGGGAGGACTCCTTTAACTTCCACCCCCATCCCATTTCACCTCCCAGAAAGAAACACTATTACAGATCCTCTCTAACAGCACTTTCTGTACTTTGTGTAATTGAAACACATTATTTTGATGTCCAAAAAATAAACTGTTCAAAATACATTTTTAAGAACTCGCTCCTAGATTTTAATACCATCCATGCCATCAGCAACCCCAAAGCGCTCCAGGTTAATAATCATTGTGCTAAGGAATGAAGAGAACAAAAGAACAAGGCAGGGATTCAAGATAACTCCAATTTCCTTCCAAAATGCAGTCTTCATTTTCAATCTCTTGGCACAAGGTTCTACCTGGGAAGGAGGGCAGGAAGTCCTAGCAGTTGGGGCCAGCAGACCTGCCATTACGTGAAATATGGTGTGTAAAGAGCGACTGGTCATGGTAGACACATCATTGGGATTAGTAATGTAAGAAACGGATCATCTGATGATGAAAAATCAAAGATACACAGAACTATGAAAAACAAATATATGCAGTTTCCCCTATATGACACTCTCCTATGGAGTTATAGAACTAGTTGCTTTTTTAAAAAACAAATTATACACTCTTGTATCATGCCAGAATATTTCACTGACACACAAAAAATTACTGTAAGCTAACAAACACATTTGGAAAAGGCGTAACAGTAGTACTTGATCTGGTCATATCTCTTATTTACTTCTTATAGGTGGAAAAACTGAGAAAGAAGATCAGGCAGTTTGTTTGTTTGTTTTTAATTTTCCCACTCTGGCTTCTCCTGAGAATTCAGTGCATGGGTTATTTTTTTAAATGTGAATAGACCAGTGGAGCAGATATAAACACGGATCAAGTGCAATCAGTTGGAGACCAGAACATTCCAAAGAAATGTCCATGTTTCCAAACTTTGAGTAGTAAAACCAATTATAGAAACCAGGGCCTTAGCTAAGTATCTTCCTAAGAGAACTGTTCTCTCCAGTAGATTTGCCACATTACTTCCTGACACTTTCCTCCTAGTAAGAATCCCCAGGGAAAACTGACCTCTCACGATTTTCTTTCTTCACTACTTTTCTTAATTTCTAACCAAAAGCCCACTTTGCCAAGTATTATCCTAAACAAAAGAGAGTCCAAATCCTCAACTAAAAATCAGCCTGAAAGCACCACAGAAAGGGTTAGCAAGCTCATTTTCCTTTGAGAGAATAGCTGAGACATTACAATATGCAAAATGCTGGAGAAAGAACAAAGACAGAGCTTTTGGAGTTTTGCTTACTTACACCCAAGTCTACATGGATAACAGAAAGCCAGAATGATGCTACAATACTGTTCAAGGGAAAATAATTCACACTGATTCCAGGCAGTCACTTCATTTGAATTTCCTATTATTTACAGACATTTTTTAAAATTACATACTGCATAATCCTAGCATCACGAACTCACATAGAAGCATTAAAAAATGTACTCATGAGATCCAAGATAAGAATAAATGTATTAAACAAGAGGATGTGAATGATGCTTACCTGCTCTCCCGGAGTTTCTGGATATATTTATACTTATTAGACAATGTGCCGTTGGATGTAATCACTGCCTGAATATATACGATACAAGACATTTCTTTAGTCACCACATTTAGTCCCACAAACATGGGCTCATGACTAATAGAGAAAAGAGAGTAACAGAGAAAGACAGGGAGAGAAAAAGGAAAGGGGCAAGGAGCAAGGACAGTGGTGGAAAAAGACATTCATGAAAAGAAATTCTTTTCATAACTTACGTCTCGCACCACAGGAGAAAAATTCTGACTTTCAAGAGGCTGTGTCGCGTCTGATAATATCTGAAAAGGAAATGAGATTGGAAAAAGAGAAATGATATTGCAAAGAAGGCTTCTTGCTATTTTATCCATATTAAAATATTAGTCAAAGGAAAAAAAATTAGTTTAGAAAACAGTTTTTTTGGAAAATCACTGAATTGTATAAATAATTGGTAAAAGAAGTTTTCTGTAAGCAATGAATTCTGCCTCCCCCTAAAACATGTTATTTCAGTACAACTTCCAACTCTAAAACCAACATTTAATCATGTTTGCTTACTGGAAGCACAAAAAACTTATGCTTCCCCACCAGCTAAATGTCTTGTTGAGCATGCTGGTAAATATCATCACACGCTTTATAACCATAGTCCTCACTCTGAGGAACTCTACCCCTTGCCAAAGGTTCAGGCTGTTTTATTAGAAGTAGAGAACGGGTCTTCCAGACAAAAGAGCCACCAACCCTACAACAGAGAGTCTCCCTCAGGTCAGTATTAGTTCTATGTATAGGCCTATCAGCATTTCAAATGTGTCAAGTAAAATGACTTGACCTAGTAGACTCAAAAAGTCATTCACACTCTTCCCATTATCTGGCAAGAATGAGTCAGATGGCCAACAACAAAAGCCACATCTCTCATGTTAATATCCCAGCATCCCAGTCCTCCTCTTTTCTTCCAAGGTATAGAGTCCTTGAATAGACTGCCAAAGGGTAAAGGTCATATAAGTCAGTATGATTGCTTCTGATGGCCAATGAGACAATCATTCCTTCTTTATCCATAGGTTAAGGTCCAGAGCACTCATCCAACTAAGAAAGTGTAAAATGTACCTACCAGATGCTGGCAGGACAGTATTTGTTTACTGTATTAAAATACATGTAAAACTACTTCCATGTATCTAAAACATAAGACACCTAGGCTCTCTATTGATGGGATAATGGCAAAGCCAGGGCATTCTTTGGGAAACTGATGAAATGGACACACCTGGGGTCTCCCCACTGCTTGTTTCTCCCAGGCACCTTTGGAGTATTTCCTTCTCAAGCTGACTTCTCCACCTACCCACCCTGTCTACAAGCCAGGAGCCATTAGTAAGTAGACAATGAAATGAGTTCGCACCTTACTCGGTATATGGTTAAACCGCTGAACTCTTGTGTATCTTTTCACTCTCTCTTTGCTCTTTATCTCTAATTCCACAGCTTTATTTAGGCCTTACTGGGACCATGGGAACTACTTCCCACCTCTCTTTCCTCCATTTATCTCCAGTCTACAGCACAAATCTGATTATTTCTCCTGTGCCTATTTAAAATAATCCAGTAGCTTTCCGTTGCCTTCAAGTTAGTCTCAGGCTCCTCTACAGTCTGGCTCTGCCTCTCTTGTCTCAACCCTCCCATTGGCCTCACACCCAGCACTTCAGTCCTGCTAACAGCGTGGGGCTGCGTATCTGCATCACGCCCTCACCTGCCTCTGTGCCACACCATGTCAATGCCTCACATGCTATTCCTCTACCTGGAACTCCTCCTCTTTGGCCTCCAAGAGGCAGCTGAAGAATTGCCTCCTCTGTAAAGCCTTTACCAAAAGCTGCCCCCAAGCAGACCTGGAAAGTAGGAACTGCATTTGGCATCTTGCTGTATGCCTACTACATTATAAAATGGTAAATATTCAATAAATACCTTAGTGGATACATGCAATAATTACTTAAAGTTCAATGGATTTTTTTCTCCCAAGGAAACTAATAATCGTCCTGAACTGCAGTCCTCAGAGATGCCAATCCTCATTTCGTTTTGTTTTTTTTTTTTTTTGGCCATGCTACATGGCATGCGGGATCTTAGTTCCCCAACCAGGGATAGAACCTGTGCCCCCTGTAGTGGAAGTGCGGAACTTAACCACTGGACCACCAGGGAAGTCCCTAATAATTGTCTTGAGTCCACCTAAAGAAAGGCAAACATAAAAGACAACAAAAGGCTGTTTGATTACTGCATTTAACTGTCTCCCTTGCTAGAATTCAACCACTACAAAACTGCAAGCACAAGCCTCCTGGAACATGTGGTATGTCTTGTCACTTTCACATATAACACCTTTGAGGCTCATCACTCTTTTTTTTTTTTTTTAAGTAAATTTATTTTATTTACTTATTTATTTTTGGCTGTGTTGGGTCTTCGTTGCTGCCCTCGGGCTTTCTCTAGTCCCAGCGAGCGGGGGCTACGTGGGTTTCTCATTGCGGTGGCTTCTCTTGTTGCGGAGCACGGGCTCTAGGTGTGCCGGCTTCAGTAGTTGTGGCAGGCGGGCTCAGTAGTTGTGGCTCACAGGCTCTAGAGCGCAGGCTCAGTAGTTGCGGCCCACAGGATTAGTTGCTCCGTGGCATGTGGGATCTTCCCGGACGGGGGCTGGAACTTGTGTCCCCTGCACTGGCAGGCGGATTCCTAACCACTACGCCACCAGGGAAGTCCCTCATCAGTCTTTTCTAAATTAATTTCAAGCTATTTATCCTGGTGTTAAGACCCTTTTAACATGGAACCAACATATTTACCTTAAGTCCACCAGACCAGACAACGCACAGAAAGCTTACGTTAAATTACTCCCACCTTTGCTCCCGTCTCCATCACACAGGATGCCTCCCACACCTACGCAAATGAACAGATCCTATACATCTACCAAGAGCCAGCTCAAGTGTCACCTTCCCTGGCTTTCCCAACAGGGCAGATCGTCTCCCTCCACAACATCATTAGCATCTCTCTGATGGCTGCCCCATTCCATCTTACGGCAGAGCTGCACACTCCTCTTATCCCCTTCCTGGACCTCACGCTCCTACAGGTCAGAAACTGTGTTTTAATTCTCTTCACTTATATGTGTGCCTTGTTCCAACAGACAAGAAATATCTATTGAATTCAACTGAAACAAAACTTCCATATTGGTTCAAAATGATATCCTGTGCCCTGCAATGCTACAGGGTCCATAGGGACCTCAAGTCAAAAAGGAAAATCTGTGGGAAATAGGACAGTGCATATACAGGCATACCTTGTTCTACTGTGTCCAGTTTACTGTGGTTTACAGATACTGATTTTTTTTTTTTAATTTTATTTTTTACAAATTGAAGTTTGTGGCAACCCTGTGGCGGGCAAATCTATCAGTACCATTATTCCAAAAGCATTTGCTCACTTCATGTCTCTGTGTCACATTTTGGTAACTCTCCCAATATTTCCAAATTTTTCATTATTATTATTTTTGTTAAGCTGATCTGTGATCAGTGATCTTTAATGTTACTATTGCAAAAACTAATGACGCACTGAAGGCTCAGATGATGGTTAACATATTTTAGCAATAAAGTATTTTTTTAATTGAAGTAGAGTTGATATACAATATTGTATTTCTTAATTAAGGTATGTACATTTTCTTTAGACTTAATGCTATTGCACACTTAATAGACTGCAGCATAGTTTAAACATAACTTGTATATGCACTGGGAAATCAAAAAATTTGTGTGACTCACTTTATTGCGATATTCACTTTATTGCAGTGGTCCAAAACTAAACCCACAATATCTCCGAGGTACTTTAAGTATAGCTCCCATACCGTTATCAGAAAAGAATACAGAAAATATACTTAATTTTTTAGTGGTAAGCAGATACACATATTATTAAAACTACATAGAGACACTCATCAGTTTTCAAAAATGTCCAGGGCTCAAAGATAGGCTGAGATAGATGTCTCCAAGACAATCCCACCACACTGTTTGGAAGACCTTAGTGACATATAAAAGGAAGAAGCTGTGACAATTTAGGGAAGTTGGCTTTGTCAATAGACATCTAAGCACATTTCTTAGATGTAGTCACCAATGTGGAAGCAATGGCTGGGATGTTAAGCAGAGAGAAACTGAGAAGAGCTTTTGGCTGACCTTAAACAATAGGGTGACAAAAACTGGAGTTTAAGTTCTGTTGAAAGGGATCCAAATAAAGGCCAGATTTTCATTTGGGATCCTGAAAGACTATATTCTAAATAAATGGTAAATTGAAAAACATCGGTTTTCCAAAGGACCGAAGCCCACCTTTGAATCATGAATTGAGGTGATTTTTTTCCTAGCTTATCCCCCTGCCAGAAACAAAGGAAATCTTCTCTGAAAAAAATACATAACGTCCAGAGCCTCAAATCATCTCTAAAATTTTATATACACAATATCTAACATTCAATCAAAACTAAACAGGCATATTAAGTGATAAGAATTGACTGAAAACCAAGAAAAAGTAAAACGAAGAACATAAACAGACCCAAAAGTTCATTGTAATTATCAGAAGTGAGTTTAAACTCTGATGATTAATATGTTCAAAAAATAAAATTTTCCCCAAAAAGGCAAAACTAATCCATAGCTTTTAGTCAAGGTAGTAGGTACCTTTCAGAAGGAGAGTGGGAACGGTGCTGGGAGAGGCACAGGGGGGTTTCTGGGATGTTAACCTTGTTCTCTTTTTTACCTATGTAGTGTTCACATGGGTGTCTTTGTGATAATTTACCATGCAGTATACTTACATATCACTTATCTGTGATATTTTAATATTTTATACTATTATATAATGTAAAAAAATTATATTCTCTTCTTTAAGAAAAATTTTATTTAAATTTTACTTATCCCTCATCAGTTACATGGGCTAACCCTCAAACACACTTTACTAAGGATTTCATTGAATTGGCTTGCTTTTCTCCTAACATCTGTATGCGATCAACTGTACTGAATGAATGGCAATTTTGATTAAGGACAAATTGGAATGAAAAACTGTGTTCTAAGGTCCAAAAGAAATAAACTTGTAGGGCTTCCCTGGTTGCACAGTGGTTAAGAATCCGCCTGCCAATGCAGGGGACACGGGTTCAAGCCCTGGTCCGGGAAGATCCCACATGCTGTGGAGTAACTAAGCCCATGGGCCACAACTACTGAACCTGCACTCTAGAGCCCGTGAGCCACAACTACTGAGCCCACATGCCACAACTACTGAAGCCCACACGTCTAGACCCCGTGTTCCACAACAAGAGAAGCCACCGCAGTGAGAAGCCCGCGCACTGCAATGAAGAGTAGCCCCCCTCAACGCAACTAGAGAAAGCCAGCGCGCAGCAACAAAAGACCCAGTGCAGCCAAAAATAAATAAATAGATTAATTAATTAAAAGAAAGAAACTTGTAACTGAAGTTTTGAAACATAATAATTTGTGACTTGAAAATGGCTAGTAACAGCTTCTTAGAATGGTAAATGATTTTAGAGCAACCAAACAAAAAGACATTTCAAGAAATAACAGTCAAACCCATTCACAAAGGCAAACTAGCATGCAACATTTTCCATATTTTGGCCTAATAAGGTAAGAGTTGCACTGAAATGCATACTTGTAAGATTCAAAAGATGAATTAAAGCCAAAGGCTCACCGGTAGCTCTTCTAGCTACTCCAAAGCTCTGCTGGAGTCAAGCTGATTTAATTAATGTATTATGACTGGGGAGTTCTCTTTTAGGTAGGGACTAAGTTCTAACAGACCATCCCTCCTACACATAACAACTATAAACTCTGGACAAAATACAAACAAAAGTAACTACGTGAGGGCTTCAGAGAATGAAGAATAGCAGGTGGTTTGGGGAGAGTGTCAAAACTCGGAAGAAATAACCAGTGCCATAGCTGAGCTTGCTGTTCTTTTGGCATTGCCCTGAGGAGGGGCCACGTGGTGTGAGGAGCTAAAAACCTGCAGCAAGCTCACTGACCTTCTGATCTGAGGAAACAGGGCTGAAACCCACAGCACCACAGCCTCTGGAGTGTGAGTGGAAAATGCCAGAAAGGACAGATTCAGATAAAGAGAAGCCCAACTTCCATGTAAGCTCTGGTCCAAGTCTGGAAGGACTGAGCATGTGCAGGTCAAATTACAAGCAATCCAGATAAAGATGAAAGAGCTGAACTTTTACTTGAGCTACCTGTCTCAGGTGAGACAGAGTTTTCAGTTTAAGTCTAGCCAAGTTAATTTCCTGCTAAAAAAAGCCAAATAAACCAAACAAAATCAACACTTTTCAGAGAAATGTAACAATCCAGAATCTCCACAGCATGACTCTTCACTTCATCCAGGATGTTCTACAAAATTATTCAGCTTAAGAAAACGAGAAAGCTATGACATGATCCATTCTCAAGGGAAAAGACAATCAATATATTTCAAGCCCAAGTTACCCAGAATTTTGGAATATGAGGTAGACTGTAAAGTGGCTTTTAAAACTGTGCTCCATGTGATAAAGGAGTTACACTCATAATAAATAAAAGATAGAAATTCTCAGGAGGAGAAAGAGAAAAAAAAAGTACCAAATGGAAATTTTAGAACTGAAAGAGATATCCGAAATAAAAATTCAAGTAAAAGGCTAAGGAAGTTATTGATTCTTCAGGGAAATGATTGATACAGAGGAAATGAATGAACATCACTGAAAATAGTAAACATCTAGGTAAATTTATTATTACTTTTTTAATATACACATGCTTTTCACCACTTAAACATTTACAATCACAGAATGTTAGAACTAGAGGGACCATTAAGATTATATATTAAAACCACCTTACTTTACAGGTGAAACATCTGAGGCTCAGAAAGGAAGTGAGTGCCCGGCTCAAGGCCATAAAGCAAGTGATGTCTCCAGTAAAACCTGGCATTTATACTCTCTTTCTCAGGCTACTTTAATCCCTCAGCACCAATTCCAGACATACTGCAGATCCAGTACTGCATCAGCAAGCTTTCTCAGCCTTAACTTATTTGTGTCTCAGTTTTCTAATCAGTACAATGGGTTGATAATGGTACCTACTTGAAAGGGTGGTCGCGAGTATTTAAAAATTAAAATATATAAAGTAATTTGAACACTGTCTGGAACATACTAAGTGCTATATAATATTGTTTCCAACCATGATAATGCCTGCCACCAGCATTTTCTAAAGCCTGTTACATCTCCCTGCTGACATATTCCAGGAGGAAAAACAAAGGGTCAAAATAGAATAGTTTGTGAAAGAAAAGAAGAAGATGGGCTGGAAGTTGCACTTATTCATACCACACTACCTATTGCCCCATTTTAGTACGAGAGCTCCTGAGTGAAACCATGGATGAAAAGGACAAGAGCCACTCTTCATACCTTTGGAACCACTGCCTGAGGCAGACAGCCATTAGCAGTAGAAATAAAGCAGGATGGGTATGAATGCTTAGGATAAATAATGAAATAAGAAAGCTTTTCTCTGACAAAGAAAATAGAATTTAGATAACACAGTATTTCAGCAGTCAATCGCTGATCACAGTAAATAATACATGACCAGGGGACCTTCAAGATAAGAGGAGTAAGATGTGGAGATCACCTTCCTCCCCACAACCACAAATACATAAAAAATACATCTACATGTGGAACAACTCCTACAGAACACCTACTGAATGCTGGCAGAAGACCTCAGACTTCCCAAAAGGCAAGAAACTTCCCATGTACCTGGGTAGGGCAAAAGAAAAAAGGAAAAACAGAGACAAAAGAATAGGGATGGGACCTGCACCTCGGGGAGGAAGCTGTGAAGGAGGAAAAGTTTCCACACACTAGGAAGACCCTTCACTGGTGGAGACAAGGGGGTGGGCAGGGGAGAAGCTTCAGAGCCACGGAGGAGAGCGCAGCAACAGGGCTGCAGAGGGCAAAGCGGAGAGATTCCCGCACAGAGGATCCGTGCCGACCAGCACTCACCAGCCCGAGAGGCTTGTCTGCTCACCCGCCAGGGCAGGCGGAGGCTGGGAGCTGAGGCTCGGGCTTCGGAGGTCAGATCCCAGGGAGAGGACTGGGGTTGGCGGCATGAACACAGCCTGAAGGGGGCTAGTGCGCCACAGCTAATCAGGAGGGAGTCCGGGAAAAAGTCTGGAACTGCCTAAGAGGCAAAAGACCATTGTTTCGGGATGCACAAGGAGAGGGGATTCAGAGCACAGCCTAAACGAGCTGCAGAGATGGATGCAAGCCATGGCTATCAGCGCGGACACCAGAGACGGGCATGAAAGGCTAAGGCTGCCGCTGCAACCACCAAGAAGCCTGTGTGCAAGCACAGGTCACTACTCACACCGCCCCTCCCGGGAGCCTGTGCAGCCCGCCACTGCCAGGGTCCCGTGATCCAGGGACAACTTCCCCAGGAGAACACACGGCATGCCTCAGGCTGTTGCAACGTCACGCTGGCCTCTGCCACCACAGGCTCACCCCTCATTCCGTACCCCTCCCTCCCCAAGCCTTGGTAAATTTAAGAAAATTGAAGTCGTATCAAGTATGTTTTCTGACCACAACGCTATGAGACTAGATATCAATTACAGGAAAAAACCTGTAAGAAATACAAACACATGGAGCTTAAACAACACACTACTTAATAACCAAGAGATCACTGAAGAAATCAAAGAGGAAATGGAAAAATACCTAGAAACAAATGACAATGAAAACACAATGACCCAAAACCTATGGGATGCAGCAAAAGCAGTTCTAAGAGGGAAGTTTATAGCAATACAATCCTACCTCAAGAAACAAGAAACATCTCAAATAAACAACCTAACCTTATACCTAAAGCAATTAGAAAAAGAAGAACAAAAAAACCCCAAAGTTAGCAGAAGGAAACTCATAAAGATCAGATTAGAAATAAATGAAAAAGAAATGAAGGAAACGATAGCAAAGATCAATAAAACTAAAAGTTGGTTCTTTGAGAAGATAAACAAAATTGATAAACCATTAGCCAGACTCATCAACAAAACAAGGGAGAAGACTCAAATCAACAGAATTAGAAATGAAAAAGGAGAAGTAACAACTGACACAGCAGAAATACAAAAGATCATGAGAGATTACTACAAACAACTATATGCCAATAAAATGGACAACCTGGAAGAGATGGACAAATTCTTAGAAAAGCACAACCTTCCAAGACTGAACCAGGAAGAAATAGAAAATATAAACAGACCAATCACAAGTACTGAAATTAAGACTGTGATTAAAAATCTTCCAACAAACAAAAGCCCAGGACCAGATGGCTTCACAGGCGAACTCTATCAAACAGTTTGAGAAGAGCTAACACCTCTCCTTCTCAAACTCTTCCAAAATATAGCAGAGGGAGGGACACTCCCAGACTCATTCTACGAGGCCACCATCACCCTGATACCAAAACCAAAGATGTCACAAAGAAAGAAAACTACAGGCCAATATCACTGATGAACATAGATGCAAAAATCCTCAACAAAATACTAGCAAACAGAATCCACCAGCACATTAAAAGGATCATACACCATGATCAAGTGGGATTTATTCCAGAAATGGAAGGATTCTTCAATATAAGCAAATCAATCAATGTGATACACCATATTAACAAATTGAAGGAGAAAAACCATATGATCAGTACATGCAGAAAAAGCTTTTGACAAAATTCAGCACCCATTTATGATAAAAACTCTCCAGAAAGTAGGCATAGAGGGAACTTACCTCAACATAATAAAGGCTATATATGACAAACCCACAGCCAACATGGTTCTCAATGGTGAAAAACTGAAACCATTTCCACTAAGATCAGGAACAAGACAAGGTTGTCCACTCTCACCACTATTATTCAACATAGTTTTGGAAGTCTTAGCCACAGCAATCAGAGAAGAAAAAGAAATAAAAGGAATCCAAATTGGAAAAGAAAAGTAAAACTGTCAGTGTTTGCAGATGACATGATACTATACATAGAGAATCCTAAAGATGCCACCAGAAAACTACTAGAGCTAATCAATGAATTTGGTAAAGTAGCACGATACAAAATTAATGCCCAGAAATCTCTTGCATTCCTATACACTAATGATGAAAAATCAGAAAGAGAAATTAAAGAAACACTCCCATTTACCATTGCAACAAAAAGAATAAAATACCTAGGAATAAACCTATGTAAGGAGACAAAAGACCTGTATGCAGAAAACTATAAGACACTGATGAAAGAAATTAAAGATGATACCAACAGATGGAGAGATATACCATGGTCTTGGATTGGAAGAATCAAACATTGTGAAAATGGCTCTACTACCGAAAGCAATCTACAGATTCAATGCAATCCCTATCAAACTACCAATGGCATTTTTCACAGAACTAGAACAAAAAATATCACAATTTATATGGAAACACAAAAGACCCCGAATAGCCAAAGCAATCTTGAGAAAGAAAAATGGAGCTGGAGGAATCAGGCTCCTGGACTTCAGACTATACTACAAAGCTACAGTAATCAAGACAGTATGATACTGGCACAAAAACAGAAATATAGATCAATGGAACAGGATAGAAAGCCCAGAGATAAACCCATGCACATATGGTCACCTTATCTTTGATAAAGTAGGCAAGAATATACAATGGAGAAAAGACAACTTCTTCAATAAATGATGCTGGGAAAACTGGACAGCTACATGTAAAAGACTGAAATTAGAACACTCCCTAACACCACACACAAAAATAAACTCAAAATGGATTAAAGACCTAAATGTAAGGCCAGACACTATAAAACTCTTAGAGGAAAACATAGGTAGAACACTCAATGACATAAATCACTGCAAGATCCTTTTTGACCCACCTCCTAGAGAAATAAAACAAAAATAAACAAATGGGATCTAATGAAACTTAAAAGCTTTTGCACAGCAACGGAAACCATAAACAAGGCGAAAAGACAACCCTCGGAATGGGAGAAAATATTTGCAAATAAAGCAACTGACAAAGGATTAATCTCCAGAATTTACAAGCAGCTCATGCAGCTCAATATGAAAAAAACAAACAACCCAATCCAAAAATGGGCAGAAGACCTAAATAGACATTTCTCCAAAGAAGATATACAGATTGCCAACAAACACATGAAAGGATGCTCAACATCACTAGTCATTAGAGAAATGCAAATCAAAACTACAATGAGGTATCACCTCACACCAGTCAGAATGGCCATCATCAAAAAATCTACAAACAATAAATGCTGGAGAGGGTGTGGAGAAAAGGCAACCCTCCTTCTTGCACTGTTGGTGGGAGTGTAAATTGATACAGCCACTATGGAGAACAGTATGTGGAGGTTCCCTAAAAAACTAAAAATAGAACTACCATACAATCCAGCAATCCCACTACTGGGTATATACCCTGAGAAAACCATAATTCAAAAAGAGTCATGTACCACAATGTTCACTGCAGCTCTATTTACAATAGCCAGGACATGGAAGCAGCCTAAGTGTCCATCGACAGATGAATGGATAAAGAAGATGTGGCACATATATACAATGGAATATTACTCAGCCACAAAAGGAAACGAAATTGAGTTATTTGTAGTGAGGTGGATGGACATAGAGTGTGTCATACAGAGTGAAGTAAGTCAGAAAGAGAAAAGCAAATACCGTATGCTAACACATATATGTGGAATCTTAAAAAAAAAAAAATGTTTCTGAAGAACCTAGGGGCAGGACGGGAATAAAGATGCAGATGTAGATAATGGAGTTGAGGACAAGGGGAGGGGGAAAGGTAAGCTGGGACGAAGTGAGAGAGTGGCATGGATATATATACACTACTAAGTGTAAAACAGATAGCCAGTGGGAAGCAGCCACATAGCACAGGGAGATCAGCTCGGTGCTATGTGACCACCTAGAGGGGTGGGATAGGGAGGGTGGAAGGGAGACCCAAGAGGGAGGAGATATGGGGATATATGTATATGTATACCTGATTCACTTTGTTATACAGCAAAAACTAACAACCATTGTAAAGCAATTATACTCCAATAAAGATGTTAAAAAAAAATAATAATAATAATAATAATACATGACCAGAACATAGGCTGTCATTTAACCAAGCATGAGTGCCTAAAATCCAACAAAATTTTCTGTATTTCTGATTTTTCCAATCTATTAATCACAGTATACTAAGAATGCCCCAAAATATGAATTGACCTAGAAAGCAGAAAAAAAGTAAAAATAAAGTAAATCTTATCTCACATGTCATGAACATTCTTAATAAAGTATGCATAATGAGAGGCAAATGCAATTGTAATGAAGCATGAAGGCAGTTACATATTTCCCATGAAACAATTATGCAGAATATGTAAGATAAGAGTGTCAGGAAGTACTTCAGGGAAGCGCTGGCATTTCATTTTACAACAGATTTCTTAGATACAGGAGACCAGAACATTCATCAGATCACTCCAAAGTCCTATTTAAAGCCACAGAGGTGTTGCTACCAGTCTGCTTACCATTTCTTCTACATAAGGGTAAAGCATGTCTCCAAAGTATTCGGTAGATTCAATTGGAAGCTGTGCCGGCAAATTGTCAATGGAGCACATCAGAATCCCAGAGCCTTCGACACTAGGAGAAGCAACATGCTTTATTCGGATGGACAAAATTTATGTGTAAGCTCTAACTTTCCCAGATGTCTACTCCATTATTTACACTTCATAATCATTTGTAATCTTCTACCACCATATATAGGAAAATAAACAAGACTTTCAAATAAAACTTTTCCCTTCTTTGCAACCCATTGAAATGTAGTATGTGTGTGTGTGTATTTAAGTGCTCAAATCCGAATGTGGTTTTTCTACCAAATTTTTTAATATGCTTGAGCATATCTCTGGAAATTTGCATAGCCTTCATAAAGCTGTGACATATTGAGTATTTTAGAGTAGTATATCAAAGGAAGTAAATGATGCATTATTATGTATCTCTCCCCATCTAACAGCTTTAGCAAACTCACCTGTCATGAATAATATGCTGATCTGCATCATACATGCAGAAGGGATGCTCTATTGTCGTACACTCAGTCATAAACTCAATAGATCCTCCGGTGTCAGCTGAAATGTCACATATTGCCACAAGTCTGTAAATAACATCAATACCTAGATGTGAACATGGATCTCTGAAGTCTCCAACAGAATTAAAAATGAGTAAAAATGAAAGGTGCTTGAACAATTTTCAGTGTAGATGCCAAATATTTCCTAGGCTCCTTAGCTCTTTTTCCTACAGCTCACCTGTTCAGGAAACCGTTCTTTTGGGATACAGAGAATCTTCCTAATAGGAGTTTTAGTCTCCACACGCAAAAAGAAAAAAGAGGAAGAGGAAGAGGCAGAGGAGGATGGAGGAAGACAAGAAGGGAAAAGAGATAAAAGTAAAAAAAAAAAAAACCCTCCTTATACATACTACTATATATAAAATAGATAACTAATAAGGTCTATTGCATAGCAGAGGGAACTCTACTCAATACTCTGTAATGGCCTCTATGGGAAAAGAATCTAAAAAAGAGTGGATAGGGAAGTCCCTGGTGGCTCAGTGGGTAAGACTCCACACTCCCAACGCAGGGGCCCAGGATCAATCCCTGGTCAGGGAACTAGATCCGCATGCATGCCACAACTAAGAAGTCCACATGCCGCAACTAAGACCCAGTGCAGCCTAAATAAATAAATATTAAAAATAAAAAAGAGTGAATATATATATATATATGTATAACTGGTTCACTTTGCTGTACAGCAGAAACAACACAACATTGTAAATCAACTATACTCCAATAAAAATGAAAAAAAAACCCTTCCCTAGAGAAATCATTGACAACAGCCTAAAGTTAAGCTAGTTAGCCAACTTTAAATAACTTAGGAAGTTTGACTACACTACCTCCACCCTGCTTAGTAATACATAATTTTACGTGTTATTACATAGAAATCTCTGGAATTATGAATAAAAGTCTCAGCCCAGGATTCGAAATCCTTTTGAGTTTGACCACAATTTTCCTGCCCAATCTGTAATTTCCACTTGCCCATATAAACCCTATACTAGGGCTGCACTGTCCCACTCACTGTCTTAAACTGTGCTTCGGTTGCTCCATATTTATCAAGCAGCAATCCTATCACTTGAAATCCTTGTTCTCCTCGCTCCTCCCTAGAGACTTTGCCGAGCCCATGCTCCCACTTTCTTCTAAACTCTTGCGATATTGATTGTTCCTAGCATTCCTTTGGAATTTAATTGATGACAGCTACATGCCTGAGGGTAGCAACCACATTTTTTCTTTATCTCTCAGCTTAGCAGAGTGCCAGGCAGACCAGGTGTTCCATAAATATTTATTTATTAACGAATTCATTCAACATTTAGTAATTATTTGAATGAACATTATATGTCAAACAACATACTGGGTATCTGTGGCCAAAACAAATAGGGCCCCTATCCTTAAGGAGATTAAGTTCTAGTAAGTTCTAGTAAGGCAGGAAAAATCATAAACACAGGAAAATAAAAATCATAAACACATGAATTTCAGGGAAAAATATAGTAACAGACTGAAGAGTGATGGCAATGGGGAAACAAGAGAAGACCTCTCTAAGGAGCTTACTTTTTAGCTACGTGGGGAGTCACATAAGAGAAGAGAATTTCAAGAAGGAGGGAAGGAAATAGACTCACAAACACAGAAAACAAACATATGGTTACCAAAGCGCAAAGGGGGGGAGGGAGGGATAAATGAGGAGCTTGAGATTGACAGATATACACTACTATATATAAAATAGATAAAAAATGAGGACCTAATGTATAGCACAGGGAACTATATTCAATATCTTATAATAACCTATAATGGAAAAGAATCTGAAAAAGGAAAATATGTATATATATATATAACTAAATCACTGTGCTGTACACCTGAAACTAACACGGCATTGCAAATCAACTATACCTCAATAAAAAAAATAAACTTGCTCCCTAGAGCAAACAAAAAAAAAAGGAAAAAGAAACCTTGCAATCTCAGTTATCCCGAACATGTTATCATCGAGTCCAGCTGATCACTTAACACAGTTAAGCCCAGAACACTTTTTCTAACTTTCGGGATGTCACCATATACATATATATATAACTGAATCACTTTGCTGTACACCTGAAACTAACAACATTGTAAATCAACTATACTTTGATTAAAAGAAAAAAAAAGGAGGGAAGGTTAACTGTCAAATATTTCCAAGTGGGCTTCCCTGATGGCGCAGTGGTTGAGAATCTGCCTGCCAATGCAGGGGACACGGGTTCAAGCCCTGGTCTGGGAGGATCCCACATGCCGCGGAGCAACTAGGCCCGTGAGCCACAATTACTGAGCCTGCGCGTCTGGAGCCTGTGCTCCGCAACGAGAGGACACGATAGTGAGAGGCCCGTGCATCGCGATGAAGAGTGGCCCCCGCTCGCCGCAACTAGAGAAAGCCCTCGCACAGAAACGAAGACCCAACTCAGCCATAAATAAATAAATAAATAAAATTAAAAAAAAAAAAATTCCAAGAGATAAAATAAGATAAGGCAGACAACTGGTTATTAATAGTCAAGTCCTGTGCTATGTGGGTCCCCTATGTGTGATACCCTCACAGTGGGCCTTGCTGCTGAAAACTGCCATCATTGCTGAAGTCCTTACTTGTGTGGCAATGCAGGGCAGCCTTCAACACCAGCAGCTGAGGACTTGCCTGGGGCCAGGAGACTCTGAGCATCTTGGCGGGTTAGTAGGCGGGGGGTGTTTTGTTCCCAGTAGATTCCATTAATTAAACAAGTTGTATAGGGTGCAATCTGTAAAGCAAATTCCAAGGTGAGCGAGATAGGAAATAGCCTTTTTCAAAGCAGTGTGCTGAAAGAGAGCTATCAGTAAAGTTCATGAGAAATAATTTAACGTTATATCTAATTGACTTTGTTATTTGCCAAGCCAGCAGTCACCTTTCGAAGCAAAGACAATAAATACCCACCCAGATTTCAGTGGAGAATTACCTCATTATAGAAAAATATATGAATATAAATACATGAATATTTGTGTTCTATAATGCCTTGCATAGCCAAGAAAAAGGAAATAACAGAAGTTCAAGTGACCAAGTGCTCTATTTCCAGCTCAGCCTCTAGTAGCATGTGATCTAAAGCATGCTACCTTAACTTCTCTGGGCTCTGTTTTCCTTACCTGCCAGATGGGGATAATGCATACCCCATTCCTCAAAGGAATGCTGTGAAGATTAAATCAGATAACATCTGTAAGCTCCATGGGCAAATGTGCTACATGCATGCATACATGGTAACTAGGTCATTATAAGTTTTGGGATGCATCCAATCACCAATATTTCTGTGATTGGGGAAGAGAAGGGATGGAAACGTACTAGATTCAAAATTTTTCAATTTGAAACTAATTTTATGATTCCTGTTTCTCAGGCATCTCAAGCATTCTCAAGCCACAGGTAAAGAGTTCTTCTTCTATAATATGCTCTACATGCTATAACACTAAATTTCATACCAGAATCTTAAAATGTTATATTGTTCAAATACATTTAAAATTATTGAAAACATTCCTTTTCACAATTAGATGCATGCATTTTTTTGTTGGTTTATTTTGAGGAGGACTGTTGCATGACCAATGACTACAAAACACACAAATATATTATCCTTCTTATAAGATGAAACCAGTGTGTCCCCAGCAGAAGGATTTGAATTGGAAGTAACTTTTGTACAGTGGAGATGGGTCTTCTATAGCCATACTGTTTCACTCTTGTCCCCTGTAATCAATGGCATGTATTCCAAGATGGCTGGCTGAGGTTGATTGCAATTTGTGGCCATAGAAGGGATAGAACTATGTTGAGATCAACTCTCATAGACACTGTGGTTTCTCAACAGTACTAACTAATTCAGGGTAAATACAGAAAACAGTAACCCACAGGAAATGGTTTAGAGCAATTGGGCACATGCAGACCTGAAGCAGAAACAGAGTCAGTGAAGCAATGGGCATACCCATAGAAACCACCAAAGCCACGAAGCAAAGACCACTCCAAACACCAAGAAAAGCCAACAACACCTAAGGACAACTCATAATACCCAAAGGACTCACAGCAAGTCAATATGGAGAACTGAAAACCAATGTACACAATCACAATCTCTCTCCTTAAAAACAGCCTAACTATAGTGTATCATGAGCAACCAACTCAAAAGCTAGGTATGATACTCACATCAGTATTAAAACGGCTTATGTAGCGCTCAGGATATTTGTCATACTCTACAGGATCATATATACCATCTGTTTTCCTGACGAGATGATGATGGCGACTTAACACTGTCCCGTACACTTTTCTCAGGTCTTGCAGAGGAGAAAGAAATTAGTAAAGTGGGTCACAAATGATAAAGGTTTATGGTGATAAAATATTATAACACTGAAACTGTTAAAAACAGTAAGAGATACCTACACTCGCCCTCCCCGCCCTCCCTACCTCCATTTTGGGAAACTTCTTTTAATTCATGCGGCTCCACATATTCACAAGGTAATTCATTGAAGATTTCTTGGGCTCCCTGTAAATAATGCATGAGTGAAAATCTAAAAATCAATCAGAAAAGAGCCAATACGTTTTCCTGCAAAGGTTCCAACTCATTTTCCCCACACTTTTATAGCTCAACTTGCCCTGCCCTGCAACTGGGACCACAACACGGAAGCACAGATGAGCCTTTTGTATGCAGCCTGCAAACCAACTTTTATTCCCATTTAAACACCACTCATTGGACGGGGCTTCAATTTTTTTACTTAAAGTTATTCAGCATAGAAGCAAGGGGATTTAGAACTGACAGTACGATAAAAATATTTCTATTTAATTTTTGCTCGATTGCAGAAATTATTTCAAGTGGGGAAACTATATATTTCCTACTTATATCAGATGGCTATCTCACAGTATAATATAAATAGTGATGTCCTGTTTGTAAAATATTTTCGCTGAAGAAAGATCTATTTTGCGATTACAAGTTCCTCTAGGGGATCAAAAACACATTCTCGAAACTACCCCAGAAGGAAGAAAGTAACAATAGTAGTCTTGAATTAAGCTTCTTAACCTCTTTTGGCAAAACTCCAAATCTTGTAAAATTCACATCCTGGGGTCACTTCCAAATTTGGGGATATCTCAGTGATGGAGGTAAAACAGAGCACCCTAAGAATAGACCTTTACACAACAGGAGTTATCCCTCTAAAAAGAAAAAAAGAAAAGAAGAAAAACCATTCAAAGCCTCTGACAGCTTGGAATCAACTCAAAGCAAAGACACTAAGTTTGGACCAGTACTGCACTTTACTATGGGAAAAGTACATAGGTAAGAAAAGTACCAAGAACAGAATGCCCAGTCATGGAAAAGAAGGGCTCTGAAATGCACACAAAATGCCCACATCCTTTGGGTTAGTGTCAGAGTTTCAGACTGCTTTACAGAAAGAAGACAGTTGGAACTTACCTTAGATACATTACCAGTCCCTGTGAACACAAATGTTAAGGGCCCTATCGACTTCGGCATCAAACCCAGAGATATTTCGTAGCCAGCGTCTCGGACAGCTTGCACAGCCTGACTGCTGTTCCTGTAGTTATGAGCCATGCCAATGTGCTGCAAGCAAGCACACATGGGCCACATTAGTCGACCACCTGAGACGTGTTTCTATTCTTAAAATGTGACACGTGTTTACAAAAAAAAATAGACACAATAAACATCTCACCATAAAAGGTGTGTGATGTCCCAAAGCAAGGAGCCTTAAACCCATTCCGTGTAAAATGTTGATCATCCCTGTTGCAGAATCAGACCAACAGAAAGACCATTAGTTGGAAGGAGTTAAAGCTGTTCTCTCTACCTGTTCTCCAACCTGCTCCGTGCTCTGAGGAAGCACCGACCACAGCATCTCAGATTTGGAAGGGGCCCCAGTAGTCATCTTATCCATCCCCTCAACTTTCTGCCATCAAAAGTGTTAAGCCAGCTGCACCCTGACCTGTCCCCTCCACATCCAATCCTGCTGAAACGGAAAGAGCGCCCCTCTTTTTCTCTAAGGTTCATCTCTCCACCTTTGCTCCAGATCCCATCCCTTCCTGTCTCTCTCAGGAATTTACTCTTGAATTATGTCCTCTCTCTATCCCTCTCTATCGGTTCATCCTTATCAACATTTAAACACGCCTCCATTTCTCTCATACCAAAAACAAATGAATAAGCAAAAACGAAGTCACCATTGACCCTATGACCCCTCCCCCTCATCATTTCAGTGACCTACACAGCTAAACTCGGTGGACACTTTTCAGATCTTGACTTACTTGTCAGAGGTATCTGGCAATGTAGAGCCTCTCTTTGTTGGGACTCTCTTCCCTCAGCTTGCCTGGCTTGAACATTTTCACCCTACATTTCTGTAGGCTCCTCTTCCCATGCCCATTCCTTTTATATTAGTGCCCCTTGCCCTTTGCTTAATATTGGTCACCCTCAGGATTCTGTCCCAGGCTCTATTCTCTTCAATCTCTACATTTTTCTGTTAGCTAATCTCATCCATTCCTAAATTTCAAGTACTCTCTGTATGATGATGACTCCAAGTCTGTATCTCTAAGGCAGGTATTTTATTTC